>NW_012104920.1:3848119-3851416 GCF_000951045.1 Mandrillus leucophaeus | reverse complement strand
AATGGAGTGAACCCAGGAGACGGAGATTGCAGTGAGTCGAGATTGCACCACTGCACTCCAATCTGGGTGACAGATACAGGCTCTGTCTCAAAAAAAAAAAAAAAAAAAAAGTACAGTAATCTATTCTAGATTTCAAAATAGCTAGAATAATTGGAATGGTTTTAGCGTAAAGAAAAGACAACCCCTGGTGCCATGGAGATGAAAAAAGAACGACAAATATTTAGGGTGATAGATACCCCAACTACACCCAGTTTGATTTTTACAAGTTACATTAATGTATTATCACATGTACTTTGAACTATGTACCTCTATTATGCATCAATAAAAATAAAGTGCAATGGTAACAAAATGAACAGTCCCATTACCAAATGGGCAAAAGACCCAAACACCTCACTAAAGAATATATACAGATGTCAGGTGAGTAGATGAAAAGACTATGAGAATGGCCTAAATCCAAAATACTGCCAATACCGAAAAATGCTGGTGAGGATGTGGAGCAACAACATTTGTTGCTGGTGGGAATGCAAAATGACGTAGCCACTTTGGGATATAGTTTAGTGGTTTCTTACAAAACTAGGCATACTCTTGCCTTTTGATTCAGCAGTCATGCTCCTTGGTATGTAATTAAATGACTTGAGAAGCCTTTGTCCCCCAAACTTGCACAAATATATTTGTAACAGCTTTATTCATAATTGTCACAACTTGGAAGCATGGAAGATGTCCTTCAGTAGGTTAATGGATGAATAAACTGGTATATTGAGACAGTGGAATATTATTCCATGCTCAAAAGAAATGAGTTATTAAGTCATGAACAGACATGGAGGAAAGTTAATGCATACTACTAAGTGAAAGAAGGCAATTTGAAAAGGCCATATACTGTATGATTCCAAGCATATGACATTCTGGAAGAGGCAAAACTATGGAAACAAAACAAAAAAAGATCAGTGGTTGCCAGGGGTAGGAGGAAGAGGGGGTGAATACGTAGAGTACAGAGAATTTTTAGAGCAGTGAAACTATTTTATGTGATACTGTGGTGGTGGGAACATGTCGTTATACATTTGTTAAAACCCATAGAATGTACCACATTAAGAGTGAACCCTAGTGTAAACTAAGTGGGTGATGATAATGTACCAGTGTAGGTTCATCAGTTGTATCAAATGTGCCACTGTGGTACAGGGTGCCTGTAGTAGAGGAGTGTGGATGTACAGGGCTGTGGGGCATATGGGAAACCTCTATTTTCTGCTCAGTTTTGCTGAGAACCTGAAACTGCTAAAAAGTTTATTGAAAAAAATAAGAAAATACAGTTATGTATTGCTTAGTGATGGCGATACATTCTCAGAAATGCATCATTTGGTGATTTTGTCCTTGTGCGAACCTGATGGAGTGTACTGACAAACACCTAGATGGTACAGCCTACTACACATGTAGGCTACATGGTATAGCCTATTGCTACTAAACTGAAAAGCTGTACGTCACATTACTGAATACTGTAGGCAGTTATAACAGTGATATTTTTGTATTAAACATAGCTAAACAGGCCGGGCATGGTGGCTCATGCCTGTAATCTCCGTACTTCGGGAGGCCGAGGTGGGTGGATCACCTGAGCTCAGGAATTTGAGACCAGCCTGGCCAACATGGCGACACTCCATCTTTACCAAAAATATAAAAATTAGCCGGGTGTGGTGGCACATGCCTGTAATCCCAGCTACTTGGGAGACTGAGGCAGGAGAATCGCTTGAAGTTGGGAGTCGGAGGTTGCAGTGAGCTGAGATCGTGCACTGCACTCTAGCCTGGCCGACAGAGTGAGATTCTGTCTCAAAAAAAAAAAAAACCCCAAAAAACAAACCCAAAAAGCAACATAGCTAAACATAGACAAGATGTGTGACACTATGATGTTGCCATGGCTAGATGTCACTAGGCAGTAAGAATTTTTCAGCCCCTATAATCCATGTAACCACTGTCATGTATATTTTTTGTTGTTGACTAAAACGTGATTATTTTGCATATGACTGTGTGTGTGAGATTTGTCTCATAATATATATGGAGTGCATATGGATGGATTGGGGATGATTTGCCATGAGTGTATGGTTACTAGAGCTGGCTGGTGCATATATGAAGTTTATAATAATTTTTGATATCTGGTAGGGTAAGTCTCCCCACTTATTCAAAGTGATCATGACCTTTTTGTTAAACTTTTTCTTATATAAACATTTAAAAATAGACAAAAGTAGACAAAACAGTATAAAGCTATGTTAATTTAGACAGTATATAAAGTATTGGCATGAAAATAGACAACTTTTATAGAACAGAGTTCCCCAAATCGAACCCTCACAAATGTGGAAATTTGAAATATGACAAAGATGGCATTGTCAGGATGGGAAAAGACTGGGACAATGGGCATAGAACAAGGAGAACATCTGTACAGATAAAGCAGCTTTCAGTTTCACACCTGAATACCTGTCAACATAATATGTGGTATATTGAGACTGTGATATTCTAATGAATGAATGAAGTAGTTATCAGCAATCAACAATGTTGAGGGCTAAGAAGTAACTGCAAAAGAACATTAAGGTTTTAAAACCTGCAGCATAAGTAAAGGTGTAACATATATGCACTGTAATGATAAACCCAAATTCCCGACGGTTGTTACCTCAGGGGAAGGTAGTGTCTTTGTGATGTTTTGTTTCCTGAAGTTAAAAAGAAATGGAAGGAGATGTAGCAAAATATTAAAAATGATGGGTCTAGGTGATAGGTAATAGGTGCCCATTACAGAACTTTTTGTATTGTTTCTGTTCTTCAAGTAGTTTATAATGCTTTATAGCATTAGTATAGGCCAGGCCTAGTGACGCATGCCTGTAAGGGCACATCACTTGAGCCTAGGAGTTGGAGACTAGCCTGGGCAGCATGACAAAACCCCCTCTCTACAAAAAATACAAAAATCAGCAGGGTATATTGGCACATGCCTATAGTCCCAGCTATGTGGAAAGCTGAGGTGAGAGGATCACTTCAGCCTGGGAGGCAGAGATTGCAGTGAGCTGAGGTTGCATCACTGCACTCCAGCCTGGGCGATAGAGTGAGAAGCTGTCTTTAAAAACAAACAAATGGCCGGGCGCAGTGACTCATGCCTGTAATCCCAGCACTTTGGAATCCGAGGCAGGTGGAACACGAGGTCAGGAGTTCAAGACCAGCCTGGCCAAGATGGTGAAACCCTGTCTCTACTAAAACTACAAAAATTAGCCAGGTGTGGTGGCAGGTGCCTGTAATCCCAGCTACTCGGGAGGCTGAGGCAGGAGAATC
>NW_012104920.1:3846237-3847127 GCF_000951045.1 Mandrillus leucophaeus | reverse complement strand
TAGTTTGGCCATATGGTTTAGAATTTTTTTTTTTTTTTTTTTGAGATGGAATCTCGCTCTGTTGCCCAGCCTGGGGTACAGTGGTGCAGTCTCAGTTCACTCTACTCACTGCAACCTCCGCCTCCCGGGCTGAAGCGATTCTCCTGCGTCAGCCTCCCGAGTAGCTGAGATTACAAGCATGTGCCCCCACGCCTGGCTAATTTTGTATTTTTAGTAGAGACGGGGTTTCTCCATGTTGGTCCGGCTGGTCTTGAACTCCTGACCTCAGGCGATCCACCTGCCTCGGCCTCCCGAAGTCCTGGGATTACAGGTGTGAGCCACCGCGCCCGGCCTGGCTTAGATTTTTAAAGAAACTTTGTATGTGAAATCTTCACTGCACTGTGTTGGGTAGAATGGCCTAGGCTAGGGTAGGCTTCATGGGCTGCCACCTTTCGTCTAAAAGAAGAGACATAGTTAGTCTCAGACTCCTTTTGGCACTAGTGCTTCATTACTTCCCAAATTTCTGAGAAGATGATGATGAAACAAAGTAAGTTGTCACTGAATCCTTGGGTTCCTGGAATTAGTTAATATTCTGTTTTATTTTTTATTTTTTGAGACGGAGTCTTACTCTGTCGCCCAGTCTGGAGTGCAGTGGCACGATCTCGGCTCACTGCAACCTCTGCCTTCCTGGTTCAAGCGATTCTCCAGCCTCAGTCTCCCAAGTAACTGGGACTACAGGCACAAGCCACCACGCCTGGCTAATTTTTTGTATTTTTAGTAGGGACGGGGTTTCACCGTGTTAGCCAGGATGGTCTCGATCTCCTGACCTCGTGATCTGGCTGCCTTGGCCTCCCAAAGTGCTGGGATTACAGGTGTGAGCCACCGCGCCCGGCCTGGATTAGTTAATATTC
>NW_012104920.1:3816536-3843762 GCF_000951045.1 Mandrillus leucophaeus | reverse complement strand
GTTGAAGCAAGAGAATCTGTTGAACCCAGAAGGCAGAGGTTGCAGTGAACCAAGATCGTGCCACTGCACTCTAGCCTGGGCAACAAGAGCGAGACTCTGTCTCAAAAAATAAATAAGTCTGCCAAATCTTGATTCCTGTTGAGTCTTGGTGAAAGTTGTATGAAGGATTGTTGTAGTATATCCTCAACTTCTGAATATGCTTGAAAATTTTTATAATTACATATACAGCAGTAAAAGCAATAAACGAATGTTGGAACTCCTACTATTGACAAATGTGTTTGAAATGCTTTACTACAAAAAATTAAGATTTTCTAACTTTATTTTAAACTTCTGTCTCCTGTTTTTTTGTATTATATATATAAATATAACATTCACATATATATTCATATATAATAACTAAAGTTAGTGTTGACCAAGTTTTCCTCCAGGCTCTCTATTTGACTTTTAAGTGCCAAAAATGGATATTTAGGTCTGGTATTTGTTTACAGTTTTTCTTTTCATAATGACAGCTTGGTAGTGAATACCTCTGGGTAATCTCCAACAAATCAAAAGTACCAGAGGTAATTAGCACGAGGACCTGTTAAGTATGTAAACTTGAGCCTTGAAAAAAATTGTAGTACCCAAAAATGAATAAAATACCCCAGAAATAATGCTTTTTCTTTTTTTTCACTTTTTATGAAACAGTTTGACACTCAGAATATAGAGTTGACACACATAAACTTTTCCTTTGTGGTTTCACGTGTTTGTAACTTTCTGGGTTAGTCCTAGTTGCATGCCTACCACGACTTCCTAGGTGTCCGTCTTTAAGCGACTTTACACAGTTCCTTTTTGTAATTAATGATCTTAAAACTGTCTTTGGCTAGAGATTCAGAGTATTTTAAGAGCGATGGAAACTGATGTTGAGAGAGTCAAGATTTCAGAACAACTTAGCATGACTAGGTATTTCCCTCTGTAACTTGGACTACCAAATCATTAACTCCTGTGATTGTTTGATAACAATGAATGTTTCACAACATTTAAAAGTTCTTTTATTTTACTATTGGATTTTTATAAGTAGTTAGAAATTTTTGCAAGAAAGTATTGCCACTGTCTTCATGAGGCAACCGAGACTTCCGAGTCTTGTGATTTCCTTAAAGTCATCAGCTGGTTAGTGGTAGAGTTAGATCTTAAATCAGTTTATTTTCTTGGTCAGTTTGGCTTAGTTATTGTGCTTTGGAGAGGAAATTGATAATTTTAAAAGATAAACAATTTTTTTTTTCATAAATACCGTACAAGTTGAGATGCTAAAAGACATAAGGTAAGGCCGGGCGCGGTGTCTCACACCTATAATCCCAGCGCTTTGGGAGGCTGAGGCGAGAGGATCATTTCAGCCCAGGAGGCCAAGACCAGCCTGGGCAGCATAGTGAAACTGTCTCTACAAGAAATTTCGAAAATTAGCTGGGCATGATGGTGCAGGCCTGCAGTCCTAGCTACTCAGGAGGCTGAGGTGGGAGGATCGCTTGAGCCCAGGAATTTGAGGTTATAGTGGTCTATGATTGCGTCACTGCACTCCAGCCTGGGCGACAATTGAGACCCTGTCTCTTAACTTTTTTTTTTTTTTTTTAAGAAAGCAGCTGACTGGGAAAAGTTTTGTAAGAGAAGACAGATTTAATATCCAGAATGTATAAAATGCTCTTACAGATCAGAAGGAAGATCATTCATTAGAAGCAAATGTAAAGAATATCACCAAACAGGAAATAAGTCAGTAGTAAATATATGAAAAGATGCTCAAACTCCTTATTAACAGGGGAAATGTAGATTAAAATGACCATTTGCTACCCATGATATTTACAAGAATTTTTAAAAGATGGAAAATAGTGACTGTTGTTAAGGGTATGGGAAAACAATCACACATCCCCATATACTATTGGTAAGTTCATCTTTTTTTTGAAGTCAGTTTGGCCAAACATATGTTCTGCCTGGGCTTAAACCATGTAGGAGGCACATTACATCAACTTAGTATTTAAAAGATGGTAAGAAGGAGCTGAGAAATTAATGCTAACTTTAAAGAACATAGGTCTAGTCACTGCCATGTGCTCTGGCTTTCTTTTCTCTTTTATTAAACATCTTTTGAATGTTTGTAGAAGGTACTGTTACTAATTAGCATTTCCAATAAATTATCATTACAACAACCTTGTGAGGTGGCTATTTTTAACTTCCATTTTGCAGATGTGGAAACTTAGGCCAGAGAGATTAAATAACATGACCAAGTTCATTTAGTCAGCAGGTGGGAATGTGTAAATTGAGCTTTAAAACCATGACCGTAACCACTGGATCATTAGATAGATAGTAGCAATTGGTTTGTGATACCCAGCATACCTTAAGTCTCATCTCTATTAAAAGGGTGTCATTTTGTATGTTTATATTTTTAAATTTAATATCTTATTTCTTTATCGGAATGCCAGTCTGATGAAAGTGAACATTAATGGACTGTCTTTTACTTTTCTCTCCAGAGGATCTGAAGAGGCAAAATGCAGTATTACAAGCTGCACAAGATGATTTGGGACACCTTCGAACCCAGCTGTGGGAAGCTCAAGCAGAGATGGAGAATATTAAGGCGATTGCCACAGTCTCTGAGAACACCAAGCAAGAAGCTATAGATGAAGTGAAAAGACAGTGGAGAGAAGAAGTTGCTTCACTTCAGGCTGTTATGAAAGGTAAAGACAAACAGAGATCAATTTTTTGATTTTCTAAGATACCCGATTCTGATGATTGAGAATATTTTCAGAGAATCTTAAAATATATCCAGAGTTTCATTTGTGGTTTTATGTACTGTCATCATCAAGATATACTTTCAGATAAAAGAGAAATCACTGATAACATAAATGGGTATATCAATCCTATCTAACTTAATAATGGAGAGTTATAATAGGAATGTTACAGAGATAATGCATTAAATGAGGACTGTACTTTGTAAGGCTTAAAAGTCGATTTCTTCTAGGAGGCAGGCTAGTAATGTCAAAGAATAAAGCTGTATGGGCACAGGGAATGTGCTGGAGTAGAGAGAGCTGCCATGCAAAGGGTAAAGTAACTGTTTACATTGATGAGCTTCAGCTAATTATTGTCCTTCCGGTGTAGTTTGGCCATATGGTTTAGAATTTTTTTTTTTTTTTTTTTGAGATGGAATCTCGCTCTGTTGCCCAGCCTGGGGTACAGTGGTGCAGTCTCAGTTCACTCTACTCACTGCAACCTCCGCCTCCCGGGCTGAAGCGATTCTCCTGCGTCAGCCTCCCGAGTAGCTGAGATTACAAGCATGTGCCCCCACGCCTGGCTAATTTTGTATTTTTAGTAGAGACGGGGTTTCTCCATGTTGGTCCGGCTGGTCTTGAACTCCTGACCTCAGGCGATCCACCTGCCTCGGCCTCCCGAAGTCCTGGGATTACAGGTGTGAGCCACCGCGCCCGGCCTGGCTTAGATTTTTAAAGAAACTTTGTATGTGAAATCTTCACTGCACTGTGTTGGGTAGAATGGCCTAGGCTAGGGTAGGCTTCATGGGCTGCCACCTTTCGTCTAAAAGAAGAGACATAGTTAGTCTCAGACTCCTTTTGGCACTAGTGCTTCATTACTTCCCAAATTTCTGAGAAGATGATGATGAAACAAAGTAAGTTGTCACTGAATCCTTGGGTTCCTGGAATTAGTTAATATTCTGTTTTATTTTTTATTTTTTGAGACGGAGTCTTACTCTGTCGCCCAGTCTGGAGTGCAGTGGCACGATCTCGGCTCACTGCAACCTCTGCCTTCCTGGTTCAAGCGATTCTCCAGCCTCAGTCTCCCAAGTAACTGGGACTACAGGCACAAGCCACCACGCCTGGCTAATTTTTTGTATTTTTAGTAGGGACGGGGTTTCACCGTGTTAGCCAGGATGGTCTCGATCTCCTGACCTCGTGATCTGGCTGCCTTGGCCTCCCAAAGTGCTGGGATTACAGGTGTGAGCCACCGCGCCCGGCCTGGATTAGTTAATATTCTAAATGTGAAATAGTGATGACTTTTTCCACCGTGTTTGCAATTGTGTGTCACTTTTTGCCTTAGTGCTCTTTATAAAAAGGCAGGTGAAGCTAGCCCTATTTCTGAGTATGTAGCTATGACCTAGAGATTACTCTAGGCTTCATGTAACAAACCTGACTACGATGATTTACCAAAATAGGAGTTCGTTTTTCTCCCAGAACACGAAATCCAAAGGTAGATACCCCAGGCCTGGTTGCGTTGGTTCCATGATGTCAACAATGCCTCAGACTCCTTCAGCCCTTCTGTTCTTTCATCCTTAGCATATGGTTTTCAACTTAATCTTTGCCTTAGCTGAAAAATAGCTGCTTCTCCTTCAGTCTGCATCAGAAAAGCAAAAGTTTTCTAGAACTACCCAGCATATCCCTTTCACTTTGTTGACCAAGTGTGTGGTCACTCATAACTACAAGGGAAACTGGACAATGTGGTTTTAAAATTGCGCACACTGATTTCCTAAACAAAATTGGAGTCTTACCAGTAAGGACGAAGGAGTGGAAATTAATGGGCAATCAAGAGGGTCTGTCACATAATTATTATTATTATTATTTTTTTTTTTGAGATACTTAGGGTTGAGTGCAGTGGCGCGATCTCGGCTCACTGCAACCTCCGCCTCCTGGGTTCAGGCAGTTGTCGTGCCTCTGCCTCCCAAGTAGCTGGGACCACAGACATATGCCATCACACCCAGATAATCTTTTCTTTTCCCTTTCACTTTCCCTTCCCTTCTCTTTTTTTGAGACAGAGTCTCACTCTGTCACCCAGGCTGGAGTGCAGTAGCACGATCTCGGCTCACTGCAACCTCTACCTCCCAGGTTCAAGTGATCCTCCTGCCTCAGCCTCCCCAGTAGCTGGGATTACAGGTGCCCACCACCACGCCTGGCTAATTTTTGTAATTTTAGTAGAGACGGGGTTTCACCTCATTGACCAAAATGGTCTCGAACTCCTCACCTCAGGTGATCCACCTGCCTTGGCCTCCCAAAGTGCTGGGGTTACAGGCATGAGCCACCGCACCTGGCAATTTTTCTCTCTTTGGTAGAAATGGGGTTTTGCCATGTCAGCCAGGCTGGTTTTGAAATCCTGGCTTCAAGTGATCCTCCTGTCTGCCTCCCACAGTGCTAGGATTACAGGTGTGTGTGAGCCACTAAGCCTGGCCATATTTTAGGATTATATCAAAGAGAAAGCCATTTTTTAAAGAGCTTATAGAGTTTGCCTCAAGTTACAATCTTGGGTTTTAGTAAACTATTCCAGAAATATATCCCTTTTCTCACACTTCCAGGTAGTGGGATTGGGGCGACATATTATATTTGCCTTGGGAACCATAGTATATGTCTAAGAACATAGATTTTGGAGTTGGCTTTAAGTTTGAATTCTAGCTTTGCTTCATTCTGGGCGTGAAACATTGGCCAGACTAGTTAACCTTTCCTAAGATTCTCTCATTCGTAAAATAATACAGGTTTATTGTGAAGATTAGAAGTGATGATTTAAAGCCTTTATTTCTGTATATCATAAGAACTACAACTAGTTTGTTTTGTTTTTTAGTGAATTAAACATTTTCCAGAAATTAGACGTAAGCTTTTTATATAACTTTAAAAATTTTCGTGTGCCAGGTTATTTTATTTTTTTTTCATAATGCTTAGATGTGAAATATGTGGTGATGTTTTGTAGAAACAGTTCGTGACTATGAGCACCAGTTCCACCTTAG
The DNA here is from genome assembly GCF_000951045.1 of Mandrillus leucophaeus. NCBI lineage: Eukaryota > Metazoa > Chordata > Mammalia > Primates > Cercopithecidae > Mandrillus > Mandrillus leucophaeus. The sequence continues at coordinate 3,838,022 of NW_012104920.1, read as the reverse complement.
GCTGGAGCAGGAGCGAGCACAGTGGGCACAGTATAGAGAATCCGCAGAGAGGGAAATAGCTGACTTAAGAAGAAGGCTGTCTGAAGGTCAAGAGGAGGAAAATTTAGAAAATGAAATGAAAAAGGTATGAAGGAATGTGTTCATCTATAGAAATATTTGAATTCAAATGCAGAGTGCTCTAATATTGTTGTGTAATAGAAAGTAATAGAAGTACTTTGATATTTCCTGTGAGAGTAATTATTTGGACACAGACCTAAACATAGTACTAAATAATGTTGTATCTGTGGCTAACTCTGTCATCTTCTTCAAAGTTTTGATCAAATGTCACTACTTCATGGGGTTTATCCCGACCACCTGCCATTTAACATCACAGCCTGCCAACTTCCCTCTGCCGCCTGTCACTACTCTCGTCTCCCTTATCCTTCTCTAGTTTTTCTCTTTCCATAGCACGTATTTCCTTATACTATACAGAGTTCACCTGTTGTGTTTATTGTTTACTGTCTTTCTTTCCTTGCTAAAATATAAGCTCTGTGAAGGCAAGAGTTTCTCTTTCTCTCTCTCTCTCTCTCTTTTTTTAATAGATTCGGGGGAACATGTGCTTGTTTTTTATTTGTATATCCTAAATGCTTAGCATAGTGTCTAGGAGATAGGTGCTTGAATTCCTAAGTATCAGTTGAGTGGGTGTTGTTGCTTGATGACTGTGTCTAAAGCGAAGTTCTAGAATAGATGTTAGTTTTCCTTCTTTCTCAGTGTCCTTTGGTTTCTGTGTACCACATTATGTACCACATATGCTTGAACATAATACCATATAATACTTGAACATAAGGCAACTAAATGTAAAGTGAGACATTTTATCATTGAGAAAATATTAAAAGCTTTTGAGCCAGTTTAATTAAATGAACTTTTACATTATTTTATATGCATACACATATTTAAAATCACATTATATAAAATAATTAGTAATTGATTTTTCTTTTCAATTGAATTTATCATGCCTTTTTGGTTCTTATTTCTTAGTTCATTCTTCAAATGTATGTGTATTCATGATTTCCACAATCTTTTATTTTTTTAGAACTGTTTTTGATTATCTGAAAAATTGGGAAGATAGTTCCTATATACTCCATGCCTAGTTTCCCCTGTTGTTAATGTTTTACATTAGCATGGTACATTTGTCACAGCTAATAAGCCCGTATCAATTTATTCTTATTACCTAAGTCCATTTTTGTATTCAGATTGCATTAGTTTTTACCTAATGTCCTTTTTTTTTCTGTTCTAGGATCCCATCCAGGATACCACATTGCATTTAGTCATGTCTCCTTAGGTTCCTCTTGGCTGTGACAGTTTCTCAGATTTTCCTTGTTTTTAATGACCTTTCTGTCATTTTTAAAAGTGCTCTTTAAAGGTTTTGTTTATGATGACATTCAGCACTTGGAATTGTGAAGTCATATTTATATTAATAAATAACTTGATTTGTGATCAATTCTTGGCTTCCTCCCTCCTTATTTTTCCCTGTTGTTTTTTATCAGATGACCTTTATCAGCATCCTAAACTAGCCTTGACTGAGATATTTTAACTTGTCTTTTCCAAGTAGTATTTAATTCAAAATAAAATAAATGATGACTTTGTAAGGACCTGAAAACAAAGTGAATCTGAACCCCTGTTTTTTGAGGGATATGTGTTTTGGGGAAAATCCACCTCACGTTTGGGCATTTATGATATTTTTCCCTATCGTGCACAACTTAGGAAAGTTTGCACCCATTTAAATTCAGTGAATTAGGTTTTCAGTTTCTCTAGAAGGAAAAAAGCCAACTTTTTGAGCCTGCCTTTGTTTCTCTGCGTGTAAGTGTATGTATATATAAGAAATGAAAATTCGTTTTCTCACCAGTTTACTAGTTTATGTAAGTTGGTTCCTTTTAATCCATGTTTTTGAGAATGGACTTTGGAAAACAATGATAGTTTTAAGGGTCATTCTTTGGGTTTGTTTCATTTAGATGGTAAAAGTAAAATAATATTTAAAGTACTCTGTTTAATTGGATGGAGGCCTTTTTATAGCAACATAATTTTCTAACATTTTGGAAAACACATTATTCTATTTTGGGTGTTTAAAATATAATCAGCCCTTTCATTATTCATAAGAAATTATTGTCTCATGAACTTAGTAACCCAGGAATTTAAAAAATCATTATGGGCTGGGCGCGGTAGCTCACGCCTGTAATCCCAGCACTTTGGGAGGCCGAGGCGGGCGGATCATGAGGTCGGGAGATCGAGACCATCCTGACTAACACTGAAACCCTGTCTCTACTAAAAATAAAAAAAATTAGCCAGGTGTGGTGGCGGGTGCCTATAGTCCCAGGTACTCAGGAGGCTGAGGTAGGAGAATAGCGTGAACCTGGGAGGTGGAGCTTGCGTGAGCCGAGATCACGCCACTGCACTCCAGCCTGGGCGACAGAGCGAGACTCCGTCTCAAAAAAAAAAAAAAAAAAAAAAAAAAATTATTATGTGTATTTCCTTTTATATATTGGCTATTTTCTTAATTGATTAACAAGTCAAATTTGTTTTAGTCAATCAGTTTTCCCATTCCCAAATTCTAAATAGAATATTTGGGAAAACTTCAATTATACCTTGACATTCAAAGTAATGCACTATTTGAAAGTTAGACATTAATTCAGTTTTGTGAATGTTAATATAGTGCCTGGTCGAGTTACTTGTTACATATTAAGTTTTAGCAAATGGAAGGGTTAGAGTTTCTTAGGAAAGCAGTAAATGAATAAGTCGTGGCATTTAATTCTTTTTAACCATAGGCCCAAGAAGATGCTGAGAAACTTCGGTCTGTTGTGATGCCAATGGAAAAGGAAATTGCAGCTTTGAAGGATAAACTGACAGAGGCTGAAGACAAAATTAAAGAGCTGGAGGCCTCAAAGGTTATGAAACATTGTAATCCATTTGCTTGAAACCCAAGATTCTGCCCCAGTACCATGAACAAAATTAGAATCAGCAATAGGGGGAAAAACCCTGTAATTTAGACTATACATCTTAAGAATCTTTATTTACAGTGCAAAAAACTGCCACGCACGGTGGCTCATGCCTGTAATCCCAGCACTTTGGGAGGCTGAGGTGGGCGGATCACCTGAGGTTGGGAGTTCGAGACCGGTCTGACCAACATGGAGAAACCCCATCTCTACTAAAAATACAAATTGGCCGGGCGTGGTGGTCCATGACTGTAGTCCCGGCTACTCCCAGCCTCAGGAGACGGAGGCAGGAGAATCACTTGAAGCCGGGTGGCGGAGGTTGCAGTGAGCCGAGATTGCGCCATTGTGCTGCAGCCTGGGCAACAGGAGCGAAATTCCATCTCAAAAAAAAAATAGTAATAAACTAAATTTAAATCAAAAAACTGCTTTGAGATGGTTTTGCTCTTACGGACATTGAAAATAATCACAATAATGGTGTTTTATCACAAGTGGCTGCTTTGTCACAAAGTTAGTGTTCATTTTCTTAAGAAAAGGAGACCCCGTCTCATTCATTTTCCTATTAAGGAAAATAAACTGTTCAAAGTTGACCTTGTTTTCTGATGGCAGCTCCAGCATTGATGTTTTAGAGATAATGTAGCTATGGTATTGCTGAATTTGTTGGCCATAAAGACACAGCAAAAGAATTAAAATAGGAACAGGCCAGGTGTTGTGGCTCACACCTGTAATCCCAATACTTCAGGAAGCCAAGGCAGGAGAATTGCTTGCACCCAGGAATTTAAGACCAGCCTGGGCAACATAGTGAGACTCCCGTCTCTACAAAAAATTTTCAGAAAATTAGCCAGACGTGGTGGTGCATGCCTGTTGTCCCACCTACTTGGAGACTGAGGTGGGAGGATTACTTGAGCCCAGGAGTTTGAGAGTACAGTGAACTGGCACTCCAGACTGGGTGACTGAATGAGACCCTGTTCCCCATACCCAAAAAAAAGGAAGAAAGTAGGCACAAAAGAAGCAATGAGAGAATAAGCAAAAACGATATAAAAATAAATGGGAATTTATCAATAGTCTTGGTAAATGTAAACTGATACCTGTGTTTAAAAGAGATTATCACATTGGATTGTAAAAATCTAACTATATTACTTGTAAGAGCTATGCCTAAAATCAAACTACAAGGTAAGATTGAAAATATTAGCCAGGCATAGTGGTGTGAGCCTGTGGTCCCATCTACTTGAGAGGCTGAGATGGGAGAATTACTTCAACCTAAAAGGTTGAAGTTGCAGTGAGCCATGATCATGCCGCTGCACTCCAGCCTAGGTGATAGAGTGAGACTCTGTCTTAAAGGAAGGCTGGGCGCGGTGGCTCATGCCTGTAATCCCAGCACTTTGGGAGGCCAAGGTGGGTGGATCACCTGAGGTCAGGAGTTCGAGACCAGCCTGGCCAACATGGTGAAACCCTGTCTCTACTAAAAATACAAAAATTAGCCAGGCATGGTGGCACACGCCTGTAGTCCCTTCTGTTTGGGAGGCTGAGGCAGGAGAATTTCTTGAACCCAGGAGGTGGAGGTTGTTGCAGTGGGCTGAGACCGCACCACTGCACTCCAGCGTGGGCAACAGATGAGACTCCATCTCAAAAAAAAAAAAAAAAAGAAAAGAAAAAAGATTGAAAATAAAGGGATAAAAATATACCATGTAAATTAGAACCAAAAGAAAGCTGCTATAGCGAGTGTAGTATCACAAAGATGGGATAAGGGGGTAAAAGCCACTAATAGAGATAAAGAAGGATCCTATCTAAAAAACAGTTCATAAGTAAGATATAATAGTCATGAACTTGAATGCACTTTACATAGTCATGAAATGCATGAACTAATAATGACAATTACAAGAAGAAACTGACTTTCACAAATACAGTAGCAGATTAAAATTGACCTTTAGAGAATATAATCAGAAAAAATTATTAGTAGAGCTATAGACACTTTGAACTATCAGGTTAATAATTTAGTTGTAGCTGACACACAACTTGGTATCCAAGAACAAGATGGTATCACATACAGTACTAGAACATAATAGTTAAAAGCTCAGCATTTGGTAGCCTGGGTTACCTTGGGTAAATTACTTAATCATACTGTGCTTTGATTTTCTCAACTGTGAAATGGGGATAATAAGCCCACCTTAATAGTCGCCATGTATCTATTATGAGGAACATATAAATTCCTATAATAGCCACCATATGGCTATTATGAGGAACATGTAAATTAATACCTATAAACATTTAGGATAGTATCTGGGACAAGGTGTAGTTATTTTTAGATACATTATCTTAGAATTGAGGTTACACAGACCCAATTCTGTAACTATGGGTTATTCAGTTATTTACATTAAAATGATAGTTAAAATGCCTGGACATGAAAAAAATACTCATGGAAAAAGTAATTACAAAATATTTAGAATGATGTGAATAATGCCAGATTTTTAAAAAAAAAAACAAGTACAAATTGAGCCAGGCACAGTGGCTCATGCCTGTAATCCCAGCACTTTGGGAGGCTTAGGTGGGTGGATCACCTGAGGTCAGGAGACTTCGGGACCAGCCTGGCCAACATAGTGAAACCCCATCTCTGCTAAAAATGCAAAAAATCAGCTGGGCATGGTGGCAGGTGCTTATAATCCCAGCTACTGGGGAGGCTGAGGCAGGAGAATTGCTTGAACCCGGGAGGCAGAGGTTGCAGTGAGCTGAGATATTGCCATTGCACTCCAACCTTGGCAACAAGAGCAAAACTCCGTCTCAAAAAAAAAAAAAAAAGAATAAGAATAAATGGAAAGGAAAAACATAAATAATATAAATTTGTGAAATAGAAAAGCAAAAGAACAATAGAGAATATCAGTATAATGAAGAAATGGAAAACCTATACACAAATCTCTAGTAAGACTGATCAGAAAAAATGAAAACAAAAAGAAATCAGAAGTGAGGCCAAGTGGGGAGGCTCATGCCTATAATCCTAGCACTTTGTGAGGCTGAGGCAGAAGGATCACTTGAGCTCAAGGGGTTGAGGCTGTGGTGAGCCATGATGGTGCCACTGCACACCAGCCTGGGCAAGGGAGCCTGTCTTAAAAACAAAAAAAACAGAGGACATAACTACAAATCAGTAGAAATTTAAAAATAACAAGTACTATAAACAATGTCACACAAATAAATTTGAAAACAGATGAAAAAAAATTTCTAATAAAAGATAGCCAAAATTGTTCCAAAACAGGAAAGCTAAGGTAGTCAGTAATTATTAAAGACAGTGGATCTAGAGTAAAAAATCTTATTGTCTGTTGTCTCCTCTCACCGAAAGACATTAAACTGTTGGTTTTACAGGTAAGTTTTTTCAGACTTTCTGGAAAGAGCAAATTCTTATATTTTACAAAATCTCAGGGAATACAAAAAGAGAGAAAGCTCTCCAAATCATTTTATGAGACTAGTAGATCTTCACTACAAGTGAACAAACACATAGAAAGGTAGTATGAGAAAAAATTACCGATCTGTCTCAGGAATACAGAAGCTAAAATTTTCAGCATTGTAGCTAAAATAAACGGGGAGAAATACATCATGACTAAGGGTTTATTCCCAGAAATTTATCAGAAAATCTATTATTGCAATGTACACATAAAATGATTGGAGAAGAACAGCATATTCGTCTTGGATTCAGAAAAGTATTTGAGAAATTTAACCACAATAACTTAGTAAGGGGCTATTAATCAAACCTTTAGCAAACATAGTTAAGGATGAATATTTAGCAGCCTTACCGTTAATGATGGGAACATTCTGGGGCAGACCCATGCCCAGTAATTCAGAAATGAGGTATAAGAACTGGAAAGAAAGCTACGAGACTGATTCAATTGTCTATATAAAGAAACCAGGGAATGTACAACAGATAGTTAGACTTAATAAGAGTTCAACAATTTGAAAGTTGTTCTAACAAAATCAACATACAAAAATAGTTGTTTTTCTATGCCCCAGTTCAAGAATGCAGTGGGGGGAGAAAGATTGATCCTATTCACAAGAGTTAAAAAACAAAAACAAAAACAAAACAAAAAACTAGTTACCTACCAATATAGCTAAACAAAGATGGGCAGGGTCCTTAGAGACTACATCATAAATGAGGACCTGAATCTGTGTATTTTCCTGAATGAAAAGATAGAGCATTGGGCCAGGTGCGGTGGCTCACACCTGTAACCTAGCACTTTGGGAGGCCAAGGTAGGGGGATGACCTGAGGTTAGGAGTTTGAGACAAGCCTGGCCAACATGGCGAAACCCGGTCTCTTTATTAAAAGTACAAAAATTAGCTGAGCATGGTGGCGGAAGCCCAGCTACTCAGGAGGCTGAGGCAGGAGAATTGCTTTAACCCAGGAGGCAGAGGTTGCAGTGAGCTGAGGTCGTGCCACTGCACTCTAGCCTGGGCGATAAAGCGAGACTGCGTCTCAAAGGAAAAAAAAAAAGAAACCCTCCATTTGTATCCCCAAATTTTTTAATTTTACTCAGAATTCAACAGGGTTTAATAAGGAGCTTGATTAATTCAGTTCTAGAAATAGACTTCATATAGAGAAATAAAGGAACAGAAATATACTTAGCAAAATTTTGAAGACAAGATGAGGAGACTTGGCCTACCTATCAGATAGTAGGACCTCAGTAAAGCTACTATAATTAAGATAGTTTGTTACTGGTTTAGGGATAAACAGATGGATCAATAAAACAGCCCAGAAATAGACCTACATATATGTGTAAATTTGATATATGACAGGTGGCATTACAGATCAGTGGGGGAAGAATGGATTGTTAAAAAATACCCTTTTTGGCTGGGTGCGGTGGCTCACACCTGCCATGCCAGCACTTTGGGAGGCCAAGGCAGGTGGATCACCTGAGGTCAGGAATTCAGGACCAGCCTGGCCAATGTGGTGAAACCCTGCCTCTACTTGGCTGGGCATGGTGGCTAACGCCTGTAATCCCAGCACTTTGGGAGGCCGAGGCCGGTGGATCACGAGGTCAGGAGATCGAGACCATCCTGGCTAACATGGTGAAACCCCGTCTCTACTAAAAATACAAAAAATTAGCTGGGTGTGGTGGCGGGCGCCTGTAGTCCCAGCTACTTGGGAGGCTGAGGCAGGAGAATGGCGTGAACTCATGAGGCAGAGCTTGCAGTGAGCCGAAATTCTGCCACTGCACTCCAGCCTGGGCGACAGAGGGAGACTCTGTCTCAAAAAAAAAAGAGAAACCCTGCATCTACTAAAAATACAAAAATTAACCAGGCATCCGCCTGTAATTCCAATTACTTGGGAGGCTGAGGCAGGAGAACCGCTTGAACCTGGGAGGTGGAGGTTGCAGGGAGCCAAGATCTCACCATTGCACTCCAGCCTGGGCGACAAGTGAAACTCTGTCTCAAAAATAATAATAATACATAAGTTATTATCTGGCCATGTGCGGTGGCTCATGCCTGTAATTCCAGCACTTTGGGAGGCTGAGGTGGGCGGATTGCTTGAGCTTAGGAGTTTAAGACCAGCCAGCACAACATAGTGAAACTCTTTCTTTACAAAAAATACAAAAATTAGCCAGATATGGTGGTGCTTGCCTGGAGTCCCAGCTACTTGGGACTGAGGCACCAGAATCACTTGAACCCAGGAGGTGGAAGTTGTAGTGAGCCGAGATTGCACCACTGCACTCCAGCCTGGGTGACAGGTTTATTCCTAAACCAGTAACAAACTATCTTAATTATAGTAGCTTGACTGCAAGCCGTACTATCTGATAGGTAGGCCCACTCTCTCCACCTTGTCTTCAAAAAGATTTCTTTTTTTTTTTTTGGAGTCAGTCTTGCTGTGTCACCTAGGCTGAAGTGTGGTGGCACAATCTTGGCTCACTGCAACCTCCGCCTCCCAGTTTCAAGCAATTCTCCTGCCTCAGCCTCTCGAGTAGCTGGGATTACAGGCCTGGGCCACTGCACCTGGCTAATTTTTGTATTTTTAGTGGAAACGGGGTTTTGTCATGTTGGCCAGGCTGATCTCGAACCCCTGACCTCATGTGATCCACTCACCTTGGCCTCCAAAAGTGCTGGGATTACAGGCTTGAGCCACCGCGCCCGGCCCCAAGGTTTCTTAAGACAAAAATACTGACTGTGAAAGGAAAACTGGCAAGTTTAGCTACATTATAAAGTTCTTTGTTAAAAGATACTATTAATACAAAAAGTTGAAAAGAGAAGCTACAGACTATAAGAAGATATCAGTACCTCTTAACTGACAAAATATTAATATCCAAAATAATAATAAAAATTGCTAAGTTGGCTGGACGCGGTGGCTTACACCTGTAATCCTAGTACTTAGATTGCTTGAGACCAGGAGTTTGAGACCAGCCTGGGCAACATGGAGAAACCCTGTCTCTACTAAAAATACAAAAAATTAGCCAGGCATGGTGGTGGGTGCCCGTAGTCCCAGCTACTTGGGAGGCTAAGGCACAAGAATTGCTTGAACCCGGGCGATGAAGGCTGCAGTGAGCCTAGGTTGCGCCACTGCACTCCAGCCAGAGCAACAGAGCGAGACACTCTCGAAATTGCCAAGTCCACAAGTGACAATTCTGAAGAAAAACAGGTAAAGTGGCCAAGTGCGGTGGCTCGCGCCTGTAATCCCAGCACTTTGGGAGGCCGAGGCGGGCGGATCACGAGGTCAGGAGATGGAGACCATCCTGGCTAATGAGGTGAAACCCCGTCTCTACTAAAAATACAAAAAATTACCCGGGCGAGGTGGCGGCGCCTGCAGTCCCAGCTACTCTGGGCGGCTGAGGCAGGAGAATGGCGTGAACCCGGGAGGCGGAGCTTGCAGTGAGCCGAGATCGCGCCACTGCACTCCAGCCTGGGGGACAGAGCGAAACTCCGTCTCAAAAGAAAAAAGAAAAACAGGTAAAGTATAGCCAGGTGGCACACACTTGTAATCCCAGCTACTTGGGAGGCTGAGGCATGAGAATTGCTTGAACCCAGGAGCTGGAGGTTGAGGTTGCAGTGAGCTGAGATTGCGGCACCGCCCTCCAGCCTGGACGACAAATTGAGACTCGGTCTCTGTAAAAAAGAAAAAAAAGAAAAAAACAAACAGGTAAAGTGTATGCGCAGTCATTGAACAAAAGAGGAAACCAGAATAGTCAAGGCATGTGAAAAGATATTCAACATTCAACCACACTAGAAATTGGGGAAATGTAAAAGTGGGACACCATTTTACCCTAACCGGGTTGTAAGTGCTACAGAGAAATCTGTCGCATTCACCGACGACTGGTGTATGTGAAACTCTTCCGTTCAAGGCACTGTTGTCAAATTGTACTCCCAGGTGACTGTTTCTGGTTTCTTATGGCCCTTGTTGCTTCTCTGTACTTTCTCCTGCATAGATCCTAATACCACGTACATTTTCCCGAATAGGTAACTTTCAGTGGTTGGTGTGCACCCTCTCCTTGTCCCCTGGCTTCTTGTAGATGTCCATTTGTTTTTGGTTTTGGTCATTACAGGGTATGGAACTCAAAGTAATTCAAAGTTACTCAGAGTCCTGCTCAGTAGTTTTCAAATATTAGAAATTCATTATTAATTAAACCAAATGTTTATCCCAAAAAATAATAACTGGTAGAATTAGTGGGTTATATACCACCATTTTAAATCTGCCATATGGACTCTTTTACCATCAGCTGAATTACCCCCGTCTTCAGGTGTCAGAGAAAGCATTTCACGATAGTTGTGACTTTACCATTCTTTGTTCATATCATGTGCTGGACCGTCAGCCTTCAGTGAAGCACCAAATGATTGCTTACATAGTCATTTAAATCTTTGACTATTATTGCATGATGGCCTAGAAGTAAAGATAACTGAAAACAGAGAAACCATTTTAAGTTTGAAGAAATAGGAAGATAAAGGGCATGAAAAGGACTTTGCATGTGATATTAGATATAACCATTCGAAAAAGTTGAAAGTTAACTGAAAGGTTAGAATTTAGAATGGACAATTTATGTGACAGGTTAAAGTGACATAATCCTTGAATTTCTGGGGAAGAATTAAATTTTTTTTGGTTATAACTTTCCTATATTAGACTATATTGTTACTATTTTGAGTATTACACTTAATTGATCAACAGAAATAAAGCATTTTTTTTTTAAAAGATGTGGTTTTATTATTATTTTTTGGAAACAGGGTTTCTCCATGTTTCCCAGGCTAGTTTCAAACTCCTGAACTCAAGCATTCTGCCCACCTTTGCCTCCCAAAGTGCTAGGATTACAGGCATGAGCCAACATACCTGGGCAAGATGTGATTTTAAAAAGTATTCTGCATTTGCCTTTAAGTCATTACAATGTGAGATTAGTTATTTGTTCCATCATAATTTCCTCTTTTTCACTTCCATAAGTATATATATCTGTGAAAATGTCTTTATACATTAAATATATAAATTTACATTTGGAATTCCCTCACCAGAAATAAAAGGAAAGCAAACTTAAAAGTGTATGGTATCATTTTTGTCCTTAGAAATTATCAATTTAAAAAAGCAAAACATACCTGGTGTTACTATTATGGCTAAAACAGACACATGCATATGTTGCTGTGGGAATACAAATTGGAACTACCTTTTTGAAAAGCAAGGGACAAAACTTATGTGAAATCTCAATTGTATATTTTATTCTGGTGGTATGATTATGGATGACATCTATTACGTTATTTTCCCAGTTTTCTATATTATTTTATAATTAAAAATTATAAATGGTAATTTATGTAGATGTAAAATGTAGATGTAAAAGTGTCAATTTTTTTAAAGGCATAGCCAGAACTTACCATCATTTTGTATCTAAGATAGAAACTGTTGTAAATTTCAGTTTAATGGAATTGCATCTTCTTTCAGGTTAAAGAACTGAATCATTATCTGGAAGCTGAGAAATCTTGTAGGACTGATCTAGAGATGTATGTAGCTGTTTTGAATACTCAGAAATCTGTTCTACAGGAAGATGCTGAGAAACTGCGGAAAGAATTGCATGAAGGTAAATAAATATTCTGTATATTTTTATCTTTGTCTCTAAGAACCATATAAGTTAAATTGATGTTGACTAATAACAATGACAAATCTTAAAATAACAATGCAACATGTTAGTGATTCAATTTAAGCCTTATAGTTGGTTTAAATGCACTCATGCAAACCTGAAATTATGGATTTTCCTTCATGACCTCAGTAATAACTTTACAAGGCAGCCAGATGCAGTGGCTCACTCCTATAATTCCAGCATTTTGGGAGGCCAAGGCGGGCAGATCACCTGAGGTCAGGAGTTCGAGACCAGCCTGGCCAACATGGCAAAAACCTGTCTCTACTGAGAAAACAAAAATTAGCCAGGTGTGGTGATGCACACCTGTTATCCCAGCTACTTGGGAGGTTGAGGCACAAGAATCACTTGAACCCAGAAGGCAGAGGTTGCAGTGAGCCGAGCTCACACCACTGCACTGTGGCTTGGGTGACAGAGTGAGACTTCATCTCAAAAAAAACAAAAAACAAAAAACAAGAAACCCAACTTCACCAGGCATGAACTTTGGGCAGAAAGATAATAAAGCGGGGAATTTCTGCTTAAACTACTTTTCCCCCGCACTCATTTTGATGGAGGTGTATTAGCAAAAGTTAAAATTGGAAAGGGCAGAGAGTGTATTCTGGAGGCCCCAAGTACTGTCCTGTTTTTAAGGGACAGTTTTGATTTCACTGCTCAGTAGTTTTCAAATATTAGAAATTCATTATTAATTAAACCAAATGTTTATCCCAAAAAATAATAACTGGTAGAATTAGTGGGTTATATACCACCATTTTAAATCTGCCATATGGACTCTTTTACCATCAGCTGAATTACCCCCGTCTTCAGAGTGGTAGCAGAGTGATACAGAAATTGACTCTGTTTTCCAGGGGCACATTCTTTCCCCACTAAAATATTATGAAAATAACCCAAACTTTGAGTAAAGTTTTGGCCTTCAGGAAACAGTTTCCAAGTGTGCTATTGCAATAAAAAGACACTCATATTCTTAAAGGTGTCCAAAAGAACTAGTTCAGTTTAAACTACGTCCCTCTAACACTTTCAGAAATAATGTAAATTATTGAGACTACCAAACCTTCCTAATAACCCTTGAAAAGTACCTGAGAAGGTTGGCCGGGTGCGGTGGCTCAAGCCTGTAATCCCAGCACTTTGGGAGGCCGAGACGGCGGATCACGAGGTCGGGAGATCGAGACCATCCGGCTAACACGGGGAAACCCCGTCTCTGCTAAAAAATACAAAAAACTAGCCGGGCGAGGTGGCAGGCGCCTGTAGTCCCAGCTACTCGGGAGGCTGAGGCAGGAGAATGGCGTGAACCCGGGAGGCGGAGCTTGCAGTGAGCTGAGATCCAGCCACTGCACTCCAGCCTGGGCGACAGAGCAAGACTCTGTCTCAAAAAAAAAAAGAAAAGTACCTGACCTGAGAAGGTTAATTAAAATGAGGAAGGACGTGGAGTAATTTCCATACTGAAACACTCACAATAGAAAATAGAGTCTTTTTTTTGAGACGGAGGTTCGTTCTTGTCGCCTAGGCTGGAGTGCAATGGTGCGATCTCAGCTCACCGCAACCTCCACCTCCTGGGTTCAAGTGATTCTCCTGCTTCAGCCTCCCGAGTACCTGGGATTATAGGATGTGCCACCACGCCTGGCTAATTTTGTATTTTTATTAGAGATGGGGTGTTTCTCCATGTTGGTCAGGCCGGTCTCGAACTCCCGACCTCAGGTGATCCACCTGCCTCGGCCTCCCAAAGTGCTGGGATTACAGGTGTAAGCCACCACGCCCGGCCCAGATAGGCTTCTTAAAAGAAGTTGTCCTTAAGTGGAGTTTTGGAAGGTGGGTAGGTGCTTGTCAGGTACTCAGAAGCATGGCATTCAAGGTCATTTGCATGTGATGCAGTTAGGTGAGGAAGTCTAAGAAAAGCAGTTCAGCACAATTAGAATACAAGAGGCAATGGGCAAAATGTGAGATTGGAGCAGTAGAAACAGACCAGTACATAGAGGTTTTATGCTAAGAATATTGGACTTGATCATCTGGGCAGTTCAGAGCCTCTGAAGGTTTTTTTATTTTCTTTGGTTTTTTGTTTGTTTGTTTGTTTGTTTGTTTTTTGAGATGGAGTCTTGCCCTTGTCACCCAGGCTGGAGTGCAGTGGTGAGATCTCGGCTCACTGCAAGCTCCGCCTCCTGGGTTCATGCCACTCTCCTGCCTCAGCCTCCCAAGTAGCTGGAACTACAGGTGCGCGCCACCACACCCGGCTAATTTTTTTTGTATTTTTAGTAGAGATGGGGTTTCACTGGGTTAGCCAGGATGGTCTTGATCTCCTGACCTCGTGATCCACCCACCTCGGCCTCCCAAAGTGGTGGGATTACAGGCATGAGCCACTGCGCCCAGCCTATTTTCTCTGAAATAATAGTTTTATTAAGATAAAATTTGCATGCCATAAAGTTCACTCGTTAAAGTATACAATTCAGTAGTTTTTAATATATTCACAAAATTGTGCCCTATCACCACTGTCTACTTCCAAAACATTTTCATTACCTCAAAAAGAAATCCTGTACCCATTTACCGTCACTTCCTATGTCTTACCTCCAGCCCTTGGCAACCACTAATCTCCTTTCTATCTCTGTGGACTTGCCTGTTCTGGACTTTGATGTGAATGGGATTTTGTAATATGTGCCTTTTTGTGTCTGGGTTCAGTGAAGGGTTTTTGACTGGAGAGTGGTAATATTTGTTTTGCATTTTAGAAAGTTCAATCTAATAGCACTGTGGTGAATAGAATAGGGAGGGCAAGACTGAGGGCAGAAGAATGAAAAAGGGGCCTCTGTTGTAGTTGTTTAAGTCATAAGCGCTGGTCTAAGGCAGAAGCCAGAAGATAGATGTATCATATTGCAGAGGAGGCCGAATTAGCAGGTCTCTGTCATAGCTGAATATGTTGGGGTAAGGAAAAGTCAGAAGTATGAGCTGTCTCGGGTTTCTGACTTGGTAGATGGGTGGATGGATCATGCTACCTCCTCTCTTTTCAGTAGAAGATGGCTGAGCTGATGAGTATCAACAACACATACATTTTACAAAGATTCCTTGACCTGTCATAAGTCTATATTAACCGGACCCAGTGAGGATTTCTGGATAACAGATTTATCAGAATGTATTAAACACAATTAGGAGTGTTTATTCCACCTTTGGCCTTTGGAGCAATGTTTCCCAAAGTATATTCTCTAGAATACTTGTTATTTGAGTTGTACTGTGAAAAGTTTTTTTTTTTTCTTTTGTCAAATAGATTTAGGAAAGGCTATATTATATATCACCTTCCAAGAAAACATAAGACATAATTAAGACCCCGAGTTCAAAGTCCTGCAGTAAAGAAATCTTTAAAAATTTATTTAATTATGGAGGAGCCTTTGCAAAATAATAATAATAATAATAATAATAAATTTATCCCTTTAACCTGAAGTTTCTAAGACTTTACTAAGCACAGAAATCTTTCTTTGCTGTGTTCCTAGGAGTCCACTTTGGGAGACTCTGCTTTAAAGAGATGATGTGGGGATAGGTTGCCCCTTGGTCCAGCTAAGAATAGAATCCTAGAGATGTGGACCATTGGTCAGACCTGGCTAGGAGCCCTGTGCTAAAGAAATTGCCTACATTAAAATTCAGTGTTTTTGATTTGTGGTGGGGGGTTCCTAAACAGTTTGCCATCTCTTGGAGCAAGAGCGACAACAACACAACCAGTTAAAGCATACGTGGCAGAAGGCCAATGACCAGTTTCTGGAATCTCAGCGTTTACTGATGAGAGACATGCAGCGAATGGAGATTGTGCTAACTTCAGAACAGCTCCGACAAGTTGAAGAACTGAAGAAGAAAGATCAGGTGAATAGAAGTTTTGAGGACTGATTTGCCTTGTCAGTAATGTCCCCCACCACATGTGATTGCATTACCTTATGTGTATTAGAGACTGACTGAAGCTGCAACAAGGTGATATGTGCCACTTTTAAAAACATGACAGCTACATTTGAGGGGCTTTGTTTTTCATCTTTAGAAAGGGCCTCCTCTAGGGAGTGGGGAAACTGATTTAGAAATGGTCTTCAGTGACTGCAGGATGCAGCAGTGCATACTTCGGAGAAAATCTTTCTCTCCCCTGCTGACCAGTTCTCCCAGTGCTCCTGGGTTTTATCAGTCCAGGCCAAGTCTTGGGTGACATTGCTGTAAAACAAGCTTGTCCAACCTGCAGCCCTTGGCTTTGAATGCAACCCAACAGAAATTTGTAAACTTTGTTAAAACATTATGAGATTTCTTTTGCAATCTTTTTTTGTTTGTTTGTTTTAGCTCATCAGCTGTCGTTAGTGTATTTTGTGTGTAGTCAAGACAGTTCTTCTTCAGTGTGGCCCAGGGAAGCCAAAAGATTGGACACCCTGCTCTAAAAGCTCTACTAGGTGACATGATATGAATGGAGAGGCTGAGTAATAGGAGGTGGCAGATGTTCAGAGCGCGACATATTTAGGTTCCTGTCTTCTCCTTATCTTTTAGTTATTTAAATTGCATGAATTATATATATATATTTTTACACATTATCATAATTTTTTTGTTTTAAATACAGTGGAAAAAATAAATATGAAGTGATCAAGTGAAAAATCTTCCTTAACATCTCTCACACCTCCCCTTGTCAGAAGATTGTTTTACCATTTGGTAGAGAGTCTTCTAAACCAGTTCTGTGTGTTCATGATACACTTTTAGGGTATAGTTTTCCTCCTACACAACTATGGTTATACTATAAGCATTTATTCTAGGCAGGGCATGGTGGTTCACGTCTATAATCCCAACACTTTGGGAGGCTGAGGCGGGAGGATTGCTTGAGCCCAAGAGGTCAAGACCAGCCTGGGCCATATAGTGAGACTCTGTTTCTACAAAAAATAAAAAAATAAAAAAAATAGCTGGGCATGGTGGCACGTGCCTGTAGTTCCAGCTACTTGGGAGGCTGAGGTGGGAGGATCACTTGATCCTGGAGGCAGAGGCTGCAGTGAGCTGTGATCACACTACTGCACTTCAGCTGTGGGTTACAAAGCAAGATCTTGTCTCAAAAAAAAGTGTATGTATTTCCCATATGCATTATCCTGGATATATTTTCATATCAACGTTGTATTTTGCTCTTGACTGTGGCATGGAGGCACCATATTGATTTACCCTTTCTCCTTGTAGTGGGCATCTAGGTGGTCCCCCTTTTCTTGTCATCTCAAATAATGTTGCAGCTAAATCCTTGACCATATTGTGTATGTGTGCAGATATTTCCCTAGGATAGCTATGTAAAAGTGTTCCCTGCCTTTCTAAGTATCTTGTCAAACATTTCAAATTGCTTTATGTGACTTAGGTTAGATTTTGTTTTGCAAAGTTTCTTCTTTTTTAAATTTCCTTTTTGTCTCTTAATTTGGACTCATTTGTCTTATATGTAGTCAAAGCCAACATAAGGATTTTTTTTTTTTTTTTGAGACAGGGTTTCACTCCAGTCACCCAGGCTGGAGTGCAGTGGGACAATCTTGGCTCACTGCAACCTCCGCCTCTCGGGCTCAAGCGATTCTTCTGTCTCAGCTGCCCAAGTAGCTGGGACTACAGGCGTGTGCCACCACGCCTGGCTAATTTTTGCATTTTTAGTAGAGACAGTGTTTCACCACGTTGCCCAGGCTGGTCTCAAACTCCTGACCTCTAGTGATCTGCCCGTCTCAGCCTCCCAAAGTACTGGGATTACAGGCGTGAGCCACCACGACCCCCTGACATAAGGATTTAGATTCTAAAGTACAGATCTTATCCTGCCTCCCCTGCCGCCCATTAAAAGAATCTAAATGTGGCCGGGTGCAGTGGCTCACATCTGTAATCCCAGCACTTTGGGAGTCCAAGGCGGGTGGATCACCTCAGGTCAGGAGTCTGAGACCAGCCTGGTCAACATGGCAAAACCCTGTCTCTACTAAAAATACAAAAATTAGCCGGGTCTGGTGGCACGTGTCTGGAGTCCCAGCTACTTGGGAAGCTGAGGCAGGAGAATCACTTGAACCTGGGAGGCGGAGGTTGCAGTGAGCTGAGATCGCATCATGCCTTCCAGCCTGGGTGACAGAGTGAGACTCTGTCTCAAAAAAACAAAAACAAAAAGAGTCTAAACTTTACTAAGATGATCATTTAAAACTTTTGAACATTTATTGAGCTCTTACTGTGTGCTAGCATTGTGCTAAGGCTTTATGTATAAATCTTTATCTCAAGTGCTTATCCAAAAAAAAAGAAAAAAACAAAACTGAACTCTCCGTAAGTGGTAGGGACTGCAGTTATACAGTTCCTGTGTTCTAGAGTAGTGAACAGGCTGAGAAGTAATGTATGGCCCATCTGAGGCTTGAACAATCTCTGATTCCAGAGTCTGAGTGCTTACTCACCACCTCTTTCTCCGTGTCTTTTACTTCTCCTGTGCCTGCCCATTTTTCATCCATATAAAATTACACAGAATTCCCCCACAGGCCTGCTTTTCCATGTTTCTGTCTTTTGCATGTGCTTCCTTTCTCCCTAGAACCCTTAATTTTCTCTTCTCATGCAACTGGCAAACTTACCTTACTGATCTTTCAAGATTCAGCTGAAGCGTTACCTCCTTTGGGCCCCCTTTGCTGGTTCCTTCAGATGAAATCAGTCATTGTTTTTCCTCCTTCTTTATAACCTTGTACATACTTGTAAGTGTGTGTCTCTCCTCACTAGGCTGTTTTAGGGTACACTGAAGGTATAAGATATCTCACTCATCTTTGTTGAGTGAATTATTCTATTAACTTTAATCATTCCTAAGGTATAAGGTATCTCACTCATCTTTGTTGAATGAATTATTCTATCAACTTTAATCATTCCTTTTGTATTCATATACATTTGTTAATGTTTCTAATGGATGTGTAACATTATAAAAACTTTTTTGGGAGGGGTGTGGTATCTCACGCCTATATTCCCAACGCTTTGAGAGGCCAAGGCGGGAGGATCTCTTGAGCCTGGGAGTTTGAGACCAGCCAGGACAACAGCGTGAGATCCCATCTATACAAAAAAACCCAAAAAATTAGCCAGGCATGGTGGTGCATGCCTGTGATCCTGGCTACACGAGAGGCTGAGGCAGGAGGATTGCTTGAGTCCAGGAGTTCAAGACCAGCCTCGGCAACAAAGTGAAACCCTGTCTCTACAAAAAATAAAAAAATTAGGCAGTCGTGATGGCACATGCCTATGATCCCAGCTATATGAGAGGATGAGGTGGGAGAATTGCTTGAGCCCAGGAGATCGAGGCTGCAGTGAACCATGTTTGCACCACTGCATTCCAGCCTGAGTGTCAGAGCAAGACCTTGTCTCAAAAACAGACTTTTTCGTATTTATTTTCTACAGTAATCACAAGGAATGTTCTGTGTAAAAAAATTTTTTTTTTTTTTTCATGGATCATTTGAAGAGTCAGTTTTGCTTTCTTTTGTTTTGCCTTACTTTATGCAGTATACTTTTCTTGGAAGCTGCTTCCTGATTTCTTCTTTATACCAGGGTTCTTAGTTTGTGCTTATAGTATTAAAATATTTTGTCATTTCCAGAGGCCCTTATATGGGATTACAAACAAAGAAGCGTAAGTGTCCAGTTTTCTTGTATCATAATGCTCTGTTCTTTCTTATTTGTTTTGAATGGTTAAAGAACGATGTCACTTATTAAGTAGGTTACTTGGGTCACATATATGTTTTTTTCTTCCTAACTTTTAGGAGGATGATGAACAACAGAGACTCAATAAGAGAAAGGATCACAAAAAAACAGATGTTGAGGAAGAAATAAAAATACCAGTAGTGTGTGCTTTAACTCAAGAAGAATCTTCAGCCCAGTTATCAAATGAAGAGGTATAGTGAGTCTATAATTAAAGTCATTATATACACAATGTCAACAATTTTAGCTTACTCATACATCAGTTAATTACATTGTCCATATGAGAAGTGAGAAGTTCATTTTATCTAACTAGGTGAAAGTTAGATAAAAATGACAGTATTTATTTTCAGTTGTTTTTATGGCATTATAGGTAGCACTGTTTGAAACCTGTTGTAGCTTCATTCACTGTCTGAAATAATTAGATGTTCTTTTCCCCAGTATTTCCCAAATTTAATGCATTAAAATAAACCTTTAAATAATGTCTGCAAAATCTTTTTTGATGTGAATAGTACATATTGCTAATACTTGTCTTTTTTGTTTAAAAGAGATTATCTAAAGCGCTGAAATGCTTAACTCCCTATAGCATATATATGAGTATTAACCAGTATTAGGTTTTCATCCCTGACGGCAGTGGGTGAGGTTTGGCAGATTGCAACAACACAGGGTGAAACGTTTCAGGTACTAGGAATGAGTAGAGTAGAGGGACCTGGAAGTGTTAGGTGTTCTGTGGCCTTGGCACCTCTCACCCGCAGTGGGGCAAGAGCCTTCTCATTGGGTTTCCTGTCTCAACCTGTCCCATTCCATCGCACCCTCAGCATTACTGTCAAATTTATTTTCTTAAGTGCAGCTGCAGTCAGGCCACTCCCCTACTCAGTAACTGCCATTGACTCCCGTTACCTATATAATTAAGTACACATTCTTCACTCGCACAGGTAAGGCCCTTCATCATCTGGATTACATTTTAGCCATGTTGGTCGTCATCTTGGGCTGTACTCCCACCTGGTCTGTTGCTGCCTTCATTTGGAGTACTTTCCTCCCATTGCCTTTCTGAGTGTTGAAATCCTGCTCATCTTTCAAAGCTCGTGCTGGTTATCTTGTTATCAGTGAAGGAAATGCTTCTCTTATTGCCTTGAGGACGAAAACGAAGATCCCCCAAGATCCCTAGCGTGGCATACAAGGGCGTTCACAGTTGAATGGCCCTTCCGGCCTCACTCACTGCTCTCCACTTCTCTGTAGCCAGACCTGTGCACTTACTGTTCACGCTCACTGCCCTGTCCCTGTGGCTTAGAATCACACTCACTCCCTGCCTCACCTGCTTTCCTGATCTGGTGAATGAATCACAGTTAAATTGGATACGGATCTTGTCTTTCCTTTCAGGGGTATCCTGCTTCTGTTTACTCTGCAGATTTACTTTGAGCCATACGTAATCTACCTCCTGGTGGTTTATATGCCCATGCTTATGGATTGTTTGAGGTTTAAGAAAAACTTTAAAAAAATTTTCCTAGACACTGAAAAGTGCTGTAGATTGTAGTTGTTTTGTTCATTCTTTGTTCTGGGACGTAGACTGGGAACCACTTGGTCTAATTCTGCTGTGCATTTAAAAAATATTTAGACTCCCAAGAGAATGTCTCAAGTTTTGGGTACAGCCAACGATTACATAGTGTTTTCATCATGCAGTAATCTATCCAGGAATGTCTGAAAAGCAGGGAAACAGGAAAGGGACATTTGTTGTGATTTACTGAGAAGTATTTTTATTTTTGATTCTCTCTTAATGATCTGTAGACTTTCAGAGCTAGTGTTT
>NW_012104920.1:3812911-3816486 GCF_000951045.1 Mandrillus leucophaeus | reverse complement strand
CCCTATAGCATATATATGAGTATTAACCAGTATTAGGTTTTCATCCCTGACGGCAGTGGGTGAGGTTTGGCAGATTGCAACAACACAGGGTGAAACGTTTCAGGTACTAGGAATGAGTAGAGTAGAGGGACCTGGAAGTGTTAGGTGTTCTGTGGCCTTGGCACCTCTCACCCGCAGTGGGGCAAGAGCCTTCTCATTGGGTTTCCTGTCTCAACCTGTCCCATTCCATCGCACCCTCAGCATTACTGTCAAATTTATTTTCTTAAGTGCAGCTGCAGTCAGGCCACTCCCCTACTCAATAACTGCCATTGACTCCCGTTACCTATATAATTAAGTACACATTCTTCACTCGCACAGGTAAGGCCCTTCATCATCTGGATTACATTTTAGCCATGTTGGTCGTCATCTTGGGCTGTACTCCCACCTGGTCTGTTGCTGCCTTCATTTGGAGTACTTTCCTCCCATTGCCTTTCTGAGTGTTGAAATCCTGCTCATCTTTCAAAGCTCGTGCTGGTTATCTTGTTATCAGTGAAGGAAATGCTTCTCTTATTGCCTTGAGGACGAAAACGAAGATCCCCCAAGATCCCTAGCGTGGCATACAAGGGCGTTCACAGTTGAATGGCCCTTCCGGCCTCACTCACTGCTCTCCACTTCTCTGTAGCCAGACCTGTGCACTTACTGTTCACGCTCACTGCCCTGTCCCTGTGGCTTAGAATCACACTCACTCCCTGCCTCACCTGCTTTCCTGATCTGGTGAATGAATCACAGTTAAATTGGATACGGATCTTGTCTTTCCTTTCAGGGGTATCCTGCTTCTGTTTACTCTGCAGATTTACTTTGAGCCATACGTAATCTACCTCCTGGTGGTTTATATGCCCATGCTTATGGATTGTTTGAGGTTTAAGAAAAACTTTAAAAAAATTTTCCTAGACACTGAAAAGTGCTGTAGATTGTAGTTGTTTTGTTCATTCTTTGTTCTGGGACGTAGACTGGGAACCACTTGGTCTAATTCTGCTGTGCATTTAAAAAATATTTAGACTCCCAAGAGAATGTCTCAAGTTTTGGGTACAGCCAACGATTACATAGTGTTTTCATCATGCAGTAATCTATCCAGGAATGTCTGAAAAGCAGGGAAACAGGAAAGGGACATTTGTTGTGATTTACTGAGAAGTATTTTTATTTTTGATTCTCTCTTAATGATCTGTAGACTTTCAGAGCTAGTGTTTGGCAATTTGAATGTTGAATATAATTGTTTTTTATTGAGAATAATGACACAGCTCTTGGTTTAGAGTTAATCTGAAGCCTGGCTAACATGGTGAAACCCTATCTCTACTAAAAATACACAAGATTAGCCGGGTGAGGTTGCGTATGCCTGTAATCCCAGCTACTCAGGTGACTGAGGCATGAGAATCGTTTGAACCCAGGAGGTAGAGGTTGCAGTGAGCTGAGATTTCACCACTGCACTCCAGCATGAATGACAGTGAGACCCTGTCTCACACAAAAATGTTAATCTCAGATGCTTTGGAGAGTTAGATTTATGGCTAAAGATATTTGAAATTTGTAGACCTCACATTTTCTTTAACCTGATGCTTATAATGTGCTTTTCTCTATACAAAATGTTCATTATGGAAAACTTGGGAAGTATCGGAAATGCCATACAAAATAAAAATAACTGGTAGATCGTCCTACCCAGAGGTCACAACTAATATTTTGGTACATATCTCTTTCTTGCTTTTCTTATTTTCTTTTCCAGAGATAATATATATGTTAACATATGTGTTTCTTTCTTTCTTTCTTTTTTTTTTTTTTAAATTTGAGAAAGGGTCTCACTCTCACCCTGGCTGGAGTGCAGTGGCGTGATCTCAGCTCACTGCAACCTCCGCCTCCTGGGTTCAAGCAATTCTCCTGCCTCAGCCTCCTGAGTAGCTGGGATCACAGGCGTGCACCACCACGCCAGGCTAATTTTTGTATTTTTAGTAGAGATGGGGTTTCACCATGTTGACTAGGCTGGTCTTGAACTCCTGGCCTTAAGTGATTTGCCCACCTTGGCCTCCCAAAGTGCTGGGATTACAGGTGTGAGCCACGGTGTCCAGCTTGTGCCTGGTTTTTAATTCATAATGGTGACTGAGTGATGACATAGGGAGGTCAATGCCACTGAAAGAAGTTTTGTGTTACTCACAGTTCTCCTAGAAGCAGAGGCCCAGCACACCATGCATGGCCACAGCACGAAAGTACCAGAGCTGGTCAGGAGGCAGGAGCAGGAGCGAGAGAAAAGCATGGGCCATAGCTATTACTGTGGTTTTCTGGGAAAAGCAAAGTGGAGCAGAGCAGAGAGTTTAGGACTGGCTAGTAATTAATTCCGGCAGCCTTTGGGGTATAGGGTCTGTTCTTAGCTGTTTGGAACTGGCCCTGGGTTGATTTCGGGCAGGGGAAATACTGGCTCGGTGTGTGATTTAGGTAAGGGAGATGGTTGGGGATATGGGTTTGGGATTGAATGGTTTGTGTATGAAAGGTGTGTTTACAGTCAGGTAAGTTGTTTATTATCTCTAGAAATTAGCTAGTCCTGGGAAGCAGTTTCTTCACGCCAGCAAGGCCTCCAGTAAATCAAGACATCATGAAATACAGAAAATGAAAAGTATGATTAACACACTGATAGTCAAGTTGGTTCCACTTTTTACTACCATCCAGTTTTTCATTATCGTAAGTAATGTCATAATGTTATATATAATTTTTCCTTGTACAAAAATCGTAGATGCATCTGATTTTATTTTATTTTATTTCATTTTAGTTTTGGTATAAGTTCTTAGGAAAAGAACTGCCTGGTCAGGCACAGTGGCTCACAAGTGTAATCGCAGCACTTTTTGGAGGCTGAGGCAGGTGGATCACTTGAGGCCAGGAGTTTGAGACCAGCCTGGCCAACATGATGAAACCCGTTTCTACTAAAAATACAGAAATTAGCCGTGTGCGGTGTCTGGCACCTGTAGTCCTAGCTACTCACCGTGGCTGAGGCATGAGGATCCCTTGAGCCCAGGAGGTGGAGGCTGCAATGGGCCGAGATTGCTGCAATGGGCCGAGATTGCGCCACTGCATTCCAGCCTGGGTGACAGAGCGAGACTCTGCCTCCAGAAAAACAAAAACAAAAACAAAACAAAACAAAAAACCGAAAAAAAAAAACCCTGCTGAATTCGAGAATGTAAACATTTTTAAGATATTACTGCCAATGTAGTAGTCTGATGTGGGGTTTTTTGAGATAGGGTCTCATTCTTGCCACCCAGGCTGGCTAGAGTATAGTGGCACCATCACAGCTCACTACAGCTTTGATCTCCTAGGCTCAAGCAATCCTCCTGCCTCAGCCTCCTGAGCAGCTGAGACCACAGGCATGCGCTACCATGCCTGGCTAATTTTTAAATTTTTTTGTAGAAACGAGGTCTCCCTATGTTGCCCAGGCTGGTCTTTTACTCCTGGGCTCAACCTGTTCTCCCACCTCAGCCTCCCAAACTGTTGGATTTACAGGCGCGAGCTACTGCACCAGGCCTGTAGTCTGATGTTTTTCTTTTTCTTTTTTTTTTTTTTTT
>NW_012104920.1:3807490-3812116 GCF_000951045.1 Mandrillus leucophaeus | reverse complement strand
TCGATCTCCTGACCTCGTGATCCGCCCGCCTCAGTCTCCCAAAGTGCTGGGATTACGGGCATGTGCCACCGCGCCCAGCCCTCAGATGAGTAAAAATCTTTAAAAGGAAAGAAATGGAGGCATTAATTCAAAATTTGTCACCTTTTTATTACACCAAGAATATTTTTAAAACATTAAAAAAAATTGGTTACATGCCGTCGCCAGTAACAACAATTGTATTCCACAGTCTCCTCTGGTTCATTTAAAAAAGGGCATTTAACAACAAAACGTAGAAAGGATATTATCTTAAAGTATTGTCATTTAAATGGAATACATTCAGTTGGAAAGAAAACTTGTTACATTTTTCTTTAAATAATGTATCTTATTTCCCCATTAACTATGCAACTGCTTCATGTAATGGCACTGGTTTGCTTTTTGCCTTCGGGAATGTGCTGTACCACGTTGTTTAAAAATTGAGATGAAATTAATGTAACATAAAATTTAAAGTGTATAATTCAGTGATATTGCGTATATACACAAATGTTTTTAGTTTGAAAACATTTTTATCACTCCCAAAGGAGACATCATACCCATTAGAGTCACTCCCCATTTTCCCTTCCCCCCTAGCCTCTAGCAACCACTAATCTGCTTTATGTCTCTATGGATTTACTTGTTCTGGACATTTTCAATAGACGGACTTACATAATATGTGATGTTTTGCATCTTCTTTCGCATAGTATACAACATTGAACATGTTGATTACACCTTGCTTGCAAATAACACATTATTGAGCTGGGCGCGGTGACTCATGCCTGTAGTCCCAGCACTTTGGGAGGCCGAGGCGGGCAGATCACAAGGTCAGGAGATCGAGACCATCCTGGCCAACATGGTGAAACCCCGTCTCTACTAAAAATACAAAAAATTAGCTGGGCGTGGTGGCGGACACCTGTAGTCTCAGCTACTCAGGAGGCTGAGGCAGGAGAATGGCGTGAACCTGGGAGGTGGAGCTTGCAGTGAGCTGAGATCTCGCCACTGAACTCCAGCCTGGGCGACAAAGCGAGACTCCGTCTCAAAAAAAAAAAAAAAGAAAAGAAAATACCACGTTCTCGTCATTTCCTTCCTACTACTCTGTCCTCTCCTTTGCTCATCCCCAAAATGTTAGTCTTTCTCAGGGTTCTGCCCTTGGCCCTCTTTTCCTACACACTCATCCTAGGTGTTTTGATTTGCTGCTGTGACTTTAATTATCATTATACAATAGTTACTCCCAAGTCTCTATTGAAAGACTTCTATGTCCCTCTATTAAGGGGACATCTCTACTTGGATATACGATAGGCACCTCACGCTTGACATACGCAACACTGAATTGCAGGTGACCTTCCCCAGCTCTTTGTATTTGGGAGCTCTTTGAGCTACCAGAGCATTCAGCACATAGCTCTAGCCCATCCTTTTATCACAGTATTATAAGTCTGCTTACTTACCTTGTGTTTTTGAAGCTGTGTGTATCTCTAGGTCAGGGATTACATCTTGCCCACAGTTGTATCCTGAGGGCCTGGTTTCATGTCTGGCATGTAGAAATGACACTTAGTAAATGTCTGTTCCATGAGTCTGTGAAGGTAGCACATTAATGATTATCATGTGTAACGAGTGGCAGAATACATTTATTGTATTTTTTTGTATTTAAAAATGCAGAGAATTGTCTAACTTGGCAATATATATTTTCACATTTCAGGAGCATTTAGATAGCACCCATGGTTCCGTCCATTCCTTAGATGCAGACTTATTGTTGCCAGCTGGAGATCCTTTCAGTAAATCGGACAATGACATGTTTAAAGATGGACTCAGGAGAGCACAGTCTACAGACAGCTTGGGAACTTCGGGCTCATTGCAATCCAAAGCTTTAGGCTATAACTACAAAGCAAAATCTGCTGGAAACCTGGACGAGTCAGATTTTGGACCACTGGTAGGAGCAGATTCAGTGTCTGAGAACTTTGATACTGCATCCCTTGGGTCGCTCCAGATGCCAAGTGGGTTTATGTTAACCAAAGATCAGGAGAGAGCAATCAAGGCGATGACACCAGAACAAGAAGAGACGGCGTCCCTCCTCTCCAGCGTTACCCAGGGCATGGAGAGTGCGTACGTGTCCCCGAGTGGTTATCGTTTAGTTAGTGAGACAGAATGGAATCTCTTGCAGAAAGAGGTGAGTTACCTTTCTCACGTTTTTCCTCTTGCTCACACTGAGGCACACTGGGGAGCTCTGGGATTTATCGTTCATTCGGCAGATGGTTCCTGGAGTCAGTGCAGGCACATGTTGCCAGCAAGTGGATGTTAACCTGTGTCACCTGACCCTTGTCATAGTCCGCTTCGGCTATTCCAGGTAATTGTGACAGAGAAAGGAGCTAGCTAGCTTATCACAGTGAATGTGAACTTCCTCACCTGAACTCACAACTCTCAGGTTGGAGCGATCTGCCTGACTAGCATTGCTGAATTTAAGTTAGAGCAACCTGAATTTGGTTTGCTTTGCAGTTTTCTATAATCTCAGTGTATTCCAGGATTCAGGCTTTCATCTTTCCTTTAGATCAAAAGCGCAATTGCTTGTCTGCTGTTGATGCTGAGAGTGGGTTTAAAGAGGGGTTGGGAATATGGGAGAGAAAAGAAGCCAATCTTTAATGAAGTCGATTTTCCTTCTTAGAGAATTTGTAAATTTACAGATAAGATTAGGAGATAAACCCTTAGATATTTGCCTAATGCTTTATGGATTACAAAGGCCTTTCACACACCTGATCTCTTTAAGCTTTATGATTATAATGAGGCAAGTGGGGCATGGTTATCCCCAATTTACAGGTGAGAAAACTGGCTGGGAAAGATAAAGCGAGTTGCTCAAGTGTTCCCTTCGACTTAGTTGCAAAACCTGACTCCTGGGGCTTTCCTTGACTGAGGGCTGCTTCCCTTTAAGGAAGCCATGGGTCAGTAAGTGGAACAGCTTACTGAGGCCTGAAAGAAAGTATTCTCGTTGGTCTTATGTAAAACATATGTGCCAAGGTGCTATTTACTAGTTTCATACCTATTTTATACTTGGAGCTGGTGAAACGGTGACTTGGCACTGTCTTTATTTGTTTTTCCTTCCCAGTGGTTGGTTAGTATTGAACTGTGAGTACCATGGTATAGTACCTTTTACTTGCTTTGTGTTGTCCTCAGATGTGAGGTTTTGTGTCTCTTGGCAATAAATTGTGTCCCATGTGTCCCGTCATACTTGTACTGGAGAGTTTGACATTTTAGAATCTGACCCTATATTGTAACTTTTTGCCATAAGGCCCTGAAGAAAGTGTTAACTTCATATTCTACTGAGCACCTTTGGTAAGACTGTGCACGTGTACCTCAAGTGTGTGATGTAGATTTATTTTGTTTTGCCTGATAAGAAGTAATTTTGGTGCCCTTCAGGTGCATAATGCTGGAAATAAACTTGGTAGACGTTGTGATATGTGTTCCAATTACGAAAAACAGTTACAAGGAATTCAGATTCAGGAGGCTGAAACAAGAGACCAGGTGAGTTTCTTCTGGATGTGCCAAATTGGGTATCTATTGTAGTTTTCGTTGGAGGTGCAGAATTAATTGCCTCCCCTCCGCCCCCAGCCCCATTTACATTATGAAGCGTATCCATCTTGTTAAGTTATGAGGTAACCTGGTACATGCAATGGCAGCTGCTTTTCCAGTGGAGCTCACTAGGACTCTGCTTTTGTGTATCTGCACAGGCTAGCCCAGCTCTTAAAGGGACACTGCCTCATCTCCTCTACCCCTGCCCCTTCCGTCTAAGGCCTAAAAGTGATTTTACGGACATGGAAAGTACTTTATGATGTGGAGATCTCAGGGAGATAAAAGGTTGATTGTTGCCTCTAATAGAATAAAGGCTTAATTGAATGCTAATCAGAATTTGTGTCCTTCATTGCTTATTGCTTACTTGTCATAAATTTGTTGAATTAAGGTTAATAAGTTCACAGAAATTAAGCTTTGGTAGATTTGGTATGCTGAGATTGATAAATCTTCAGTACCTTTTCAAACGCAGTGTTTAATAATGGGTACTTTGATAGCATTTAGGAAATAATGTAGAAATTCATAAGAGTAGGCTTGTAAAAGTGTATGTAAGAAAGATACATTTCCTTGTATTTCCAAATTGTTCTTTGGTTGTTATGAAGATTATTGCTAGTCTTCAAAATAACTTTAAGCAGGTTAGAATGATGGTTTAATATTTTCAAATGTCATCGCTATGGAGTTCCTTCATACACTGTGTGCTTTACTCATCGATGTTTCAAAGGTTAACTTCTAAAGGTATTTGCAGAACTAATGTAGCTGGCCCCTGGTGGTGTGGTGTAGCAGTGGTTTTCACAGACATTTCAGTAGACTGTTTTAAGGCCTGGCTAAAAATTAGTCAGAAAAAGAAGTGGGAAAAGGGTGTTCATGGAGAGAAAAGATGTACAAAGAACAGAGTTAGGAAAGAAAATGATGTATTCTAGGAAGTATGAGTAGTTATGTGGCTGGGCACAGGGGGTGATTGTCACAAAATAATGGGAGAGTAAACTACAAAGACCATGATGGGAGCAGTGATGGCTGAAGAGATTTAAATTTTACCCTGAAGCCGGGTGCGGTGGCTCA
>NW_012104920.1:3803265-3807160 GCF_000951045.1 Mandrillus leucophaeus | reverse complement strand
TTTTTTCACAATTTCTGGTGTTAGTGTGGATTGTAGCCCGGAGACAGAGGATACACTCTAGTTAGGGAGAACAGTGTCATGGCCTGGAGGGTCTGGGGGAGAAGCAGATGTTTTCAGATGAGACGTGTGTGAAAATGATTTGACTGTAAAGCACAGTACAGTTGTCTCTTGAGGTCATTTATCTAATTTCTGCCTGAATTAAAAAATCTATGGTGTTTCCCAGAAAAAGACATAGAGTTTGTTTTTTTTTTTAATTCTGCAGTTAGATTTTTTTGAAAAATTTATAAAAGGATTCTGGTTTTTCTTTCTAATTGACTTTTAAAATGATATAGGTGAAAAAACTACAGCAGATGCTAAGGCAAGCTAATGACCAGTTAGAGAAGACAATGAAAGATAAGCAGGAACTGGAAGACTTCATAAAGCAAAGTAGCGAAGATTCGAGTCACCAGGTAAGGGAGGGTTTTTAGAGTGTGGCCCATGAGGGATGACTGAGTTATTTAAATGAAAGATTCAAAAAATAGAGTCATGTTTCCTTTGCCTTCAAGATTTGGCAGTTTTATTTTCCCTCAGGTAAAACGATTTCTTACTGATCATTCTGTGATATCTGTTTTACAGATTTTTAAAGAATAACTTTTGAAATAATTGGTCAGTAAACGCCAGGAGGCTCTGATTCTCCTTTCCTTTTTAGTTTGTATTAGTTAGGTTTTCCTGCTGCACTGGAAACTTGCTGACCAAGATACTAATTATTTTCTTTTAAACTTTGTAAAAGTATAGCAACATGAAAAAAAAAATAGCATATACAGATACACCAAACATACCAGAACCAACATCTGTGTAACCACCATTGAGATCAAGCAATAGAATATTAGCCAGTCCCCAGAAGCCCTCACTTTCCCCGCACTTACAGCTCCCTCCCGACAGGCAGCCACTGTCCTAACTTGTAACACCATCAGATTAACCTGTGCTTCATGTTTAGAAAATGAAGCCATACAGTCTGTGTTATTCTGCGTCTGTCTTCCACCGTTCAACAGTGTATTATTCCTACTCATGATGCGTGGAGTAAGTTTGTTTATTTTCATTGTTGAATAGTCATACCATTATACGGATATGCCACAATTTATCCAGACTAACGTTGATGGGTACTTCAGTTGTTTCCAGTTCTGGGATACTATGAATAATGTTCCTTTGACATTTTTGCATAGGGCGTGGTGGACGTGTTTCTGCAGGATTTGTAACTGGGGTGGAATGCTTGGGTACAAACGTTCAAAATGCCACATAGTTTTCCAGAGTGGTTACACCAGTTTAACCTCCACCAGCAATGTATGAGCGTTCCTGTGGTTCCAAGGTCTTGAAAAAACGTCATTTTGTTATTTTAATTATAGCCATTTCGGTGGGTGTGTAATGGTATTTCATTGTGGCTTAGTTTGCATTTCTCTAATGACCATTGAAGTTATTTAGCATTTTTCATGTTTCTTGGCCATTGTGATATTGTGTGTGTGAGAGATTCCTGCTCAAGTCTTATCCTCATCTTTCTATTGTGTTGTCTGTTTATTTTACTTTTTTTTGGTCTCTAAAAACTGATTTGTTAGGTGTCCTTTATATAATCTTGTTAGAATCTTTTGCTGACAAGTATTGCAGATGTCTTTTACTTAGTAACTTATATTTGCTGTTTTTTGTTTTGTTTTTGAGATGGAATCTCATTCTGTCGCCCAGGCTGGAGTGCAGTTGCACAACCTCGGCTCACTGCAACCTCTGTCTCCTGGGTTCAAGCAGTTTTCCTGCCTCAGCCTCCTGAGTAGCTGGGATTACAGGCACTCACCACCACACTCGGCTAATTATTGTATTTTTAGTAGGTTTCACATTGTTGACCAGGCTGGTCTTGAACTCCTGACCTCAAGTGATCCACTCGCCTTGGCCTCCCAAAGTGCTAGGATTAAAGGCGTGAGCCATGCACCTGGCCCATCAGTAGCTTATGTCTTCGTTAATGGTGTCTTTTAATGAACAGAAGTCCTTAATAATGTCAAATTTGGGCGGGCGCGCAGTGGCTCACGCCTGTAATCCTAGCACTTTGGGAGACCGAGGTGGGCGAATCACCTGAGGTCGGGAGTTCAAGACCAGCCTGACCAACATGGAGAAACCCTGTCTCTACTAAAAATACAAAATTAGCCGAGTGTGTTGGCGCACGCCTGTAATTCCAGCCATTCGGGAGGCTGAGGCAGGAGAATCGCTTGAACCCAGGAGGTGGAAGTTGCCGTGAGCCAAGATCGCACCAGTCTGGGCAACAAGAATGAAACTCCGTCTCAAAGAAAAAAAAAATCAAGTTTGTTAATCATTTCTTTACGGTTTGTGATTTTCTTCCTTTTTAAAAAGGAATCTTTTCCTATGGAGTTAGGAAGATATCCTACATTATAGAGGCTTTATTCACATTTATATCTAAAATTCCTTCAGAACTGACTTAGACACACACACACACACACACACACAGTGTAGATAAGGGTAAAACTTTTTTTTTTTAAAGTATGGATAGCCAATTTCTGTATGACTTGGTGAAAAGATCCACTTTTCCCCCATTGCTCTGTGTGGATTAGTTTCAGAACTATGGTCTGTTCAGTTTGTCTGTTTGCCTATTTTTTGTGCCAAATTCTACACTGATTTATGTGAAATGAAATTTTCTTCTTTTTTTTTTTTTTTAAACCCAAGACAGAGTTTCGCACTTGTCGCCTTGTCGCCCAGGCTGGAGTGCAAGGGCACATTCTGGGCTCACTGCAACCTCTGCCTCCCAGGTTCAAGCAATTCTCCTGCCTCAGCCTCCTGAGTAGCTGGGAATACAGGCGCCCGCCACTACATCCAGCTAATTTTTTAAATTTTTAGTAGAGATGGGGTTTTGTCATGCAGGCCAGGCTGGCCTCGAACTCCTGACCTCAGGTGATCTGCCCGCCTCAGCCTCCCAAAGTGCTGGGATTACAGGTGTAAGCCACTGCACCTGGCTTGATTTTTTTTTTTTAAACATCTTTAAACATAGCTCCAACTAGGTCACGTGAGTTAGTATCTGCCTAGACACCCATAGAATGCTCTCTGTTACTGTGTGGCTGCATGTGACTCGGGCTTTGGCACTGCCTTGTGTTATCCGAAAGGCCAAGGCTTTGCACACAGCAGATGTGCACACAGCTGTTGGATGATGGTGAGTGGTTACCATGAACCAATAAAATGTCAATTCCAGACACTAAATACTTACAAGATAGAAGAGTTAGTTTCAGAATAACCAATTTCCTAACTATATTTCTATGCATTTTTTAAGATCTCTGCACTTGTCCTAAGAGCCCAAGCATCTGAGATCTTACTTGAAGAGTTACAACAGGGATTTTCCCAGGCAAAGAGGGATGTTCAGGAACAGATGGTAAGTTTACTTTTAAGTAAATGATAACTATGTTACATATATTCCTTTTTTGTTCTATCTTTACATCATCTTTGATAGGAATTTATCATCCTGTCCAAAGTAGTTACTGTGGTCTTCTCTCGGGACTGTAGAACATTAATAATGGACAAAATATTGTAAAGACATCATTCCTTTTTTAAACCTACTTTCTGGCCAAACAAAAATTTTTCTCATCGTTTAACTTATTTTTCTGTTCGGGAAACCTAAACAGAATAAACTACGGACCTACATTTAATTTTTAATTCCAAATAAAAGCTAAAAAATTGAATGTCTGAGAGCCCTAGCCGGTACAACTTTTGACCAGTCATTTTGTGATTTTCCTGGATGGCTAATTTATTTAGAATAACCTTATTAGGGCTGGGCACAGTGGCTCACGCCTGTAATCCCAGCACATTGGGGGGCCGAGGTGGGTGGATCACAAGGTCAGGAGATTGAGACCATCCTGTCTAACACGGTGAA
>NW_012104920.1:3800036-3802195 GCF_000951045.1 Mandrillus leucophaeus | reverse complement strand
AGGCTGGAGTGCAATGGCCTGATCTCCTTCTCCTGGGTTCAAGTGATTCTCCTGCCTCAGCCTCCCGAGTAGCTGGGATTACAGGTGCGCAACACCATGCCTGGCTAATTTTGTATTTTTAGTAGAGACGGGGTTTCTCCATGTTGGTCGGGCTGGTCTCGAACTCCTGACCTCAGGTGATCCACCTGCACTGGCCTCCCAAAGTGCTGGGATTACAGGCGTGAGCCACTGCACCCAGCCTCCTTCTTGTCTTTTAAAACCCATCAGCCTTTGCAGACACTTTTCAAGCTGGTTTCACTTAAAACGAATGTGTGTGAGTGACACTGGAGAATTGTTGAAATTAAGGTTGAGGTCCTATGAACTCTAATACATGACCATTTTGTTGAAATTACCATGAGTAAGAGACACTCACCACCTTAGTGCATGCTTGCCCTTGTTCTGAGTCTTTCTGTGTATGTTTGTAGGTATATGATGTGTGTGTGTGTATGTCTTGGTTTGTGTTTTTTGCTGGACTATTTGGAGTTATTGTAGATATGATAGTCATAAGTATTTTAGTATGTATTTCCTAAAACAAAGAGTTGTTCTGCATTGCTACAGTACTATTATTACATCCTTAAAATTTAACCAGTTGTCCCAATAAGTCCTTGATTATTTTTTAGTGGTGGTTTTCCTTTTTATATTTTCTATATTTTGATCCAGGAACCAATCAAGGATCACATAATTTCATCTTGTTGTCATGTTGCCTTAGTCACTTTTCATCTAGAACAGGCTCCCACTCTTTTTTTATTTTTAAGAATCCAGGCCGATTGCTTTGTTTTAGGCCAGCTGTCTTGTAGAATTCATTTGTCTGATTATCTCCTTGTGATGTGATTCAGGTTAGACATCTTGGCACGAATACTGCGTAGATGAAATGGTTCAATGGGAGGTTCCTAACATCATGAGGCACGTTAATGATGAGTGCTTCCGTTACTGGGGATGTTAAATTTGATCACTTGCTTAAGGTGGGGACAAAATAGTTCCAGAATGCCTACATCAATATTGCTACCAACAGCAAATCTACTAAGGAAAGGTCAACATTTCTTTATAGTTCTTTCTGCCCGTAGACTGTATCTCAGATAAGGGTTTACAGTTTAAGTACTCTGTTCAAATGTTAGTTGTTCTCTCTATGGTTATATTAGGAATTTGACATATAGTTAGCTCCATTTGTTTCTCTTTATTAAAGTTACATTTTCATATTTGATTTTTCTTTTTTGATTTATATTTTGAATATGCAATATGGTTCATAATCAAAAGTATAAAAATAAATACTCCATTTCCATTCCCTATCCTTTTCACCCCATTTCCACCCACTCTCATACGTAATCATTTGAATTTATTTTTGGCTTATCTTTCTGTTTTTCTCTTTACAAAAACAAGCAAATATATACATATTCTTTTTTCCCTTCTTTCATATCCACAAGGTGGTGGGATGCTAATATTTTGTTGTAAATGGGTTGAAAGTGATCATAAAGCACAGTGGATTCTAGTCTGAAGACAGTAAGAGCCAGTGGGATTTAGCCAGAGCATATGCATGGCCTTGACTGCCTGTCTCTAGCCTGTTTGTCCTTCAGGATGCAGCTCAGTCATCACCTCCTCTGGGAAGTGTTCGTTAACTCTCTCCCCAATTTCCTGCCCCAAATTAGGTACCCCTTTGGCCTTTTATCACTGCAGTACCCAATCTCTGTCATAGCAGTTAATGGTATTGTAGTTTTTGGTTTACTTGTCTTTCTCCTCTATTGGACAAAGTCTTTGTCTTTTACCTCTGTATTTCCTCTGGGCAGCAAAACACGTGGCATAGAGTAGTAGCTGCAAAATAAATGTTGTATGAGAGCATAATCTACATGTATGTGTGCCCTTAAGGTAAGTGACCTGGCATTACAGAGTAGCAGGAGCCACATGCTTTCCGAGAGCTTTGTCTTATACTCGGATTTGCTGGAGTGACTTTTATATTGATGCAAATAATATGAAATACCTAAAATTGTTTTATACAGCAACAAGCAGAAGTGGGAGTGTGTCCGATTTTAAGAATAAGCTTCTCTGGCCAGGTGCGGTGGCTCACGCCTGTAATCCCAGCACTTTGGGAGGCTGAGGTGGGCGGATCACGAGGTCAGGAGATCGAG
>NW_012104920.1:3792927-3795606 GCF_000951045.1 Mandrillus leucophaeus | reverse complement strand
TTTTTTTTTTTAAACATCTTTAAACATAGCTCCAACTAGGTCACGTGAGTTAGTATCTGCCTAGACACCCATAGAATGCTCTCTGTTACTGTGTGGCTGCATGTGACTCGGGCTTTGGCACTGCCTTGTGTTATCCGAAAGGCCAAGG
This sequence comes from Mandrillus leucophaeus, assembly GCF_000951045.1. NCBI lineage: Eukaryota > Metazoa > Chordata > Mammalia > Primates > Cercopithecidae > Mandrillus > Mandrillus leucophaeus. The sequence goes on along the minus strand of NW_012104920.1, from coordinate 3,795,458 downwards.
CTTTGCACACAGCAGATGTGCACACAGCTGTTGGATGATGGTGAGTGGTTACCATGAACCAATAAAATGTCAATTCCAGACACTAAATACTTACAAGATAGAAGAGTTAGTTTCAGAATAACCAATTTCCTAACTATATTTCTATGCATTTTTTAAGATCTCTGCACTTGTCCTAAGAGCCCAAGCATCTGAGATCTTACTTGAAGAGTTACAACAGGGATTTTCCCAGGCAAAGAGGGATGTTCAGGAACAGATGGTAAGTTTACTTTTAAGTAAATGATAACTATGTTACATATATTCCTTTTTTGTTCTATCTTTACATCATCTTTGATAGGAATTTATCATCCTGTCCAAAGTAGTTACTGTGGTCTTCTCTCGGGACTGTAGAACATTAATAATGGACAAAATATTGTAAAGACATCATTCCTTTTTTAAACCTACTTTCTGGCCAAACAAAAATTTTTCTCATCGTTTAACTTATTTTTCTGTTCGGGAAACCTAAACAGAATAAACTACGGACCTACATTTAATTTTTAATTCCAAATAAAAGCTAAAAAATTGAATGTCTGAGAGCCCTAGCCGGTACAACTTTTGACCAGTCATTTTGTGATTTTCCTGGATGGCTAATTTATTTAGAATAACCTTATTAGGGCTGGGCACAGTGGCTCACGCCTGTAATCCCAGCACATTGGGGGGCCGAGGTGGGTGGATCACAAGGTCAGGAGATTGAGACCATCCTGTCTAACACGGTGAAGCCCCATCTCTACTAAAAGTACAAAAAATTAGCTAGGCGTGGTGGTGGGTGCCTGTAGTCCCAGCTACTTGGGAGGCTGAGGCAGAAGTGCTTGAACCTGGGAGGCTGAAGTTGCAGTGAGCCGAGATCGCGCCATTGCACTCCAGCTTGGGTGACACAGCAAGACTCTGTCTCAGAAAAAACAAAAACAAAACAAAACAAAAAAACCTTATTAGTTTCACAGGGGTTATGAAAAAAACATGTCACTGCTGTGGTGCTGGGGAACTTCCAGAGGGCCATCTGTTCTGAGAGGGATGGGGGCAAAGTGTTAGGAGCAAGGGCTGCCTAGAACCTTTGCGGATAGTTCCCCAGGCTTGGCCTCGCTCCTTACCAGTCTGGCTACATTTGCTTTGTTTTTCCTTTTCTCAAAGTTGGAGCCTACATCTCATGCCTCCAGCCAAATTAGAGGTGGCCCTGCTGGGGTGATGCTCCAAAGCTGATGCTTACCCGGGGATGACAGTTTAAAAAAAAAAGCCTTGGGTGGAATGGTCATTGAATGTTTTTAATTGGTATTAGGTCAGCATCTGGCCTATGAACTGATCCCTAAATCTTAAACCTGGTCTGTAGGGAAGCATCTCATCCTAATCATTGACCCATAGTTTCATATGTTTTCTCTAATTAGACAATATAAAATAATAACACTGGCGTAAAGATCATTGTTAAATACTGACAGTTTCATAGTGGTGAGCCTCCTACACTCCTTTGTTCCCCTTGCATCTTTTTCCTTCTTGTCTGTTTTTTTATTTGAGATGGAGTTTTGCTCTTGTTGCCTAGGCTGGAGTGCAATGGCCTGATCTCCTTCTCCTGGGTTCAAGTGATTCTCCTGCCTCAGCCTCCCGAGTAGCTGGGATTACAGGTGCGCAACACCATGCCTGGCTAATTTTGTATTTTTAGTAGAGACGGGGTTTCTCCATGTTGGTCGGGCTGGTCTCGAACTCTTGACCTCAGGTGATCCACCTGCACTGGCCTCCCAAAGTGCTGGGATTACAGGCGTGAGCCACTGCACCCAGCCTCCTTCTTGTCTTTTAAAACCCATCAGCCTTTGCAGACACTTTTCAAGCTGGTTTCACTTAAAACGAATGTGTGTGAGTGACACTGGAGAATTGTTGAAATTAAGGTTGAGGTCCTATGAACTCTAATACATGACCATTTTGTTGAAATTACCATGAGTGAGAGACACTCTCACCACCTTAGTGCATGCTTGCCCTTGTTCTGAGTCTTTCTGTGTATGTTTGTAGGTATATGATGTGTGTGTGTGTATGTCTTGGTTTGTGTTTTTTGCTGGACTATTTGGAGTTATTGTAGATATGATAGTCATAAGTATTTTAGTATGTATTTCCTAAAACAAAGAGTTGTTCTGCATTGCTACAGTACTATTATTACATCCTTAAAATTTAACCAGTTGTCCCAATAAGTCCTTGATTATTTTTTAGTGGTGGTTTTCCTTTTTATATTTTCTATATTTTGATCCAGGAACCAATCAAGGATCACATAATTTCATCTTGTTGTCATGTTGCCTTAGTCACTTTTCATCTAGAACAGGCTCCCACTCTTTTTTTATTTTTAAGAATCCAGGCCGATTGCTTTGTTTTAGGCCAGCTGTCTTGTAGAATTCATTTGTCTGATTATCTCCTTGTGATGTGATTCAGGTTAGACATCTTGGCACGAATACTGCGTAGATGAAATGGTTCAATGGGAGGTTCCTAACATCATGAGGCACGTTAATGATGAGTGCTTC
>NW_012104920.1:3783488-3790858 GCF_000951045.1 Mandrillus leucophaeus | reverse complement strand
GCCCAGCTAATTTTTTGTATTTTAGTCGAGACGGAGTTTCACTCTTTTGCCCAGGCTGGTCTCAAACTTGTGATCTCAGGCAATCCACCCACCTCAGCCTCCCAAAGTGCTGGGATTGCAGGTGTGAGCCACCGCGCCCAACCAGAAGATAGTATTTTTAAGCGGTTTGTAGGAACAATGGAGAATGAGCCTCAGATACCTGCTGCTTTGCCTGTCCTCTTGTGGAATATGTGCTGTAAATCAGAAAATCTCTGCACTGCTTTTTCTAAGTCTAGCAGAACTTCACCATACCCCGTCCATCCTCAGCACTCCTTTAGTTTGGTCTTGTTTTTCTCTGGTGTAGCTATTACCAGACCAGATCTACCTTTCTGGCTGTGATTAGTGTCTCCTTCTATTTTAGGCAGTGCTGATGCAGTCACGGGAACAGGTTTCAGAAGAGCTGGTGAGGTTACAGAAAGACAACGACAGTCTCCAGGGAAAGCACAGCTTGCATGTGTCACTACAGCAAGCCGAAGACTTCATCCTCCCAGACACCACAGAGGTAACTTAACTTTCCACATGATCAAAAATGTCAACAAGTACATTTTCGGAATTGGCTGTGTGTTCTTTATGTAAACAGCTTTATTCAGATATGATTCACATGGCGATCCAGCCGTTTGAAGTGTACCGTTCAGTGGTTTTTGCTGTACTCACAGATGTGATGTGTGCGACCATCATCACAATCCATTTTAGAACATTTTCATCACCTCAGAAAGTAACTCCTTGTGACCCAAGTACACCAGCTAAAAACAAACACAAATACACACACAAAAGAAAAAGTAACACTTCACCCTTTAGCTACCATCCTTATTCCTCCTCCTCCTCCCCTAACCTTAAGCAACTGCTAATCTACTTTCTGCCTCTATAGATTTCCCTATTCTGGACTTTCCTATGAATAGAATCATACAATATGTGGTCTTTTGTGTACTTCTTCTTCACGTAGCCTAATGTTTTCAAGATGTGTAAGTTATTTTTGTGGGACCATATTGAGAGTGTGCCAGAAATTAAATGTTTGAAGAGGTCACCATGCTGGCTGCTGCTGATGTTTGTTTTTGTATCTGGTACTTGAAAGGTTATACCACACTCACCATCATTCTGTCCATAAAGATGACACTTGTGTTTCTTTTTGAGACAGATATTATCCGTCACCCAGGCTGGAGTGCAATGGCATGATCTCTGCTCACTGCAACCTCTGCCTCACGGGTTTCAACGATTCTCCTGCCTCAGCCTCCCCAGTAGCTGGGATAACAAGCGCCCACCACCACGCCTGGCTAATTTTTTGCATTTATAGTATAGACGGGGTTTCACCATGTTTGCCAGCCTGGTCTTGAGCTCCTGACCTCAAGTGAGCCACCATGCCCGGCCAAAGATGACACTTTTGGTCACTTACATTCTTCTGTGGTTGGGTAAACCTGGGCTACAAAACCGATTTCCCAGAGACATTCATAATTGTCTCCTGAACTTTATCCAAGCTTTATTTTTAATTTTTATTTTTTGAGACACAGTTTCATTCTGTCGCCCAGGCTGAAGTGCAATGGTGCAATCTTGGCTCACTGAAACCTCTGCTTACTGGGTTCAAGTGATTCTCCTGCCTCAGCCTCCCGAGTAGCTGGGATTACAGGCATGTGCCAGCACGCTGGGCTAATTTGTTTTTGTATTTTTATTTTTTATTTATTTTTTGAGAGGGAGTCTCGCTCTGTCACCCAGGCTGGAGTGCAGTGGAGCAACCTAGGCTCACTGCAACCTCCGTCTCCCGGGTTCAAGTGATTCTCCTGCCTCAGCCTCCCAAGTACTGGCACAACAGGCGCGTGCCACTGTGCCCAGCTAATTTTTAAAAATATTTTTTAGTAGAGATGGGGTTTCACCATATTGGCTAGGCTGGTCTTGAACTCCTGACCTCGTGATCTGCCCGTCTTGGCCTCCCAATGTGTTGGGATTACAGGGCATGAGCCACCATGCCCGGCCTTTTTTTGTATTTTTAGTAGAGATGGGGTTTTGCCATGTTGGCCAGGCTGGTCTCGAACTCCTGATCTCAAGTGATCTGCCTGCCTGGGCCTCTCAAAGTGCTAGGATTGCAGGCGTGAGCCACTGCCTGCTAGTCTAGATTTTAAAATGTTCCAGGAATCCAGGCCGGGCACAGTGACACTTGCCTGTAATCCCAGCACATTGGGAGGTTGAAGTGGGAGTTTTGCTTGAGCCCAGGAGTTTGAGACCAACCTGGGCAACATAGTGAGACCGTGTCTCTACAAAAAATAAGAAAATTAGCTGGGCACAGTGGCATGCATGTGCCTATAATCCTAGCTACTTGGGAGGCTGAGGCAGGAGGATGGTTTGAGCCCAGGAATTTCAGTCTGTGGTGAGATAGGATTATGCCATTGCACTCCGTACTCCAGTCTGGGTGACAGAGGAAGATCCTGTCTCAAGAAAAAAAAAGGTCCAGAATCCTTGAAGAATGTAGTCAGTGTGTAAGCCTTGATTCTTGGACCTGCCTCAGTAATAAATCTTATGAAATTTTAAAAACTGTTGTTTTATATATATTGTTATCTGAAAATCCCGTTTTTACTTTAGAGTTGCTTTAGGATATAATTGAAAGGCTTTCTAAAAGAAGACAGAACTAAAATTTAGGAAGAAAAACAACAAATTATGTACTGAATTTATTACAGAAAAACAGCTTACCACCTTCGAAAGCCATCTCTGCCATTATTTGCCTCTGGCCTAAGGTAGTACTTTGCCTGTGGTAGATGTTCAGTACATGTTTGAATGAATGAATAAGTAAGTAAGTAAACCTTATCCTCTTGGTTCACACTTGCTACTGAGTGGGAACTTGCTACTGAGTTTTGTCTTCATTTCCTAACGCCTCACAAATTTCTGCAAGTAATAGTAGAGGAGTCTAAGGTATTATTTCGATTGAATGGCATATTGTAAGTCACTTAACCTTTTTATTTTTCTGCTTATGAAACAGTTTTGAGGGAAGAGTATGTGGCTCAGAAGATACGACTTGGCCAGAAATGTCTTTTCTATAATATAATGAATGTTAACCTGACATGGCACCTGCCCTGAAGCTCTAAGTGGCTTAATGGTCAAAGTCTTAATTTTTGAACCATTAAAACAGCATCTGAGATTCTGGTTATAGAAAATCTTTAGCTTCTTTATTTCTTTTCACTCTCACAAACGCAATAATCATTTGTTTCTTGAATCCAGGCACTGCGGGAGATGGTATTAAAGTACCGCGAGGACATCATTCATGTGCGGACAGCAGCAGACCACGTAGAAGAAAAGCTGAAGGCCGAGATACTTTTCCTAAAGGAGCAGATCCAAGCAGAACAGTGTTTGAAAGAAAATCTTGAAGAAACTCTGCAGCTAGAAATAGAAAACTGCAAGGAGGAAATAGGTGAAGATGAAAGTGATGTAGTTTAGAGTCACTAAAGAAAACTTCAGTAAAGAAGTAATTTGTGGCCGTGGAGTCTGGACCACAGCAAAGCACAGGAAAACATTTCGTACAGACTCAGTCCATTTTTTATAGATATTCTGATAGATTCAGATTCGGAATATATATTCTGATATATTCAAATAATCAGAAATTCTGGTTATTTTAACAACTTGTCTTTTTTTTTGAGATGGAGTTTCACTCTTGTTGCCCAGGCTGGAGTGTAGTGGTGAGATCTTGGCTCACTGCAACCTCTGCCTCCTGGGTTCAGGCAGTTCTGCATTCTGCTGCATCAGCATCCCAAGTAGCTGGGATTACAGGCACGCACCACCACACCCAGCTAGTTTTGTATTTTTAGTAGAGACGGGTTTCTGCATGTTGGTTAAGCTGGTCTCGAACTCCCGATTTCAGGTGATCTGCCTGCCTCGGCCTTGCAAAGTGCTGGGATTACAGTTGTGAGCCACTGCGCCTGGCCGAAAACTCGTCTTTTTAGGAGTTCTGTGGCCTCTTTGGCAATTATTCATAGATGGGATTCTCAGTACTTGAACCCAGACCCAGGGGAACGTGATTCGATGGGTGGCGTTTCCCTGCAGAGACGTGATACGTGATCTAGAAGTAGTTTATGACACCGTGTCCGTTTGCATAGATCCTGCTTTTCCCTGCGCTGAATATGCTGATTGCTTGGTGATAATTTTGAGACAGCCCCCCAGAACCCATGTTCAGCATATATTTGAATCCTTTGGGGGTGTTCTAAAATTTTAAAGAAAAAAATGTTCATGCAAAATAATAGATGAATGCTAATACGTCTCATTTTTTTTTCCTTCTAGCTTCCATTTCTAGCCTAAAAGCTGAATTAGAAAGAATAAAAGTAGAAAAAGGACAGGTAAGTCGTGAGTTTCAAATTAATTCTGTCAGCAACCGGTGGTTATTTATTGACTCCTACTATGGTAGACCCAACGAATAAAAAATAGTTAAGGCATGGGACCTGCCTTAAGGAACTTCTGTCTTGCGGGAAGAAAACCATGGGGGTAAGGGTGTGATGGTGACTTACTGAGAGTGCCCTGTGTGTCAGGCTGTGTAGAACTGGAGGAGGTTAGGCTAAGCTGTGACTGTGGCTTGGAGTTTCCAGTGTAGGGAGAAGATAGGCCAGGCATGGTCATAACATGTTATATGCTTAGAGGTACAGTAGAAATATGTATTAAAATGTTACAAACAAAAGATGATGTTTTCTAGCTGGCTTAGTCCTCTTAGACATCATCAGTACCTTTCATAGTAACCCCATTCCACTTCCTGACCTCACTGTTCCTTGATTTAGAGATTTTCACCTCCACCCTGCTCTCCCTTCTCACACACTGGGCTGTACTTTGCCCAACTGTGACATCTCACTGCAGCCTTAAATTCCTTGACCAGAATCTGCCATCCTTCCAGCTCTTCATCCTGCAGGCCTCTCCATCGGAGTACCTCATTCAGACCTCCACTTCTCTGAACTTGCCTTTTTATCCTGGTTTTAGCAGCTTCATGGCTTGCTTGCTTTCCCCTAGGTCGCATCTTACTGGCCTGCCTCTTCCCCTCATCTCCCACCACACCTGCCCCTACGGTCTTTCACTCCTTGTCCTGCTGCTGCCCTCACCTGACCACTGCCCAACCCTGGACTAGTCCTGCTGTCCCTAGCTGCTGATGCCACCAGACTTGGTGACACTGCCTGCTCGTGCTGCCAGATGGGCCTCCAGTGCTCCTCATGCAGCCTGCCATGTGTTCTAAGTTGCGTCTCCTCCATTCCTCACAGTGGCAGTTTCAGAGTCATCTCACCTTAGCCTCCTCACTCTCAGCAGATGCTGGCCTCACTCCTCAGGCATCAGGCAGGGCCACCTTCAGCTCCTGGGCTCCTCAATTACAGGTTCTCCTTTTATTCCCAGCCTTCTGTTTTCCTTCAGAGAAAATGATGGCCTGCTTCTGAGCACAGTGTGTCACTGCATAGGTGCTTTGACTGAGTGTCTCCGGACTTCTCCAGACGTCCCCACACCGTGCTGGGCCTTGAACTTCTACCTCTGGACTGGTCTTTTCCATTATGCATGAACAGGCCCAGGTGTCTCCCATTCAGAAGGAAAAAGTCTTTGGATTGCACTCCTCTCTCAAGCTACCAATCTTTCTTCTTGCTTCTGTTGCCACAGTCTTGATCATGTCCACTGCCAGACTTCCCAGCCACCCCTCCACCCGCTGCAGTCTGCCTCCTGCCTCCACTTTGCTTCTGAGATTGCACGAGCAGAAATTACCAGCGCTTGAAATACATCTCATCCTTTCCATTCCAGCTGCCACTCTTTGAGTTCAGACTTCACTCTCACCTGGCTTATTTTAACAGCCTAACTTACTTCTCTGCCTCCAAAATTTGTCCCTAATTCATTTCCATATTGAAATCAAGGTGATACTTAAATATTATACTTGTTCGCATCTCAGTCTAGTGGAGAGCCCTCCAGTGGTTTCCTTTATTTACAGGATCAAGTCCGTATCCTTAGCCCAGCCAGAGCTCTCCTGCCTCACACACTCTCTCCGCCTCAGTGCCTGTGGCTCCCAATGTGCCATGCTATAGGCCAGCTGAACATGCCACCGTTCCTGCATGTGTTTTTAATGCGTGCCGTCCATTCCCTCTTACTGGAGTATCTCTCTCCATCCTCTCCCCTTGTCACCCTTGTCTTTGCCCTGTAAAAATGTAGGAGTCAAATGTCATCTCCTCTAGGAAGTCCTTTGTAACTTTTCTGGCAGAATTAAATGCTGCTTCCTTCATGCTTCCCACGTCTGTTTCCCCTGGTTTCTCCATTTTGAGGCCTTAGAATACAGTAGGTGCCTAATAATGGTTAATGAAAGAATAGTTCAGGAAGAATACAGAGGGGATCCACAGAGCTGAAAGGGTGAGAGTATTCCCAGTGTAGCCTGAGTGTCTTGGTGTAATTCTCCGGGCTCTAGGCTCTTTTAGGCATAAGTGCACTGTGGGCCTGAGGGAGTTTCTGTCTCAGCTTTTTCTGTTTTCACAGTTGGAGTCCACATTAAGAGAGAAGTCTCAACAGCTTGAGAGTCTTCAGGAAATGAAGATCAGTTTGGAAGAGCAGTTAAAAAAAGAGACTGCTGCTAAGGTAGTATTTTCATTGGTCATTTAATTTTGAAAAGTAGGGCTAAGAAGGTAGGATCCCATCTTGCATGTTAAGAAAAAATATTGGTGCTTTGAAGTGTCACCTTTTAAAAAGTTGGCAAGACTGACAGCTTGTGAAAAGAAAAAAATTAAACGAATTGATCTATTCCAGCTGGGTTAAATCTTTTCTGCCAGGTCCGGAGGCCTGTGTCATGGGCTAGCTTCCGATAGTAGGTAGGCAATCAGGGCCATTGACCAAGCCTGGGCACTGCCCAGTTAGAAGCAGCTTTGAAAATGTCATTCCATCTGACTGATATATCAAATCCTAAGAGAGATGGCATCAAACCAGGTTTGCCGCCTACATTTTGATGAGTTCCGTTAGAATAAACGTGCATGTTGTGGGGGTAGTGAGCTGAGGGGTCAGACCTTAAAGCACAGACAGTGTTGTAGAACTGCTTGTTTTTAGAGGCTCCCACACATCCTGCTGAAGTTTTCTGAGAGAGAGATTGGGGATAGCTGGGGCTGCCTGGGGCATAGTCACTAAGTTTCCTGGTGGGTGCTTGACTGTGGATGTTGTTAGAGGAAATCCTGTGTGCATCCCTGTCGCTGTGACAGATTCTGATCTCAGCAACTGTTTTGATGATTGATGATTGTCACTGTCACCAGCTGCTGGGGGTGGGGGAGGGCAGCACTTTAATCCATTTCTTCCTCTGGCTTTTCACACCCAGTTCATCTTAGGACCTACAGCAAGCAGTCCAGATGGCTTGCACACTTGCCCTA
>NW_012104920.1:3781247-3783438 GCF_000951045.1 Mandrillus leucophaeus | reverse complement strand
CTCTCCGCCTCAGTGCCTGTGGCTCCCAATGTGCCATGCTATAGGCCAGCTGAACATGCCACCGTTCCTGCATGTGTTTTTAATGCGTGCCGTCCATTCCCTCTTACTGGAGTATCTCTCTCCATCCTCTCCCCTTGTCACCCTTGTCTTTGCCCTCTAAAAATGTAGGAGTCAAATGTCATCTCCTCTAGGAAGTCCTTTGTAACTTTTCTGGCAGAATTAAATGCTGCTTCCTTCATGCTTCCCACGTCTGTTTCCCCTGGTTTCTCCATTTTGAGGCCTTAGAATACAGTAGGTGCCTAATAATGGTTAATGAAAGAATAGTTCAGGAAGAATACAGAGGGGATCCACAGAGCTGAAAGGGTGAGAGTATTCCCAGTGTAGCCTGAGTGTCTTGGTGTAATTCTTCGGGCTCTAGGCTCTTTTAGGCATAAGTGCACTGTGGGCCTGAGGGAGTTTCTGTCTCAGCTTTTTCTGTTTTCACAGTTGGAGTCCACATTAAGAGAGAAGTCTCAACAGCTTGAGAGTCTTCAGGAAATGAAGATCAGTTTGGAAGAGCAGTTAAAAAAAGAGACTGCTGCTAAGGTAGTATTTTCATTGGTCATTTAATTTTGAAAAGTAGGGCTAAGAAGGTAGGATCCCATCTTGCATGTTAAGAAAAAATATTGGTGCTTTGAAGTGTCACCTTTTAAAAAGTTGGCAAGACTGACAGCTTGTGAAAAGAAAAAAATTAAACGAATTGATCTATTCCAGCTGGGTTAAATCTTTTCTGCCAGGTCCGGAGGCCTGTGTCATGGGCTAGCTTCCGATAGTAGGTAGGCAATCAGGGCCATTGACCAAGCCTGGGCACTGCCCAGTTAGAAGCAGCTTTGAAAATGTCATTCCATCTGACTGATATATCAAATCCTAAGAGAGATGGCATCAAACCAGGTTTGCCGCCTACATTTTGATGAGTTCCGTTAGAATAAACGTGCATGTTGTGGGGGTAGTGAGCTGAGGGGTCAGACCTTAAAGCACAGACAGTGTTGTAGAACTGCTTGTTTTTAGAGGCTCCCACACATCCTGCTGAAGTTTTCTGAGAGAGAGATTGGGGATAGCTGGGGCTGCCTGGGGCGTAGTCACTAAGTTTCCTGGTGGGTGCTTGACTGTGGATGTTGTTAGAGGAAATCCTGTGTGCATCCCTGTCGCTGTGACAGATTCTGATCTCAGCAACTGTTTTGATGATTGATGATTGTCACTGTCACCAGCTGCTGGGGGTGGGGGAGGGCAGCACTTTAATCCATTTCTTCCTCTGGCTTTTCACACCCAGTTCATCTTAGGACCTACAGCAAGCAGTCCAGATGGCTTGCACACTTGCCCTATAGATAAAGAGATTGGTCGTGTATAGGAGTATGATGGATATCCACCCACCTTGCTGCCCTAGTAGTTGGTAACTACAAGTTACTAGATGTCCTAAGTAATTCGGCCCTTTGGCATTAATCTTCATTCAAAACTTGTATTTTTTAGGCTACCGTTGAACAACTAATGTTTGAAGAGAAGAACAAAGCTCAGAGATTACAGACAGAATTAGATGTCAGTGAGCAAGTCCAGAGAGATTTTGTGAAGCTTTCACAGACCCTTCAGGTGAGGCGTTTGGGGAACCACATACAGAGCACGAAGGCAGTTTTGGGGGACAGAACCTTGCCAATCCCTGACTTGACCACTGGCAGTAGCTAGAGGTTTAGAGACTGGCTGCTCCTACCTCCACCCCAAATGTCTGCCTCATCATTCAGGCCAGAAACCTGGTGTGTTCTTCACACTTGGCCCTTTTTTCTTTTTCTCTATACCTTGCCAATTTTGCCTCCTTACGAGGAAAATATAAACTCCTTAGCATACTATGTAAGACTCTTCCCAACCAGGCCTACCCCTGTATTTTGCTCATCTCTCTGCCTTGTTTTACATTCTCATGTTTAACTGCTTGTGGTTCCTCGCCCACAGTGTGGTCTTCCGTCTGGTAAGCATCCTCCTCTCATCCCCTCCTGACTCCTTTCTTTCAAGGCTCAGCGTAGGTTTATCCATTCCATGGAGCCCTTCTAGGTCCCTGAGCTGGGCTTAAGTGCCCCCTCCCTCTGCCATGCTCCCTTGGGCACTCCATGAATGCCTGTAATGACAAAATGACATTTAGAATATTGTGCTAAAACTAAGTTTTTTT
>NW_012104920.1:3770645-3779987 GCF_000951045.1 Mandrillus leucophaeus | reverse complement strand
GGCACAGGAAACAGCAAACGGGGTGATCTGCAGCCCAGAGACCTTCAAATGCGAACACTGATAACGCCAGGCTTGATTCCAACAGGCGTGGGATCAGATTCGGTGATGGAAAAAGTGCTGTTTCCTTGCCTGCTTTCTCCAACATAGATTTTTGGAACACATTTCCCTACCCTAAAGCGACATCCCAGTAGTGTTTGGAATTTTCTGTTCATAGATATTGGAAGAGAATTTGCTTTATCTGTTGTCTAGAGCTCATCAGTAACAGTATTCAGTTAACAGACAGAAGTGTAGTATGCTGTATGAATATTTTATATTAAAATATGAAGGTTTGGAGCAGGCCATTGGCTACTGACTGTATTTCCCTCACTCAGTACATTTTTGTTTCCCTTTTACCATTTTATCTTGCTTTGGAGGACCTTAAATGCTACTGAAACTTACCTGAGAACCATAGGACTGTGGCAAACAAAACCAATTCAGGAAGTGAATTAATGATGAGGATCTGAAAACTTGGCTAGGGCTATATATACTGGAAGCTGAAGGTTAAAGGAAAAGCACAAGAAACTTGGGAAGCACTTTTTCTGCATACTTAGATGATCTTCATGGGCCCACAGGTACCAGGATAAAGCCGAACTGGTACCATCTACTCTTTTGAAGTGTTTTAGTCTAGTTATTGGATCAGTGAAAAACATTAATAAAACAAGCTTTGTCTGAGAACCTCTAGTATACATTTATAAATCTGCTTATTTTTCAACTTGGATCATTAGGCTTACATACTACTTGTTTCAAATGTGTCAAATACAAAAATGGTAACTAGGTTGACAGATATTTTGTATTTTTCTTTTAAGTCCAGACCTGGAATGTAAGGGACAATGCTTATGGAGAGCCAGTTAGAATACTGATCAGTCTGGAAATCTGCCTTGCCATTTTACAAGCATTAGATTCCTTTCCTGTGGGAAGAAAGCCTCCGTGAAACAGGTCTTTGCCATAACTTTATGAAGTGCTACAGAAAGCACAAAGGATTGATTCACGTTCACCAATACCTGCTGAGAGTACTGTCCCAGGAAGATCCACTGGATGGATCATCATCCAGGAGGTTCAAAAGTAAAATGGTTTTCAAATCATTTTTGAGATTGGTTGCATAACAGTAAGGTACCTGAAAGAAGGCTTCTGGGAGTTAGTGAACTAGGTAGATTGTTTTGTTCACATAAAGCCACCATCAACTTAAAGTGAATTGTCTGTTATAAATGAGGTCACTATGGACTTGCCCTAAAGATCTTTACTCCTGTACGTCTGTCTTCCATAGGACAAATGATAAGTACTACATACCTCATCTCTTGGGTTATTATTGTAGTCTTGCATTCATGATTATGAATTTAAAAATAAATATTAATTATGGAAATAGTACTAAAGGCTTGCCGCGCATGAAACATTATTTAAATTGGTTTGAAATCCCTTTATAAAGAGTGCTATATGGTTTAGATAAAGGAAACATATAACTATTGAGTTACAGGGGATTTTATTAATTATAAAATGCAATCAATTTAAATTACGTAGGTTTAAGACTAGTCCCTTGGATAAGCCCCAAGCGAATTTGTCTTCAGATTATTAAAATTAGTGCTGCAAATCAGGGTGGGCAGTTCACAGCCTTTCTGAACTGACTGAACTAGAGCTTGCAGTGAAGTGTTCTGCTGAGACTGAGCACCTTACAGATATTTTTCTCCAGAAGACAGTACTGGGTAATAAAATCATCACAATTAGGGAATGGTTAGTGGTCTCTACTGTGACAAATGCAAACTGCTGGAATTCACTTCATTGAGAAAAATACTGTAGAAAAACCCAAACTGAGACTCTAAGTTTTGTTTAACAATGTGCTTCTGGTATGCAACAAACTACTGTGTCACTGTCCAGGTGGGAAACAATTCTTTCCACTGGGTTTTCAGCGTAAATGGGAACTGATTTAGAAGGTGAAAGAAAAGATCAGTTGGGTTTCTTGAGTGTTCCTGTGCTTATATTCAGTCTGTGCACACATGTTCTCATGCATGTCTAACCTGATTTACCTCTTACCTGTAACCTACCTTATCATGTGGCTTTTAATTGGCAGTCACTCAGCCATTTCTAAGCAGGTATAGTACTACCTTTCAGAACTCACATTGGCAAGTATAAAAAGATGAGTTAAGGCGAAGTGAGGACAAAATCACATTCTGCATACTAACCTATTTCTTTTTCTCTCCCTTTAAGGTGCTAAACCTGCACCTCATGTCCACTCAGTAACAAGTGTTAGGAGGTAGAGCACAGCCTCACTCAGCTCTGGAAGGTAATACAGCCTGTGAGGAAGTGAGCCAGCAGTGGCCTTTGCAATTGTGGATCTTGAGCTCTGCTCTCAGCAGATTTCAGGTGTAACCATTTGTTAACTGTACTGAAGGTGTGTCCTTAAGAAGAAAGTGTTCACATTAAAAAAGCTGCTGCCGAGTACACTGTGTGGTCTTTTCCTTTGAATCCTAGGTTCTGTCCCTCTCAGAGTCATGTTTCTGGTGCGCTACTTTAAAACACAGCTCACAGGAATACCTTGCTCAGATACGGAGAACACTCAACAGGCTCAGGGAGGTTCTGGCCGTGTGCAGTGTGAAATAACCCTGACTCCTTGCTGAACACAACTGTAGGCTTGAGTTATAAAGCACAATCCAAATTTTAAATAAAAACATTTATTCAATAATTATAAAGCAAAATATTTAAAAAGATGAACAACCACACCAAAGGTCATCCAAAATGCCTTTTTATAAATTAGATAATGCTACCTGTTTTACAATATGGGTTTAAGCCTTCAGTGGTGTTCACTTCAGGTGTGAGTCAGCTCCTGGTGGTGTCAGAAGTTTACATGATTGCGGATATCATTGATTTGCTTCACCATTTCCCTTATGTGTTCACCCCTGTAAAATTGTAAAGTCACTCACTTTTGGAAATATAATAAACCATTTATATGGATTCTTAAGAATTCAAACTGGTAATGTTGAAATATCTAAGAACTGCTTTGCTAAAATTAACAGCTGAAGGTTTCAGATGGATAGCAATAGTGTTCACTGTTCATTTAAGATGGCAAATGGTGCAAGTACTGGAAATACTTTTGAATATAATTACTGTAAAATACCTTTGGCCACACAACAAAATCATGTTACTAGAAGGTCATCACTTTCAGTCCTCCCACCATAGTCATTTCTTAAGCCCCTATGTATCATGTGGCTCTCGTCCCAGTAATTACTTGACATGCAAATACCAAGATCCAGGTTTCTATTAAGACAGGTTGACTGGCATACTGTAAAGGAAAAACTATCTCGCGGTAATAGCTGACTGGAAGTATTTACTTACTCCTCCTTCAGGATGGACTGAATGCACTTCCGCTGGTAGGCACTGAGAGTAATGGTGGGTTTTTGAAGACTCAACACCTTCTCCATCTTTCGCTGCTGATAGTCCTTTTTCATAGTAACCTTAAGTATCAAAATAGATATTTTGGCAGTGGTTTGCCACACATTTTATCTATTTGAATCTGTTCTTTTTACATTTTTGTAAAATTTTCTGTAGAATAAGTGCTTTAAGAAAAATTACCAAATTTAGCTAGTTTGGATCTATTCCTACCTGTTTGATGGCATTGCCCAAATGTCGAAGTTGATCAGGTATCAGCTGTAATTCTTTCTTCATGTCTCGCTCACTATCAGAGAGAACTGGGAGCTCAGAGTGAAAACTGTGAAGTACTTTTTTCATCCTTTAGAAAAGGCAAGCAAACATCTCAAGTTAAGGTCTCTGCTAATTAGGAGAAACATAATCACAAGCTCATAATTCATGAATCTGGTGTCTCTGAAGTAGGCCCCATAAAAAGTGTTAGGGGAGAGCCTCATGTTTTCCCCAGCATATTCTTCAGAGGAGAGGTAGGGGGATCAGTTCAATTTTGTAGGTATGTAAGCACCTGCCAATGCCCATTTTCTTAAATATCACTGTTAGTGCCCGAGTAGGTAACTAAATGTTATACAGCCCACTGACCTGTTCATGATATCCTCTTGTTTTTCTTTAGCTTCCTCATATTTGTCAGCTAAACGCTCAGCCATTTCCCGCAGACTTTTCCTAATGATATAAGAAACAAGAGACTCTTGAGGTCCATACCTTGATGTTGAAACCAATTAATGTGGCTCAGCATCTTAGGGTAAGAATATGGTTCCAGTCCTACTGACCTATTGTTTTCTTCTTGATTTTGACACTTACCTCTCCTCTCGACAATAATTGAGATCTTCTAGTTGTTTCTTTTTTTGGTCACATAATAATTTGACCCTTCAAGAACAAAAAGGAATAGAGTTTACTCAGAAGCCAGGTCTAGGCTATAACACAGCATCAGCTACCAGCCAGGGATCGATGGTTTGTGAGCACAGGACATCATACCTCCGCTGAATCTCCTCCTTGGCCAAGTCCTGTTTGAGAATGTACTGCTCTCTGAACACCTGGGTGGCTCTGCTGAGGAGCTGAAGGCATTCTTCAGGAGGAGGGGCTAGGTCCTTTTCAGAAGCTCTTAAAAACAAAGTTTCTACCTTTATTTTCCTTAGCTGAGTATAAAACAACTGAAAATAGACTCAAGTCACAGGTGCTTTGTAAACTTTTTATATTTTTAATTTATTTCTTTGAAATGGAGTCTCGCTCTGTCACCCAGGCTGGAGTGCAGTGGTGCTATCTCGGCTCACTGCAACCTCCGCCTCCCAGGTTCAAGCGATTCTCCTGCCTCAGCCTCCCGAGTAGCTGGGATTACAGGTGTCCACCACCCCACCTGACTAATTATTGCATTTTTAGTAGAGATGGGGTTTCACCGTGTTGGCCAGGCTGGTCTTCAACTCCTGACCTCAGGTGATCTGCCTGCCTCGGCCTCCCAAAGTGCTGGGATTACAGCTGTGAGCCACCGTGCCCGGCCTAACTTCTTTTGAGACAAAGTCTTGCTCTGTCGCCCAGGCTGGAGTCCAGTGGTATGATCTCGGCTCACTGCAACCTCTGCCTCCCAGGTTCAAGTTATTCTCCTGCCTCAGCCTCCCAAGTAGCTGGGACTACAGGCGCATGCCACCACACCCAGCTAAATTTTTTTTGTATTTTTAGTAGAGATGGGGTTTTGCTGTGTTAGCCAGGATGGTCTCGATCTCCTAACCTCGTGATCCGCCCATCTTGGCCTCCCAAAGTGCTGGGATTACAGGCGTGAGCCACCGCGCCTGACCCACCCTAACTTCTTTTTAAACACTTCCTGTTTATCATTCTCAGGTGCCACTTCCCCCCTGTTTCCCATTCGCTAGCTGATTAAATATATCCAGTTTCTTCCAAATCCCTCACAGTAAAAAGTGTATGAAACAGATGAGGACAGAAAGGATGCACAGTAATTATGAAGACAGAAGAGAACCCATTCATAAAACTGCTATGCCCAAGGCTGCATACTTCAAAAATGCTGGATTGGCAACACTACGTTGCAAAATGCTTCTAATATGCTTTTCAAAGGAATCTGGGGTTTCAGCCAGAACACGGAGGGGAGACTCTGCCACTTCAACATCTTCTCGAGTACAAAGAAGGGGAGGAGACGCTGGATGGACTGTACTTCTGCAAAATAGAGAAGTAAATTGAATTCTACCATGGAGCGATTTACTGTATTACAGGAAAGCAGAAACCACATTAATCCAGAACTTTCAGAATATAAAATAAGGTGTTACTTTTGTAAAAGTGCAAGAATGCATGTTTGCCACCTAAAAAAGGTCACTTTGGGAAGCTACACCCTTATTCTTCCAATGCCCCTAATTTGTCAAAGCATTTCTGACTGCCATTTCTGGTTCTTTTCTAAAAGATTAAGGCAGCACAAACACCTAGCATGCATTCTTGGCAAAGGACTTGAGAGCCAGTTTATAAGCCAGAGCCACAAACATAAATTACTTGTTAGGTTTAGAGTTGATCAAAACCAGTATTAAGCCAGGAAACTGCTGTGTATACCACATTGGTTCTATATAATTTGATTTCTAAAAACTATTCACTCAAGTGCAAATACTCAAACTTCAGAAAGAGCTTAAAAGATCTCACAAACTTTAGCAGCATGGCAACTGATTTACTCTGAAGGCAACAATTCTAATGTGAATGTTTGGTTGGACATGGTGGCTCACGCCTGTAATCCCAGCATTTTGGGAGGCTGAGGCAGGTGGACCACTTGAGGTCAGGCATTCGAGACCAGCCTGGCCAACGTGGTAAAACCCTGTCTCTACTAAAAATATAAAAATTAGCTGGGCGTGGTGGCACACATCTGTAATCTCAGCTACTTGGGTGGCTGAGGCATGAGAATCGCTTGAACCCAGGAGGCGGAGGTTGCAGTGAGCTGAGAACACATCACTGCACTCTAGCCTGGGTGACAGGGTGAGACCCTGTCTCAAAAAAGAAAAAAGAAAAAAAAAAGTGAAAGTTCGTCAAATAGCATTACTTTATAGACAACTTCTATTTCAGGGAGCTAGCAGAAATATGATCTGAAAGTATCCAGATAATTGGCTGGGCGCAGTGGCTCACACCTGTAATTCCAGCACTTCGAGAGGCCAAGGTGGGTGGATCACCCGAGGTCAGGAGTTCAAGACCAGCCTGGCCAACACGGCAAACCCTCATCTCTACTAAAAACATAAAAATTAGCTGGGTGTGGTGTGCGCCTGTAATCCCAGCTACTAGGGACGCTGAGGCAGGAGAATCGCTTGAACCTGGGAGGCACAGGTTGCAGTGAGCTGAGATCATGCCACTGTACTCCAGCTTGGGCAACAGAGCAAGACTCCATCTCAAAAAAAAAAAAAGTATCCAGACAATTAATGTTTATTTTTTCTCTTTGGGATTTATATTTATTCTGAAGTAAGCCAGTGTGACTAGGTTTTATTTTACTAATGTACTGTGGGTGTTTAGGGGTGGGGGTGGTGTCTAGTGTTTGAAGCTCCAGTGACTTTTGTTTTTGGTACTCATATTCCTGCATTTATACAACTCAGAATGATCTTCCAAGGCTGTTGGAAAAGGAAGACAGCGATTACAGCTTACTTGTCTGACTTCCTTAAAGGAGAAGGACTAAGAGTTCAGCTTTTTTTTTTTTTTTTTTAAAAGACACAGGGTCTTGCTCTCACCCAGGCTGGAGTGCAGTGGCATGATCATGGTTCACTGCAGCCTAAAACTCCTGGGCTTAAGCAATCCTCTCAGCTGAGTAGCTAGGACTACAGGTGTGCACCACCATGCCTGGCTAATTTTTTTGTTTTTTGTAGAGATGGGGGTCTCACTATTTTGCCCAGGTTGGTCTCGAACTCAGGGCCTCCCAAAGCATTGGGATTACAGGTGTGACCCACAACTGCACCCAGCCCGAGTTCAGCTTCATTCCAGTTTACACATTGTACAATGTCCCTCAGGCTGGCAGAGATGGAGAAATTAAAGAGTATGAGTATGGGCTTCTGAGTCAATGAGATCTGCATCTGTATCCCAACTCTATTTTGTTACCTGTCATTTTAGCATTTACTAACCTCTTGATCCCTGCTTCTACTCTTATAAAATGGAAATGACAGAACTGTCCTTACAGGGCTGCCCTGATGATTCCAGGAGGCAGTACAGGCACATGGCTTACTTCTGAGCTTGGCACATGGTCATAGCTTGAGAATTATTACTCATACTGATAACGGAATTTGGTATTCAATTTTAGTATTTTTTCCCCACACTCTGAAGAAAAGCTCCTGACTCTCAGCGAGGTGCAGGGGATACCAGAAACCATGCCTAAAATGAAACCTTACAGAGATGGCAGGAACAGAAATATCTATCCTTCCAACCCTCAAGTCAGAAGCCAAAGCATAAACCACACTTTTGTATAGCTTCAAGTTGGTTACTGAGTGCATTTTCTCAACTGCAGAATTAGTGAGAGCTGTGCGGAGAATAGAAAATGGACGTACAGTAAAGGCCTGATGAGGCATTCATAGGTACTGGTGACGCAGAGCATCGTGGGGCCCAGAATGTCAGGGACAATCCAAAATCCTCGAATTGGAGCCGGATGCCTGGAAAAACACAGTCATAGTTAAGTTACAAAGCAGCAAATGCAATGGAACCAAGAACAAAGACATGACAGGTCATGGCCTTCTCAGGCCTGGGCTGACAGTTGCCTGGGACATCCTGTCAGTACCATAACCTCAAAAGTGGTGGCCTGGAAACCTTTCATACAGCCCTACACTAAAGTCTAGAGCCCATGTCACTAAGTCACTCAGGAATCCCTAACTGTAGAGTGGTGCTGACTGTAATCTCAAAAGTTACACGTTACACTGAAGATCTGTCTGTCTCTCCAACTTGCACATAAGCCCCAGCTATCTAGCCCACTTCTAACAAATTAAGTGCTTACAAACTGTTGAATGAACAGAGCTGCCGAGTCTGTCTCAATGAGGCCTGACGTCAATGTCACAGGAAATCATTTAGCATGCACAGCCTGCATCTCTCTCTCAATCTTCCTTCCCACTTCAGTGAAGACACTGGAAACTGAGACCTCAGATGGGAACTGTCAATCTCCCAACATGCTCTCCTAGCGGCTCCCACGCCCATCCCACCTGCAGGCCTACAACACGCAACTGCCCCTGAATGCGGATGCCGCCTCCGCTCACACCTTCTGAAAATTGTACCATTAACTGTGTCGTTTCAGAATCTCCCTATTATCTACTTCCCCTCAGCTTGCAAACTCATGTCTCTTCCATTTCAAATACTCCCATTTCAATATAATGTCTAGTTCCTCTTAACTGATTCTTTCTCTCCATCCCTTTAGAACCAAGCAGTCGACACACTAGTTCCCCTTCCATAGCTCCCATTTACTTTTTTGGCATCTAGAAGGTTGTAAACTTTTACTTTTTGTTATCAGTGTGAAATCTACACATTACTGGGCTATATACTATGTGATCAGTATCCAGGTCAAGAATCAGGACACTGCAGGGGGCTTCAGGGCTCCCACGTGACTTTCCCTGGTCATAGCCTTTCACTCCCCAGAGAAGTAGCTACTACTCTGACATTCATAATACCGCGTCTTTGCTTTGCTTTACAGTTTTCCTATGTATTCATTCCTAGGCAGGAATGTTTAATTTTACCTGTTTCTGAAATTGATATAAATAGGATTTTGGGGTTTTTTGGAGACAGGGTCTCACTCTGTTGCCCAAGGCTGGAGTGCAGTGGTGCGATCACAACTCACTGCAGCCTTGACCCCATGGGCTCAAACAATCCTTCCACCTCAGCCTCCTGAGTAGCTGGGACCACAGGTACATGCTACCACACTGGCTAATTTTTTTTGTTTGTTTGTTTGAGATG
>NW_012104920.1:3768062-3769920 GCF_000951045.1 Mandrillus leucophaeus | reverse complement strand
ATCCACCTGCTTCGGCCTCCCAAAGTGCTGGGATTATAGGCGCAAGCCACCGTGCCTGGCCTCACTGTTCACTTTTCAAGCTGGTACAGTTTGCTATCCTTCTTGTGCCCCACCAAGCGTTTTCCCTGTGGTCCTCTGTATTGCCAAACCTAGACTATGTCTATTTCTTAGTGTATGCTATTTGTCTCATGTTTGTGTATACTCGATGTCTGAATGCTTAGAAGACATCCAGTAATTGATGAACAGAATAAAGGGAGGTATCTAGAATTCCTTCCAGGTTTCTACTGGGGATAACTGGGCTGATACGGCACCCTTCCGAAACATGGGACGTAGGAGAGAGACTTTTGGGGAGACAGAAGATGAGTTAAGGGGACACCTGGAGTTTTATGTTCCTATAGGATATCTGAGTGGAGAAGCCCAGTAGGCATCTGGATATGTGAATCTGGAGTTCAGAGTGGTCTGGGCTGGGGCGATATGGATGTGGAAACTGTCAGCACTGAAGCCATGATTATGGCAAAAGGTACTCAGGAAAGGACCTAGAAAGAATAGAGAAGACCCGAGGAAAGAGTTGTGAGCATCATTTGTAAGCAGTAAGTCGAGGCAGAGGAACCAGCCTGAGAAGGAAACTTGAGAAAAGGACTGCTGGAGGGACTGAAGGAGAACCTGGAGGGACAGACGTCCAGGATGCCAAGAAGAGTGTGTTTCAAAGAGGAGACACAGGCAACCTCATCAAATAAACACAGCAATGCAGTGAAGGGTGGGCAGACTCTGCTCTCATGAAACATATACCTCCCAGTAGTGGTGACAAGCATTAAAAAAATGCAAATATAAATAGTATAATACGTGCTACAAGGGATAAGAGAACAGGAGGGCCCTAAGTTAGACTGGGCAGTCAAGGGTGTTCTCTGTGAAGAAGTGACATTCAGATGAGAAAGAAGGGTACGAGTTAGCCAAGACATGACAGCAAGCTGGGGCTGGGGCTGGGGAAGGACCTTCCAGTCAGGAAACAGTATGTGGAGTGGCCCTGGAGCAGGAGAAAGCTTCTGATGAGCAGGACACTCTTAGGGGAGAAGTATCATGTCTGCAACTTTCAAATGATTCAGCAGTGAATCCTGTGGACGTGAGTGTAATGGATACGCACGTATCTGAACTGCTGAAATGAACAATTGTTTTCTGATATACGAGGGAGGGAGAATCCTTACCTGCAGGGCAATGGCTTCGTACAAAGGATGTGTTCAACAAAGCATTTCTGTTCTGTAGAGAGTTCCTGTAAACTATCCTTATCTTCTTCATCTACCACAGAAGACATTATATAGATGAAATGACGCTTAGACAAGTCTCAAATTAAAACGCTCATGATATTGGGTTAAATGCAATTAAGTTCTTGTCTGGAAACACTGCTTCTCAAATACTATGCTTTTCTGACACAGGCATGTGCTTTCTCAGGGGGTCTAGATTTCCGCCCCAAGAAGCAAAGTAGGATTTTCCTTGGTAATGTCTCTAAATGCAAAAATGTTTCACTAAGAAGAGTGAGATCATTCTCTTCCAGGCTGTTCCTTACCCACACTGATTTTATTTCCATACAGGTTGAGTACCCTTTATCCAAAATGCTTGGGATCAGAAGTGTTTCAGATTTCATATATATATATATTTTATTTTGGAATATGTGCATTATACTTAGTAGTTGAACATCTCTTACCTGAAAATCTAAAATCCTAAATGCTCCAATGAGCATTTCTGTTGAGTGTCATGACAGCACTCAAAAACTTTTGTAGCTCACTCAGGTTCAAGGATGGAAAAAAGAGTTTTGGATTTCAAATTTTCAGAGTAGGGTTACTCAATCTGTAACAGGTTTTTT
>NW_012104920.1:3764347-3767237 GCF_000951045.1 Mandrillus leucophaeus | reverse complement strand
CCACCGTGCCCGGCGAAACTCCTTCTCAAAAGAAAAAACAAAAAACAAACAAAAAAATTGTATACGTATCATAACAATTTGGAATATTTTCATTTAGCCAGGACGGTCTCGATCTCCTGACCTCGTGATCCACCCGTCTCGGCCTCCCAAAGTGCTGGGATTACAGGCTTGAGCCACCGTGCCCGGCGAAACTCCTTCTCAAAAGAAAAAACAAAAAACAAACAAAAAAATTGTATACGTATCATAACAATTTGGAATATTTTCATTTTCCCAAAAGAAATCCACATAACCATTAGCAATCACTCCTCAGTTTCTACCAAACTTTCCAGACCTAGGCAACTAATCTACTTTCTGTCTCTGTAGATCTGTCTATTCTGGACATCTCATATAAACAGCCATACAGTTGTTTGTGACTGGCTTCTTTCACTTAGCATCTGTTCACAGTTCATCCATATTGTAGCATGTATCAGTACTTCATTCCTTTTTATTGTTGAATAATATTCTGTTGTATAGACACACCACATTTTATCTATCCATTCATCAGCTTATGGACACTTGGGTATGTGGCTTTTGGGCTATGATGAATAATGCTGCTATGAACACTCATGTACCAGTATTTGTGTGGATACAGGTCTTCATTTCTCTTGGAAATATACTCAGGACTGGAACTATCAGGTATGTGGTAAATGAACAATCATTTGAGGAACTGCCAGATTGTTTTCCAAAGTGACTGTACCATTTTACATTTCTATAAGCACTGTATAAAGGTCCTCATTTTTTTCTACATCCTCAACACGTGTTAATGTCCATCTTTTTCATTTTAGCTATACTAGTAGATATGACATGATACCTCATTGTGGTTTTGTGGTATCTTATTTCCATAATGACTAATGATGTTGTATATCTTTTTACAGATATGCTATTTGCCCAACTGTATTGAATGCTAAGGGTTCTTTATATTGTTCTCCATACGAGTCCATTATCACACAAATATTTTCTCCCATTTTGTGGGCTGTTTTCCCTTTTCTAATAGTATCCTTGAAGGAAAAAAAGTTTTAAATTTTGATGGCCGGGTGCGGTGGATCACACCTGTAATCCTAGCACTTTGGGAGGCTGAGGCAGGTGGATCATTTGAGCCCATGAGTTTGAGACCAGCCTGGGCAACATGGTGAAACCCCATCTCTACAAAAGACACAAAAATTAGCCAGGCATGGTGGCTTACTCTTTTAGTCCCAGATACTTTGGGGGCTGAGGCAGGAGCATTGCTTGAGCCCAGGAGTTCGAGACTGCAGCAACCTATGACTGCACCACTGCACTCCCACCTAGACACCGTGTTAGCCAGGATGGTCTCGATCTCCTGACCTTGTGATCGGCCCACCTTGGCCTCCCAAAGTGCTGGGATTACAGGCGTGAGCCACCGCGTCCGGCCTTTTTTTTTTTTTTAAAGCAAATTCTTCCAGACCCTGATTGAGTCAGTTTTGGTATTTTCTTTCTTGAAATTTGTCCATTCCATCTAGATTATGTAATGGCATACATTTTGTTCATAATATTCCCTTATAATCTTTTATTTCTGTAAGTTCAATATTAATATCCCTGCTTTTATTCCTGATTATAGTTAGTCTAGCTAAAGGCTTGTCAAATGTCGTTGATCTTTTCAAAGAACCTTTCAGTTTCACTGATTTTCTCTATCATTTTTCTATTCCAAACTACTTTCCTGAAATTTATTAAATCTATTTTTCCTCTGAAATCTATTAAAAGTGCAGAGAGTTAGTAAACTCACCTGATCCAAGAAATTTGTGAAGTTTATGAATCCAAGTTAGCCCAACACTATGTACACCAGCTTCATGAGTACAGTGATATCTTGAAGGACACTTGGGATCTGCAAATGGAATGATTAATGATACAAAAGTAGCCATTGGATAACTAAAAAAATTTACCTCAAATTTGTTGGCTACCCCACAGTAGCCTACGAACGCATTTGTTGATGGAAGGTTTTATAAAAGGCTTTCCTATTGTTAGGGGTTTTGAAATTTTAAAATTTGAATTCAAATTTCGAATATATTTAAGTACAGATATACCTCAGAGATACTGTGGGTTTGGTTCCAGACCATTGCAATAAAGTGAATATAGAAATAAAGTGAGTCACACAAATCATTTGGTCTCCCAGTACATATGAAAGTTGTGTTTACACTATGCAGAAGGTTATGTTTATACTAGTAGCTACGCAACAGCATTACGTCCAAAAATATGTACACACCTTAACCATTTTTTATTGCTAAAAAATGCTGACGCAGAGACACAGTGAGCACATGCTGTGTGAAAATGGTGCTGATAGCCTTGCTTGATGCAGGGCTGTTGCAGCTTTCATTTGTTTAATAATAAAAAAAAAAAAAAAGCACTATCTGTGAACCACAATAAAATGAGGAGGTATGCCTGTATTCTGAAAAGTATAAAAAATGGCTGGGCATAGTGGCTCACGTCTGTAATCCCAGAACTTTGGGAGGCTGAGGTGGGTGGATCATGAAGTCAGGAGTTCGAGACCAGCCTGACCAACATGGTGAAAACCCGTCTCTACTAAAAATACAAAAATTAGCCAGGTGTGGTGGCAGCCGCCTGTAATTCCAGCTACTCAGGAGGCTAAGGCAGGAGAATTACTTGAACCCAGGAGGCAGAAGTTGCAGTGAGTGAGCCGAGATTGCACCACTGCAATCCAGCCTGGGCGACAGAGTAAAACTCCATCTCAAAAAATAAAAAAATAAAAAAACGCAATCTGAATGTTATTTGCTAAATATGAACACAAGAGGTTCACCAAAACATAAATACTTGCTGTCAAGTAACTCGTTTGTGCTTTTCTCTGTGCATTTATTTAGTTCTTCAAAAGAAAATGGTG
>NW_012104920.1:3753230-3763877 GCF_000951045.1 Mandrillus leucophaeus | reverse complement strand
TTATTATGTATATTTATCTCTGTAACTCAAGATTTTTATTATTAATATTAATAATGTTACTGGCCGGGTGTGGTGGCTCACGCCTGTAATCCCAGCCCTTTGGGAGGCTGAGGTGGGCGGAACGCCTAAGGTCAGGAGTTCAAGGCCAGCCTGACCAACATGGAGAAACCCCGTCTCTATTAAAAATACAAAATTAGCCAGGTGTGGTGGCTCACACCTGCAATCCCAGCTACTCGGGAGGCTGAGGCAGGAGAATTGCTCAAACCCGGGAGGTGGAGGTTGCGGTGAGCTAAGACTGCGCCACTGCACTGCAGCCTGGGCAACAAGAGTGAAACTCCGTCTCAAAAAACAAACAAACAAAATAATAATGTTATTAAAGTAAAAACAAAATACAGAGATAAGGTATATATTGAAGCTGATAAAATGGCACAATAACCCATAAAACCCCTAGATTAAATTTTCCTTTAACAGTCTCACTTTGTGATTAGTGACTTTATCATATATTAATGTTCTAAAGCTGATACATTATTTTTCTGTCTTATATATTGAGGTTCCATAAAACATCTTAGAAAACAGCACTCTGCTATAAAAAGTTTAAAAAACCTTCGTCTATGGGAATCATCTATCTGTTTGAATAATTAAAGTATTGAAAATTTTCTTTTCATTTGCCCGTATTTTAAGACTTAAGGCTCAAATCATCTCATCAAATCTAACATTGTTAAAATGACTTTTCAAAACCTGTAGTGCTAACATCAACAGAAAAATCTTAATACTGGGGTGTAAAACAAATTGATTACTAAAAAGAGCCAACATTTAGTTAACAGGAAATCTGTTAGACACCATCACTTTGTCACTAAGAAATCTGGTGTGCCTCAGTGATTATAATATGCCTTGTTCAGCACAATTATGAACAAGTCAAAAATTTCTTAGTTTCACATATGAAAATGTTACTCTCATTAGAAGAACCAAGAAAAGGCTGGGCATGGTGGCTTATGCCTAAAATCCCAGCACCGCGGGAGGCCAAGGTGGACAGATAAGGAGTTCGAGACCAGCCTGACCACCATGGTGAAACCCCATCTATACTAAAAATACAAAAATTAGCCAGGCGTGGTGGCGCATTCCTGTAATCCCAGCTACTTGGGAGGCTGAGGCGGGAGAATCGCTTGAACCTGGGGGGCAGAGGTTGAAGTGAGCCGAGATCGTGCCATTGCACTCCAGCTTAGGCAACAGGAGCAAAACTCCATCTCGAAAACAAACAAACAAACAAACAAACAAAAACAAAAACCCAAGAACAAAATGTCTACATCTACACTTAAGATTTCCCAAAGATATATGTATCTATATGAGGAAGCCAATTAGTTTCTGTCACTTTACTTCATTTGGTCTGTTTCCTCATCTATAAAATTCTTAGACAATAGAAATCTCAAAATACCTTAATTAGACAAACCCAATGTACGCTCTTTGCTGGTTTGTTATGTAAGGAATTCTACCCCCTTAAATATTTTGGCTATACTTTAGTATAGAGTTGAGGCCAAAACTAGGCAAACTGGCTAACAAGAACTGTAAGGAGAGTAGGTCAAATTGCTACAAGATTGAAATCCTCCTATGTTGCAGTGAATGACACGATTTCATTCTTTTTTAAAGCCAAATAGGGCTAGGCATGGTGGTTCACACCTGTGGACCAGCACTTTGAGAGGCTGAGGTGGGAGGATCACTTGAGCTCAGGAGTTTGATGGCAAAATCCCATATCTACCAAAAATACAAAAATTAGGCGTGTAGTCCCAGCTACTCCAGAGGCTGAGGTGGGAGGATTGTTCGAGCCTGGGGTGTGAAGGTTGCAGTGAGCCAAGATCACACCACTGTACTCCAGCCTAGGTGACAGTGAGATCATTATCACACACACAGACACACACACACAAAAGCCAAATGGTATTCCACTGTGTATATACACCACATTTTAAAAATCCATTTGGGGCCGGGTGCGTGGTGGCTCACATCTGTTATCCCAGCACTTTTGGAAGGCTGAGGCAGGTGGACTGCTTGAGGCCAGGAGTTTGAGACCAGCCTGGCCAACATGGTGAAACCCCACCTCTACTAAAAATACAAAAATTGTCAGGCGCGGTGGCTCACGCCTGGAATCCCAGCACTTTGGGAGGTCGAGGTGGGTGGATCACGAGGTCAGGAGTTCGATACCAGCCTGGTCAATATGATGAGACCCTGTCTCCACTAAAAATACAAAAATTAGCAGGGCGTGATGGCACGCGCCTGTAGTCCCAGCTACTAGGGAGGCTGAGGCAGGTGGATCACGAGGTCAGGAGTTCGATACCAGCCTGGTCAATATGATGAGACCCTGTCTCCACTAAAAATACAAAAATTAGCAGGGCGTGATGGCACGCGCCTGTAGTCCCAGCTACTAGGGAGGCTGAGGCAGAAGAATCGCTTGAACCCAGGAGGCAGAGGTTCCAGTGAGCCGAGATCGCGCTATTGCACTTCAGCCTGGGCAACAGAGCGAGACTCCGTCTCAAAATAAATGAATAAATAAAATAAAAATAAAAATACAAAAATTAGCCAGGCATGGTGGTGGATACCGGTAATCCAGCTACTTGGGAGGCTGAGCCAAAATAATCGCTTGAACCTGGGAGGTGGAGGTTGCAGTGAGTCGAGATTGCGCCACTAAACTCCAGCCTGGCTGATAGAGCCAGACACCGTCTCAACAACAACAACAACAACAACAACAACAACAACGACAAAAAAAATCCATTTGGTCTGTTGATGGACACAGGTTGATTCAACATCTTAGCTATTGTGAATAACACTGCAATGGGCATGGCAGTGCAGGTATCTCTTCAACCTATTATTTCCTTCCCTTTTGACATGTCCAGTAGTGGAACTACTGAATAATATGGTAGTTCTACTTTTGATAGGACCAGGAAAAATTCACTATTAGGAATCTGGGTGATCTGGACCAAAGACCACTATTTTAAAACTTGGAAATTTGCTCAGTCTGCCTTAGACAAAAAGTGTACTATAGTGACTAAAAGGCTAAAAAAACCCAGTCAACTTTTTAAAGGCTGGAACCACAGAACAAACACATGACATAGGAACAGTCTATGATAGTCTTAGTATAAAAATCATGGGAAGAAAGCACTACATTTATTGAAGAGCTTACCTCTATGAAGTTTGATTGGACAAGAAAAGTCAGAATCAAAAGGGTCATCCTCTCCAGATGCCAGTTTCAAAGCAAGCTCCAACTCAACACATTCAAACACATACAGAGAAGGAATGAGGTCAATCCTGGAATCCCAGGACTTTTCTGACTGTAAAAAAAAAAGTGTTGTAATTTTGATCTCGCATGTTAATTTGAAAATGTACACAATTAAAAACAGGCAAAAAGCTGGGTCAGGGCCAGGTGCGATTGTTAATGCCTGTAATCCCAGCACTTTGGGAGGCCAAGGTGGGTGGGTGGATCATCTGAGGTCAGGAGTTCGAGACCAGCCTGGCCAACATAGTGAAACCCTGTCTCTACTAAAAATAAAAATTAGCCGGGCATGGTGGTGGGTGCCTGTAATCCCAGCTACTCGGGAGGCTGAGGCAAGGGAATCGCTTGAACCTGGGAAGCAGAGGTGGCAGTGAGCTGAGATCATGCCACTGCACTCCAGCCTGGGCACCAAGAGCAAAACTCCGCCTCAGAAAAAAAAAAAAAAGAAGCTGGGTCAAACAGCGCTTTCAAATTCTTAATTCCACCTCTATCCTAACAGTGCACTGCACTGTTATTCTGAAGAGAAAACATCTCTCTTCCTTTAAGAAGATGTTTGTGAAAAAAGCCGTTTCAGTGATTCCAAGGCTCTTTGTATCTGTCCCTGAAGATTGCAATATAGAGATCAGAAAGTAACACGCAGACGGGTGGACCAAGTAAGTTGGGCAACCTTCTAACCTCTTTCCACTTAGATTGCTAAGAGTGCCTCAGCTACTTTTTTAACTGTTTAATTTCCAAAATATCAGAAGTTCCATAAATAAGTTAAAATTCCTTCTCATATATTAAGCATTCATATTGGGTCAGGAAGTGTGCCAGGTATCGAAGATACAAACACCCACAGCAGCCTGCACTTACTGCTTGGTCATCTTCTTCTTCCCCTTCTAGCACGACACAGTGATACAGCATTCCTGATTCAGTGGCGATCACTAAGATGTTGGGGACACAGGGTAAGCAGAGGATAGCACAAGCATCATAACCATAGTTATCTTCAGCCGCGGGATGCATGGGCAACGGACCCAACAGCTTTCCAATATTTCCAGGGCTAAAGAAGGAGTAAAAACATATTTGGGAAATGTTGACAATAAGCTTGCTCACCCCATAAAACCATTCTTTGACTTTGTTTTCCTCCAGCTATCATACCCTCATTATAAATATAGGATATTCCCAATACTCCACCTTCTCGCTTTCCCACTCAGATTCTACCGCTCTGGTATTTCTCAACCAGAGACAATTTTGCCCTAGAGGACAATGGCAATGTCTGAAGACATTTTGGCTTGTCACAACTGGTTGTCACAATGTGCGGGGAGGTATTGGCATCTAGTGGTTAGAGGCTAGAGGCTGCTAAACACTCCCCTACAGCACAGCACCTCTAAAACAATAATTCAGACCAAAATGTCAATAGTACAGAGGCTGGAAACCCTTGCCCTAAATTTGCTATGGTTTATGCTTTCACCACTCCACTGAAGCCACTGTGACAAAGGTCACCTGCAAGATTTGCTAAATCGAAAAGGCACTTAACCTTCTGCTGCATTTATCACTGGTTAACAATTACTGCTACTCAATATCCTTAACAGCTATAACAATTCTTTCTTGTAGTTCTCTCTTCCTACCTCTTTAAAGACAATTTTCTAATGTCCTTTTCTAATTTCTTTCTCTTAAATATTGGTGTTCTCCAGGATTCTGTTGTATGCTTTGACTTTTTTCAAAACACACACTTAAATGAGAGCTTATTAAACTATGCCTCGTTTTAACTACCATCTATATTCCAAGACTACCAAATCCTTTCTTGTGAAATGTAGCTTCTCTTCAAGGCTTTGGATCCCTATACTAAATCTGATTTGACAAATACTTATTATTGAGTGCCAGATGATTCTCCCAGTGAATGACTGTTTAGTTGATGAGGCAGACATTTAACCAGAATTAGTATACCATGTGATAAGTGCAAGAACAGAAGGATTTATGGTGTACAAAGGAATAACAAAAAGATACAAAGATAATGAAGAAAGCTATCAAAAACAAATAAGAAAAATAGAGAAAGAATGATTTCTGGGAAGGGGGTTGTTGAGCAGCTTATGCAAAGTCCTGGAAGCATGAAAGACAAGGAACTAAGAAAAAGAAAACTTATTTAGTATGATAGGAGGCAAAGTACAAGGTCTAAGGCAATGGCAAAACAGCCAGACAGACATCCAGGACTGGCTTATGAAGTACATCATCTTGGATGCCATGTTAAACTATTCAGTCTAATGGGTAACAGTATATCACTAGAGGTTTAAATCAAGTAATGGAGCTTCACTTTACAAATCAATCTGGTATTAGGGAGGAAGACATGGAAGGGTCCAAAATGGGATCTGGGGAAACTATTTAAGAAAATAACCTAGGCAGATGATGAAGTTCTGAAGCACGGACAACGGAATGGAGAGAAGGGTGTATAACCAGGGGCACCCAATCTTTTGGCTTCCCTGCGTCACACTGGAAATTGTTTTGGGCCACACAGAAAATACACTAACAATAGGTGATGAGCTTTTTTTTTAAAAAAAAAAAAAGAAAGAAAAGAAAATCGCAAACAAATCTCATGATGTTCTAAGAAAGTTTACGAAGTGTTGGGCTGCATTCAAGGCTGTCCTGGGTTGTGCACAGTCCGTGAGTTGGACAAGCTTGGTGTATACTTCCAAAAAATTTTAATCACAAAATCCACAGAAATTTGGGACTGATCAAATGTAAGGATGAAGATAACTTTTGGGTTTTGGGCTACGGTTACTAGGCAGATTATGGTTTGGACAAATGAGGGCTCAGCAGTAAGAGGAGAAGGGGTAAGGGAAGGTACTAACGTTACCACAAAATCCTCCTGAGCTCATGTGTGAAAGGCAGAGAACATTTCTGCAAGGCGAATGCACTCAATAGTGAATCCTCACCATTCTGTAACCTGTCAAGCTCTTTCATCTTTCTTATCTTTATGGTTTTGCATACTTTCTTCTCTCTTCTGTACCCACTTCCGACTGTCTAGTGAATCCTTCAAGTCCAAGCTTTTGTCATAGCATTTCCTCAAAGTCTTCCAACATCAGCAGGTCTACTCATTTACTCCATCACACTCCTGAAGAACCCGGTGATGCCCTGAGCACATGACACTGTACTATAGTTACTGGTTTAGTTGTATGCCCTTCTGATAGATAAGGAACCACATGGTAGGAATGTTGCCTTCAACCTTGTATTTCCATCTTCTGCCACACAGTGGACCCTGAATAAGTATGTTAAGTCGATTTATAAGCAAATAAACTCTAATGCTCAGTCCTTAGCCTTATGCCTCTGCAGTTTTCCCTCAAATTCTTATCCTGTATAGACTCTCTCACCATGACAGATGATTCTCATACTTCTATTTTAATTCTTCTTGTCTCTCATCATCCTGTATTTCCAACTGTCCATGGAATATTTCCATTTTATTGGTCCAATACTATCTTACACTGATTTACTTAAAAATAAAGCTTCTCCCCCAATTAGCTGCCTTTACTGACCTGTTTCTGTTCATGGCATACTCCCTTATCCAAACAGTAACTAAGTCTTATTTATCCTTCCTTTGTTGCTATCTACTGTGTTTAATTTTTCTCTCTGTTCTACTACCACCCAAGTTCAAACTCTCATAAATTATAAGCTCAATTTTGCAAAAGCTTCTTTAAAAGTCTCTGTCCCAGTCCCTTTCCTAACCAATTGTTTTGTCCTTCTGCTCAGAAACCATCACTGGCTTCCTACTACCCTATTCCTACAGAAAAAAAAAATCCACACTCACTCTTTAAAGAGGTATTTTTAATGCCAGCAAATTTTCTCAGGGCAGATATTTCTAGCTTTATCACTTAATGCTCCCTACATGAATCCTCAGCTGTAGCCCAGAATGTCTAATAAATGAAGCTTGAATGACACTTGCACTTGCTTATTTTCAGACTCTACTTTATGCTGCCCTTGACAGAAATGCTTTCACCCTTCCTTGATACTTCATTTAATCCTGAATGAACCCTCTAAGTCACACATGACATCGCTCCTTCTCTACAAAAATTTCCTCAACCTCGCAGTAACAATGACCTCTCCTTCCTCTGGTTCTGACTGTCTGTGTACCAATACTGTGGTATAGATAGTATTTTTTCATGTGTATCTATCTTTCTCCCCACAACTGGGACATAAATACCAGATTACCACGTCTACGTGGTGCCTTGTTCATATAAGATAAACCATAAGCACTTGTTCGGATAACTAGAATTTGTGAACACAAATCCAGGCCTATCATAAGTGATTATCCAAGAATTCTATAGAACTTACCCAAATAACATGAAGAAATGAGAGGCCAAATGATCTGTACTAACCCTTTCTCAAAAAGATGCAAGCCAAGCATCGGAAGGCTGCAACATTTCCACAGACTCAAAAACATGGCTCCCGAGTCCAGCCTCAACAATCTCTACTGGAGCCCAAGCTGAGTTTTCATTTCAGGTGGGTGACCGCCGCAACTCACCTGTGTAACAGACTGATGTATGTCAGGAAAGTCTCTCCATTCTCATATAAGATGTACAGTGGGTATGCCACTACTTCGTCTTTGCCTTTTTGTCCAAATAGAGTCTTTGGGACTGCTGCCAATGGCCCAAAGTCAAATGCCACTGCTGTCTCTCCTAGAGATGCAGTATATGCCCTTCTGGAAAGAGATGTAAAAACCAACTTGTTAAAAACAAAAACAACAAAAAATAAAAATAAAAAATAAAAAAAACAAAACAAAAACACAAAATAATAATAGGAGGTAGGTATATACAGCATTTGTAGGCAATGGATTAAAAAGACAAAAAATGATTATGAAGAAGGTTAACATTTAAACATTCTCAGCTGGGTGCTGTGGCTCATGCCTGTAATCCCAGCAATTTGGGAGGCTGAGGCGGGTGGGTCACCTGAGGTCAGGAGTTCGAGACCAGCCTGGCCAACATGGTGAAACCCCATCTCTACTAAAAATACAAATATTAGCTGGGCGTGGTGGCGGGCGCCTGTAATCCCAGCTACTTGGGAGGCCGAGGCAGAATCACTTGAACCTGGGAGGCAAAGGTTGGAGTGAGCCAAGATCATGCCATTGCACTCCAGCCTGAGTGACAGAGTGAGACTCCATCTCAAAAGAAAAAAAAAAAATCTCATGAAATTAAGTGAAAAAAGCTAGCCATAAAATTATTTGGTTCTACTCTCATCTTAAATAGTTTAAATACACAGATATACAAATAGCAAAAATATATACATATACACAAATGCAAAAAGGAAACAGGAAAACACATGAAAACATCAACAGTTGTCTCTGAGCAGCAGGATCCGTAAGTTCTACAAGTAATTTCAAAGCACCTACTCTGTGCCAGGTCTTTTCTAGGGTCTGGGAATATGTCAGTGAATTAAACAAATGCCCTGCCCTCTAGAGAGAGACATACCACAAAAAGAAAGATGGAACATAAACTCAGAAAATATCATGAAAATCAAGTAGGGTAAGAGGGTACTGATGGAGGTGGTACTTTACACTAGTTGGTACGGGAAAGACTCTGATAAGACATATGAGCAAAGATCTGAAAGAAGTAAGCAAGCAAGTCTGTGGTTAACTAGGGAAGGAGCAGTCAAGGTGGAGAGCAAACATCTAAGGTAGAAGTGCTTAACGTCTGTGGAATGGCAAGGAGGCCAAGGTGCCTGGAGCTGAGAGCCAGGGCACAGAGAGAGGAATGAAGCTGGAAAGGCAATCAGGTGGCATACCTGTGGAACCTTTATAGGTAAAGATTCTGGGAAATCAATGGGGTGTGGAGAGCAGGGAAGTAGAATGATCTGATTAAACTGATCTGATTAAACTGTATATTAAAGTAGAATGATCTGATTAAACTTTGGCTGCTGTATTGAAACAGGCTATAGCTATAGGAGATTACAAAAGATTTTCAATTTTTTCTTAATACTTTGATCTATTTTTCTCAATTTTCTACAGCAAATATACATTATATCAAGAAGACGAATCATAAAACCATGCTGTTTTTGCATTTAAAATTTAGTGTAGTTATTCAGGAAGATTCTAGTTCAATACAAGGTTAACAAATATGGTTAAAATGAAATCACAATTTCATATAGTTGAGAAAGCAAACATCAATGCAAGATATTATCTTAGTTTCTTTATCACATAGAAAGGTGATAAAGAAATGAATGGTGGCTCAGGCCTGTAATTCCAGCACTTTGGGAGGCTGAGACGAGCAGGATCACTTGAGCCCAAGAGTTCCAGACCAGCCTGGCCAACACGATGAAAACCTGTTTCTACTAAAAATACACTTACTTCTCACATTACCAAAAGCATGCTAGTCACCTCTGCAAAACCTTGCAATATGTTAAAACTGCATTTCTAATCCCAATAAGCTAATTTAAAAAACCATTTTATGACTCAAATAAAAACTTACCCTTTATTGAGTACTAGGCTTTCCTCTTCGGCTTCTGAAAGTATAATCACCTTAGTGGGTGTCTGGGGCTCACGTAGCGAGTAAATTCTAGCAACCAAAAGAGAAGAAAACCAGCACTTAAAATTCTCTTTTCCTTTCCCAAAACTGCACTTTCCTCTCCATCTAGTCAGTTCTTGAGAATTTTCCCACCACTTATCACAACTATTTCTTTGCAAAAATCTTGCTGTTGCAAAGTAGTCTACTTCATTTATTCTTTAACTACAAGAGGGAGGTTTCACTGGGACCTGAAGAAATGTTCTCTATCCTTACCAATATTCTTTAACAGCCTATTCCATACCACTGCACCTCTGTCACTTCCGTCCTGAGCCCTTAGCTATACTCGCCTTGTCCAGTCATCTCACTATTGCCCCTAAGCTTGCCAGTTTTCCTTCAACTACACACATCTATCTCTGCCTATTAGACACCAAATCCCACCAGAGAAAGAACCGTATCTTATTCTTTATATGCCAACTGGCTGACAGAGTGAGTGACATTTAGCCTGCAAATCTATTTATGTGTTTGTTCTATAAAAACCCAACATCGGCCGGGCACAGTGGCTCACACCTATAATCCTAGCACTTTGGGAGGCTGAGGTGCGCGGATCACTTGAGGTCAGGAGTTTGTGACCAGCCTGGCCAACATGGTGAAACCCTGTCTCTACTAAAAATACAAAAAATATTTGGGTGTGGTGGCACACACCTGTAATTCCAGCTGCTCGGGAAGCTGAGACAGGAGAATCGCTTGAATCTGGGAGGTGGAGGTTGCAGAGAGCTGGAGGCTGGAGTGAGCCAAGATCATGCCACTGCACTCCATCTTGGGTGACAGAGTGAGACTCCATTTAAAAAAAAAAAAGAACCAAACAAACAAACCCAATATCATATCATCTCTATTTTCTCAAGGTAAAGTATGATACTGATT
>NW_012104920.1:3750762-3752175 GCF_000951045.1 Mandrillus leucophaeus | reverse complement strand
ATACTTCCCCATCACTACCAGTTTGGTAAGATCTCTACCTCACCTATCCCACTCCCCTACCCCACACTGAAGGAGTTAGATTTGGAGGAAGGAGGAGGCAGCCCATTCCTTACACTTCACCCTATGCTCCAAAGTGTTGGGATAAGAGGAAGAGTGAAAGAGCAGACCACACACTCTCCAATCGCTTCTGATCCCACAAAACACAGGTCTGACCTACAAAAGGGCCAGGACATAGTTGTGAAATAGATTTGAGATCAAATAGCTTTTGAAATTTTTATTTTCTTTAGACAGGGTTTCACTCTGTTACCCAGTGGTATGATCATGGCTCACTGCAGCCTCAAACTCCTGGGCTCAAGCAATCTTCCTATCCCAGTCTCCTGAGTAGCTAGGACTACCGGCACATGCCATTATGCCCAGCTAATTTTTCTGCAGAGACAGGATCTCACTGTGTTGCCCACATTGGTCTCAAACTCAGGGGCTCAAGTGATCCTCCCACCTCGGCCTCCCAAAATGCTGGGATTACAGGTGTGAGCCACTACAGCTGGCCAAGATTGGAGTTTTAAACTGGACACACTGTTTTCATAACTAGAAGTAACAAGAAAGCTATGGGGATCTGTACAAGACACCATTAAGGGGGGAGCCGTTCAGCAGTGAAGGAAGATTTAGTAGAGCACAGTTAAAAGCAGTGATTAAGAAAAATAAAACTGAAGGTATCTGTACTTCTGCTGAGTCCTCCCAATTAACGATCCAGAAAGTTAACTGATAATATAGTAGAAATCTACATAGCATTAGGGCATTTAATAATAGAGTGCAAAGCTTAGAAGAGGCTTTAGAAACTATTGAATCAAACCTGCTCAACTTAAAAGATTGGAAACTGAGCCACCTCCATCCCTAAAAAGAAGCTCAAGATCTCAAAGATAACAGAAGATGAGGTGGGACAAGAATTCAAATCTCTGAATGTATACTTATATTCTCTGTCTTTTATGCTACACTATCACCAAAAGGTGACATGATGAAAGAGTTTTGGAAAGATTATTCTAATGTGTCAGATTAGGAAAGGAGATACTTGGAGGCAGGAAGACTAGTTGAGAAGGAATAGTGGTAAGTAAGGCACGTAAGTTAGGGCAGTTAGGTGATTCTTATGATTGAGAATGGGTTACAACAGCCATCAGATAAAAGCAGACTCATTCAATGACTCACTTTGTTTTATGTTGAGCTGTTAATCGGCAAACAGAAACAGAGCTTTCCCACTTGCAAGGCTTCAAGAGAGAGAAAAATAAAATTTACCTTATTACGTTGTCTGATGTTAACAGCACTATGTGGGGATCCAGTATTTCACTTGGATACCATGCAGCATGCTTTAGAGTCAGAGAGGTAGAACTGGTGAAAAATCTCTCAGCAACTGGAGTGGTA
>NW_012104920.1:3744414-3746241 GCF_000951045.1 Mandrillus leucophaeus | reverse complement strand
CAGGCTGGAGTGCAGTGGCAGCCCACTGCAGCCTTTACTGTAGAGGCTCAAGTATCCTTCCCACCTCAGCTTCCAGAGGAGCTGGGACTACAGGTGTGCACCACCATGCCCAGCTAATTAAAAAGGTTTTTTTTGTAGAGATGGGGGTTTCCTCCTGTTGCCCAGGCTGGTCTTGAACACCTGTTCCTGTGCTCACAAGATCCACCTGCCTCCACCTTGGCCTCCTAAAGTGCTGATTATAGGCTAGAGCCACTACACCCAGCTTACTCATGCGTTTAACATCCAAAGTTACAACTCATGATAAGCTGCTTTCTTCCCCATCTCTAAGGTTTTGAGATTCTGGAGGAGGGAAGGTTACTGAGAGTCACCAATATTTACTGAGAGCTTATAAATTCTGGGCACTCCAGCATAAAAAAAATTTTTCACACATTTTTGTATGCTGGACAACAATTTTGTAGCCTGAGGAACAGAGAAAGACCCCATCTCAAAAATAAAAAATAAAACAAATTTTTTAAAAATGAGAAGGGCAGACCCTGCCCCTGCCTTGGAGCTTACAGTCTAGAAAAAAAGACAGAGGCAGAGCGCCAAGATTTTCTGTATATATAATAAATGATACAGATAAATACCATACAACTTACCTACAATTTACTGTTGATTTTCCACCTTCAAATTCAGAATTCTTCCCCCATCTCTTAGGTAATTCTAATACCATAAGTCCTTTTATTCCTATAAGTGCTACATGATGTTGTGTTGGACTTAACAAGACTTGATAGATTTCAAACAGGGGTGGATTTATGCAAAGCAATCTCTGAAAATTAAAGCAAACCAGTCAATATAGTTAGTTTTAATACAAATATGGATGGCAGTTACTTGAAATCACAGTAATAGTTTAGTTTACAACAATTATAGGATAATAAAACTCTGGGTAAGTGCTCACACTTGTACCATTAACTCATGTTTTTTTGAGATGGAGTCTTGCTCTGTCACCAGGCTGGAGTGCAGTGGTCCACTATTGGCTCACTGCAACCTCCGCCTCCCGGGTTCAAGCGATTCTCCTGCCTTAGCCTCCTGAGTAGCTGGGACTATAGGCGCACATCACCATGCCCAGGGAATTTTTGTATTTTTAGTATAGACGGGGTTTCACCATGTTGGCCAGGATGGTCTCGATCTCTTGACTCATGATCACCTGCCTTGGCCTCCCAAAGTGCTGGGATTACAGGCGTGAGCCACCGCCCCTGGCCATGAAATTTTTTTAATCATCTAGATTGGAATGTTCCATAAAATGCATCAGATTTCCTTACCTTGATAAATAGAGACTACTACACGTAATGTTCCTTCTTATAATCAAGCTCCACCCTACTACTCCAGGTCTCAACTCTCCACGACCCTTCTGCTTGTACCTCACACTCCAAACAGATTAATTGGTATTTCTGTATTTCTGGGAAATCATCATGCTTTGCCATGCCTTTGTGTCTTTGTACAATTGTTTCTCTTCTTGCAATGCTTTTGATTTTTTTCTTTTTTAGCTAACAAGACTTACACATTCTTGGGAGATTCAGCTTCTATGCACTTTCTTCCCAAGAAAACATCCCTGATCTTCTGGCCAGGAATAAGTGCAAATTTCCTGTTTTTTTTTTTTTTTTTTTCTGAGAGAGTCACGCTCTGTCGCCCAGGCTGAAGTGCAGTGGTACGATTTCGACTTACTGTAACCTCTGCCTCCTGATTTTTAGTAGAGATGGGCCTCCTGGCCTCAACTGATCTGCCCACCTCAGTCTCCCAAAGCGCTGGGATTAAAGGCGTGAACCACTGCGCCTGGCCATCTTTTCT
>NW_012104920.1:3740825-3742444 GCF_000951045.1 Mandrillus leucophaeus | reverse complement strand
AAAAAAAAAAAAAAAAAGTGTGGTCATGACATCACCCTTTGCACCTCTGCAGTAACACTATCTACTGTTGCTGCGGAGGTGGCCACCGAGAGAGGCACTTTGCCTACGGTCGTCTTGTGAGATAGAGATGATTTCTATTCTACAGAGTAGTAAACCGAGGCTTAGAAGAGCGCTCCACTTCAGTTCTGGCCTCTTCTGAACACAGTGTGGTTGCTAGTAAGTAATGTCCAAGAAAGTAACCCGACGCAAGAAAGATAGGATATAGCAGAGTTTCTCAGCCTTGACAATGGACATTTTGAGGGAGATATTTACATGTTGTGGAGGGCTGTTTAAGCCACATCTCGGGCCTCTACCCACTAGATGCTAATAGTCCTATAACTAGAATTGTGACAACCAAAAATGTCTCCAAGCATTGCCAAATGTTCCTTGGGGGACAGAACCTCCCTGAGTTCAGAAACGCTGCTGTGCTACTCTAGATATGCTGTGCATATCTAGAGTAGCAAGAATTTGGAAGGAATATAAATGTTCTGTAATAGGACATTGGATGCCGAGAGATTATGCACACAACCATTAAGGAAACTGGCAAGCTAGAATAAAAAATACGGTTATATGTAAATACATGCACAAAGCATTGTAATTTTATGTATCTCTACAGAGGAATATGCAAAAGTAACACTAGTTAGTATTATCA
Organism: Mandrillus leucophaeus; assembly: GCF_000951045.1. Lineage (NCBI taxonomy): Eukaryota > Metazoa > Chordata > Mammalia > Primates > Cercopithecidae > Mandrillus > Mandrillus leucophaeus. The sequence goes on along the minus strand of NW_012104920.1, from coordinate 3,741,753 downwards.
TTGAAATTTTGTGTCTATAAACTTTCTTTAATGTTTTCCCAACTACTGTAAGAGTGTTTTTTAAAAGTAGAAATGGTTTTTTTTTTTTTTCCTCCCCATCTTGGTCTTTTTTCCCAGAGATGCCTCGAGAGAATGAAAAACAGCCGGGACAGGCTCCTAAACAGGTACCGCCAGGCTGGAAGCAGTGGGCCAGGGAATGCTCAGAACACCTTTCTAGTGCAAGAGGTGATGGAAGAAGAGTGGAATGCTTTGCAGTCAATGGAGAATTGTCCAGAAGACTTGGCTCAGGTCAGGCTGGGCTATGTGTTTTCAGGAGGACTCCAAGAACGGCTACTGTCCTTTTTTACTTGTTTACTTGAGTCCCCTAAACCCACCATTCCCCTACCCCCATTTAGAATTCAACAGTCTTTTTTTGTATGTGTGAGACGGAGTCTCACTCTGGCGCCCAGGCTGGAGTGCAGTGGCGCTATCTGGGCACAGTGCAAGCTTCGCCTCCCTGGTTCATGCCATTCTCCTGCCTCAGCCTCCCGAGTAGCTGGGACTACAGGCGCCTGCCACCACGCCCGGCTAATTTTTTGTATTTTCAGTAGAGACGGAGTTTCACTGTGTTAGCCAGGATGGTCTCGATCTCCTGACCTCGTGATACACCTGCTTCCGCCTCCAAAAGTGCTGGGATTGCAGGCGTGAGCCACTGCGCCCGGCCTAGAATTCAACAGCCTTTAACCCAGGCTTTTCTACCCTTAATGTTAGACTTGTCTAGATGAATTGTTCTGAAATACCAGACCGTAGATCTGCTCATCACTGCAACATCATCATTTATGAAATTAAAAAGAAAGAAATTTCATTTCTTGCCTCCACCCTTGGAAATTATGATTTAGTAGGCATAGGCTAGGAATCTCTTTCTTTCTCTCTCTCTCTCTTTTTTTTT
>NW_012104920.1:3734084-3735790 GCF_000951045.1 Mandrillus leucophaeus | reverse complement strand
AACTGTAGACTCTTGCCCTATTTTCAAAATTGCAGAAGCATTGCTAGCGTCTTATTAAAATTAAGTCACTTCTCGGTAACAAGAGTTGGACCGGGCCCACAACAGATGTTATACCTTAGAATGAGTACCAAGCGCTTTACTTTTTAATCTTTAAGAGAATCTGTGTATTACAAACAAACATTTCCATAAACCAATATCTGATCACAGCAAGTGTGTAATACTTTCTGGATCACGCCCATTTTCACATGCTGTTGGCTAATCAAAAACAAAAATCCCAATTTGGGGTATGGCTTTATTTTCTAAAGCGGGCGTTGGGGGTGGGGAGGAGAATTAACAGAGACTTTCTCCTCCACGTCAAGCATGAAACGTGGTGCTTTGAAACCTGCTACCTGACTTGCTGTGCCCAACCCAAGAGAAACTTACGATCTATGCCTATTAGAAGTGTCATGTCAGGGAACAGGTTTCTCCCGACCAAACTAAAAATAGCAACTCCGCCCACTCGTTCTCAACCCCTTCAGCCCGCTTTGTTTATCTCCAGAGCACTCATCCATCACTAGTATTTTTATTGATTATTCCATGGTCCTTTCCTTCCTCCCAGATCTCCAGGCCGTAAGCATGGAGAGAGCCTGAGTCCCCGCGACCGCGTAGGGCAGTGTCGGAGCCAATCCGCGGGAACGAGATGAAAAAACAGCCAAGAGGGGAAAGAACAAAAAACTAGTTCAGATCCCCGTGAGGGTCACTTCCAGATCGGCCTGACAGTACCTGGTACCGGGACAGGGCGGGCTCTTCATCGCCGCCGCCGGGGCCCCGAAGGCGAACGACTAAGAAGGAACTGTCTTCTGCGTCCCACAGGAAGAGCTCTCCGCCGAGGCCAAAGACCACGTTTCTCGTCAGCAACTGCGGCGGCGGCGACGAAGGCAACGACGAAGAAGCTGGTTTCTCAGCTTCGGCTGGACTCTGGTTTTTCAGTCCCTCCCGGAGCCGCAGGAACACGACGTGGTTAGGAAGCCAGGTCTGCCACAGCTCGCCGTCGCCCACTAGTCCTTCAGCGGCCGCCATCTTGGCCCAACTGCTCTTCTCACTCCAGTTGCTCAGCCCGCCGCTGAGCGCAGCCAATCCGCGGCCGTCCACTCACTGCTTCGGCCAATCATCGAGCAGGCGACCCGGAAGCTCGAGAGGCTCGTGCCAGGGGAGGGGCGAGGGCGAGGCCAGCCCACCGGACAGGGGCGTCGCCAAGGGACACCCAATCACCATTATTTCTGAAGCCCAAGGGGGCGGGACGAGAAATCAGCGGAATGGTGATGCTACTGGAAGTCTAGCACCTGGGGAGAGACAGACTTGTGTATCTAATTGCCTATTGGACACCTCCATCTGGGTAAACCCAGGCATCCAGAACTTTCCCTCAAGACTTACCTCCCTCAATGCAGGTTGGGCTGGCCTCACACATTTCGCTTGGATGCCTAAATCTGTTTCCACGTGGGGCCGGCCGGTAATACAACACTTCCCAGAATACCCTGCGATCCAAGCGCAGTCTGCAGGCGGAAACTACAACTCCCAGAGGTCTGTGCGCGCCGTCAGGGGGCGGGGCTTGCGGCCTTGTCTCCCGCGGAGAGGAGATGGCGGAGTCATTGAGGTCCCCCCGCCGCTCCTTGTACAAATTGGTGGGCTCGCCGCCTTGGAAAGAGACTTTCCGGCAGGTGGGTGTG
>NW_012104920.1:3727907-3729377 GCF_000951045.1 Mandrillus leucophaeus | reverse complement strand
TTTTTTTTTTTTTTTTTTAGCCAAAGATGATTAAAGCAAGACAAAAAATTATTTATGTATTTATTTTTTAGAGACACGTTCTTGCTCTGTTGCCCAGACTGGAGTGCAGTGGTGTGATCATGGCTCACTGTGGCTTCATCTTCCTAGGCTCAACCGATCCTCCCATCTCAGCCTCCCGAGTAGCTGAGACCACAGGTGTGCACCACCATGCCCAGCTAATTTTTTTTATTTTTTGTAGAGACAGGGTCTCACTGTGTTGCCCAGGCTGGTCTCGAACTCCTCCCTGGTCTCATGTGATCCCCCCACCTCAGCCTGCCAATGTTTTGAGATTACAGGCATGAACCAACATGCCTATCCTAATTTTTTTTAATTTTTTGTAGAGACAGGGTCTCACTGTGTTGCCTAGGCTGGTCTCAAACACCTGGACTCAAACCATCTTCCTACTTTAGCCTCCCAAAGTGTTGGGATTATAGACATGTGGCATGGCCCCCGGCCTTAGGCTTCATTTTTATGACCTGTAAAATGGAGATAATACCTTATACATTTGTTGTAAGGCTTAAATAACATGTGTAGAAGACTTAGTGCATTGCCTGGCATATAGAGAGCTTTCAGTAATCAACAGCTATTGTTATGATGAGGCAAGAGTGCAAACCCTTGAGTCATACCTCTAAGATTCACTTGGCTTTACCACTTTAATTTGTGTGGCACCGACCAAAGCACTTAATTTCCCTGTGCCTCAGTTTCTTCACCTTAGAAATAAGGATAATAGTGAAGAAGTTAATATATGTAAGGGACTTAAAATAGCATTTGACACATAAGTGCCATGGAAGTGTTAGTTGTTAATGACTGTTGCTGTTGACTCCAGTTAGACTGTAAATTCCTTATCATCTTTTTTTATTGATTTTCCCTTCCCCCCACCTACAAAACCTTTCTTAGTGGTGAAACATAAGCCTCACCAAATGCTTATTTTGCGGCATATTTAATAAATCTGAAGTGACAAAGATTTACTGCGTTGTGCTGTCCTCAGCCATAGGAACATTCTAAAGCAGAAGCTGGCAGACTTTTTGTGAAGAACCAGATAGCAAATACTTTAGACTTTACAGACCATGCGGTCTCTGGCACAACTCCTCAACTCCGCCGTTCTAGTGGAAAAGCCGTTATAGACACCACATCAACAAACAAGCATGACTGTAGTGTTCTGACCCCTTCCCTAATGTCTAGACTGTGAGCTCAATAAGGGCAGGATGGTTTTTTCATCTTTGTGCCCCTGTGACTAGCACATACTAGGTACTGTTGTATGTTTGCTGAATGAATGAGCACACAGATTCTGAACAACACAGATTCCAAGTATGTGGACATACTTGGAAAGCAGATCTCTTTTGATTCAGCAGGGTCATCCTGGCATCAGAAATCAGTTATCTCTTTTTTTTTTTTTTTTTTTTTTTTTGAGACGGAGTCTCGCTCTGCCGC
>NW_012104920.1:3722856-3725329 GCF_000951045.1 Mandrillus leucophaeus | reverse complement strand
CTTTAACCCAGGCTTTTCTACCCTTAATGTTAGACTTGTCTAGATGAATTGTTCTGAAATACCAGACCGTAGATCTGCTCATCACTGCAACATCATCATTTATGAAATTAAAAAGAAAGAAATTTCATTTCTTGCCTCCACCCTTGGAAATTATGATTTAGTAGGCATAGGCTAGGAATCTCTTTCTTTCTCTCTCTCTCTCTTTTTTTTTTGTCTTGCTCTGTCACCCAGGCTGGAGTGCAGTGGCAAGATCTCGGCTCACTACAGCCTCCACCTCCTGGGTTCAAACGATTCTCCTGCCTCAGCCTCCCAAGTAGCTGGGATTATAGATGTGTGCCACCATGCCTGGCTAATCTTTTTTCTGTTTTTAGCTGGGATGGGGTTTCACCATGTTGGCCAGGCTGGTCTTGAACACCTGACCTCCAGTGATCTGCCCACCTCAGGAATCTCTTTCTAAAAAGGTCTCCAGAAACTTTCAGATTCTAATCTCAGCCAGCGTTGGGAGCCATGTGTGGGAAGGATACCATTTATAGTGTATCAGGAAGAGCACTGGATTCGAAGTCAGGAGTTCCAGAATTCGAATCCTGGTTTGGCTGTTGACTCTTAACTTCAGTCTGCCTCTTTGAGGTTTAGTTTTCACATTTATAAAATGAGAAGATCATATTTTCAGCATTGTAAGGATTATGTAAGAAAATGCGAGCAACTGTTTGAAACTATCAATGCACTGTGTAATAACGATGCATTATTCAGTGGCTTCTATGTGTCCTACAATACACCAATGTTTGCCTTACATTACCACAATTAGTACTCACAGTAACCCTCTTAGATAGATTTTATTCCCACTTTACAGAGGCCGAAACTGAGATTTGCAGAGACTAGGAACTTTTCCTGTGATTACATAGCCTTGGAAGAATATGTACCTAACTCGTACCCTATATCGTCTCTCCAAAAGCGGGTACCATTATTTTGTCACTGGGTAGTTGGATCATTTGTTGACAACGTGTCAGCATGACAGCATTACCCCACTGTCAGTGTATTGTGCAGGAGGACTGGACTGATTCTATCCGGCAAATCTGGGTTCTTCAAGCCAGCCTCCAAGTATGAATCATTGTGGGGCTTGGTTGGTGATTAATACTTCAAACTTCTGATGCCTCCCCTTTCTCTTCCAGTTGGAGGAGCTGATAGACATGGCTGTGCTGGAGGAAATTCAACAGGAGCTGATCGACCAAGGTAACCCCTAGGAGTAGTCCTTCCTTACCTGTATTTAGCTACTCAAATGCTGTGACTTTTCCTCCAATCAGGATTAGTTCATAAGTCCCCTGTGTCTACCTCTATCGATCAAGTGTCCAAAAGGCTCTTTTTGTACTCTGACATCTTGGCTGTCTAGCTTCCCAATAATAAGGGTCTCCAGGGTGCTAGGCTTTGTGCTAAGAACTTCTCATTTAATGATGCTGTTTTCTCCACGTGACTGCCCTGTAAGATAGTAGTAGTAGAACAGAAGGTGGTGTTCTCATGCAGGTCACACAGCTAGTAAGTGGAGGAGATGGGAAGCAAAATCAGTTGTGTGAATCCAGTTCTTGTGTTTCTTCTACCATCCTGCCTCTCTATTAATGGGTTAATAGTTCACTGAGGGTGGTGGCTTATGCCTCTAATCCCAGCACTTTGAGAGGCTTAGGCAGGAGTATTGCTTGAGGCCAGTTGAAGACCCTCATGGGCAACATAACAAGACCCTGTCTCTACAAAAGTAAAAAAGTTAGCTGGGTGTGGTAGCACATACTTGTAGCCTCCCTCATCCAGAAGGCTTAGGCAGGAGGATCACTTGAACCCAAGAGTTTAAGGTTACAGTGAGCTATAATCGTACCACCTCACTCCAGCCTGGCCGACAGAGTGAGATCCTGTCTCTTAAAAAAATAAACAAATAAAAAGTAAACCTGCCACTTTACAGGATACAGTGACAGTGCGTGGTCCGATCCCTTGCCCTATTCATTTCAAGTGCCACATTTTCTCTTAACTCCCCAGGGCCTGTGAGCATCCACTCCTTGAGGGAGGTGCCCATAGCACTGTGTAGAGAGCATAATTTTGTACTTTATATAGTTAAGTCATTTTTTCCATGTAGCCCTGATTTGATTTGGTCTGTGCCACACAAATTAAAGTGGTAAAGCCAAGTGAATCTTAGAGGTATGACTCAAGGGTTTGCGCTCTTGCCTTATCATAACAATAGCTGTTGATTACTGAAAGCTCTCTATATGCCAGGCAATGCACTAAGTCTTTTTTTTTTCTTTTCTTTTTTTTTTTTTTTTGAGACACGGTTGCTGCCCAAGCTAGAATGCAATGGTGTGATCACAGCCCACTGCCGCCTTGACCGCCTGGGCTCAAGCGATCTTCCCACCTCAGCCTTCTGAATAGCTGGGATCATAGACGTGTGCCACCTCCCCTGGCTAATTTTTTTTATTAACTTTTTTTTTTTTTTTTT
>NW_012104920.1:3698339-3721221 GCF_000951045.1 Mandrillus leucophaeus | reverse complement strand
CGATTCTCCTGCCTCAGCCTCCCGAGTAGCTGGGATTACAGGCATGCACCACATGCTGGGCTAATTTTTTGTATTTGTTAGTAGAGCTGAGGTTTCACCATGTTGGCCAGGCTGGTTTCAAACTCCTGACCTCAAGCCTGCCTCAGCCTCCCAAAGTGCTGGGATTATAGGCGTGAGCCACCTCGTCTGGCCAGCAATCAGTTCTCTTTGTCAGCTTTCCTTAGTTGCCTGTGGGACCCTGTCATTCCCTATCTGTGCTCCCATGATCTCTGGAGATGTGTGTGAAAATTGTCTCCTTGGTCTTCAGCCTACTTTACCTCTTATGCTCACAAAAAGGGGACAGAGAGGAGGGAGAGGGATCTAGCAAGATGAAGCCAGCCTGAGAGAGCAGTAAAAACCAGTGATGGCTATTGTGGTTTTGCCCAAATCTTTCCCTTGTGTGAAGGAAGCCTTTGGCAGTGAAGCTTAGAATTAAATACAGGGCAAGCTGAAGCACGGTGAAGCACTCCAACTGCCTTTGCCTTGCAGAGCAGTCCATCATCCGCGAGTATGAGAAGAGCTTGCAGTTTGATGAAAAGTGTCTCAGCATCATGCTGGCTGAGTGGGAGGCAAACCCACTCATCTGTCCTGTATGTACAAAGTAAGAGTTTTGAAAACCTTTTCAGCATTATTCGTTCCCATTCCCCACTCCAAGGTGAGTGGAATCTCCCCTGAGATTTGTTGCCTGAAAAGGTTTGGAGATCCAGTTCTGGTGGCCATGATGCTCTGGGATCCTAATTCTGCTTCTAGGTACAACCTGAGAATCACAAGCGGTGTGGTGGTGTGTCAGTGTGGCCTGTCCATCCCATCTCATGTGAGTGTTCCACACACAGATTTCATGATACTTTTTCCCACACGGATCTACTTTCTTGAAGATCCTCCAGCGCTGGCTCGGAGCCCATTGTGCATATTTCTTCCCAGTTTTATGTTCAGTGGTGTCACATTGGTAGCTTCAAATCGGCCATGGTGAGAATATCTGTGGCATGAAAATTGGCAAACAGTACACATCAGGGCCTTTAGGGCCCTGGAGAGCCACCACTGCTTAAGGTTTTTATGGAGGCCTCAGCTTGGGATTGGAAATGCCTGTATCTGACGTTTCATAAAAATTTTCTATATATGAAGACATACCTAATTCAGAATTTAAGCTTTAGTAATCTTTTATTTATTTATTTATTTATTTATTTTTGAAACAGTCTTACTCTGTCACCCGGGCTGGAGTACAGTGGCATGATTTCGGCTCACTGCAACCTCTGCCTTGCGGATTCAAGTCATTCTCCTGCCTCAGCCTCTCAAGTAGCTGGGATTACAGGTGCCTGCCACCACGCCCGGCTAATTTTTTTTATTTTTTATTTTTTAGTAGAGATGGGGTTTCACCATCTTGGCCAGGCTGGTCTCGAACTCCTGACCTTGTGATCCACCTGCCTCAGCCTCCCAAAGTGCCGGGATTACAGGCATCAGTCACTGTGCCCGGCCTTCAGTAATCTTAAAATACAGAAAGAGCCCTTTTATCTGGCATGATGGGGACTGCAAGTTTGCCAGTTAATTAAGCAATTGATTAAAGAGGCAAATTATAAAAATAAAATGTTTTATGGTAAGTTTCAAAAACATACATTTATTTGCCAGCCTTTGAGTGGGGCCCTGCTGATTGGAGAGCTGAGTCACCTGTTTTATTTTTTATTTTATTTGAGATAGAATCTCACTCTGTCACCCAGGCTGGAGTGCAGTGGTGAGATCTCTGCTCACTGCAACCTCCGCCTCCCGAGTTCAAGCGAATCTCCTGTCTCAGCCTCCTGAGTAGCTGGGATTACAGGCACACGCCACGACACCTGGCTGATTTTTGTATTTTTAGTAGAGACGGGGTTTCACCATGTTGGTCACGCTGGTCTCAACTCCTGACCTCAAGTTATCCGCCCGCCTCGGCCTCCCGAAGTGTTGGGATTACAGACATGAGCCACTGTGCCTGGCCGAGTCACCTTTTTTACATAAACAACTCTTATAATACACAGTCCAGAGTTTACGATTTTAATTCTGTAAAGTGGATCAAGAAGCTGAGTATGCAACTTTGGAATTTTTCTCCCCCATCTTTGACCTAATTCTATAGCTCTTTTTCTTTCTTTCTTTTTTTATTTTTATTTTTTTAAAGCAGCTCATCTTTTTGAGTGTTTCCTAAACTTTCCACTTATAAAAATAACACTTCATGGTTATTCCCTTGTATTATTGATTTACATAATAAGTAATTAGCGTTACTGAGTTACAGTAGCAAGTTCAAGTAACTCAAGCAGACCTGGGAGCATACACTGCTAGTTGTTGGTAAGGATGCACTCAGCTGGTGGGGGCAGAGGCAGAGGGAGGCTGGAAAGTAGCCTACAGCCTCTGAGTGTTCTTTCTGCCATGAGTGGCCATCAGTGTGTTTTACAGCAGTAGAGGGCATTGGTTAATATGGAGAGGCAGTTAAATGGAGATTGGTTAAGAGATCGTGGCACAGTCATGGGCCCGAGTGTCTTTAAGGCTCCAAGGAATCAAGCCGTCACAGTGAGCCACAGTTCTATTGGTTGGCATGAGGAATGAGGATTTTTCCATCTGTTGGCTATCAAGTCACTGAGAGGAGGTTGAACTTTTTTATTTTTTAGTCTTCTGAGTTGACAGAGCAGAAGCTTCGTGCCTGTTTAGAGGGTAGTATAAATGAGCACAGTGCACACTGTCCCCACACACCTGAATTTTCAGTCACTGGAGGAACAGAAGAAAAGTCCAGTCTTCTCATGAGCTGTCTGGTAAGCCTCTCCTGGGACCCAGTCTGTGGTAAGAGGGGCCTGTGGTTGGTTTTATTCCTACCTCGATAGAAATAATGACCTAGAAACAGGTAAATGTTTAATGCAGTTTATTATCTGAGGAATTTACTTCATAGAAAAGTGAAGGTAACAAGTCATTTTGACTCAAAGGCCAGTCAGAAGGGAAGAGGCAGCATAGGATCATGGCAAGAGGATTGGTCTGGGAGTTAGGACGTGTGGCTGCACACCTTCTCCTGATAGATCAGCACGGTGGTTTTGGATTCAGCTGGTCATTTCATAGTCATAACACCCAAATAGGCCATGCTGGCATCACTTTTGCAGAAGGAAACAGGGCAGAAAGTATAGCAGGGCAGCCTTAGGTTTGTCTGTCAGTGGAATTTTCACAGAGGTCCAAGGGCTAGTCGCTAGCCTGAGTGACAACTGAGGTGTGAGGGCTGGGAACAAGCGGGTATGGGAACCACCTGTCCTAGAAGCGTGCTATAGGAACCAGTATCTCTCATAATCCATGTAATCTATCTATCTATATATGTGTACATGTGTGTATATAGATATCATACAAACACACATAAAACCGATATGATATATTTGCTTTTAGATCCCAGGCAGGGGGAGCCTTGGGATTAGGAGCACACTGTACTTCAGGAAGTTCATAGCCATGGCCTTCTACTGGGTGTTTATAGAGTTCTTTCATGGCCCTCTCATTCCAAACGCAGGTAACCTACAGGGGTCATTTTTATTATAAGCAACATTGCCTAGTAACAGCCATTTCACCTTTATCAGGTTTCTTCCATAGGTATTTAATTCTACTCATTCATTAAAAAAACAATGAATTGAGGACTCATTAAAATTGAGAAATACACATCTCTCACGGAGCTCAAGCCTTGGATTGATAATAAGAACAGAATAAACAGGCAGTACCCTGGAGAGCTGTACAGGGAGGGCTTATGGGAGTTCATAGGAGGGTGATCTCCTTTATGGTGACGCCTTCCTGGAGGAGGCATTTAACTTGAAGCGTGGAATCGATCTGGACAGACATGGAGATCTGGCCAGTTGTGGGGGTAGAGCTTAAGTGGAAGATCCCCACATAGAGGAACAAAGCAGAGAAGCAGAAAACTGGAGTGTATACAAAGAGCATCTTATTCTACTTCGCTGGAGCATTAGGTTCATGAGGGAGAGGCTAGTTCCTGTTAGATTCAGAGAAGTGATGTCATCTGGCCAAAATTTTACTACTAATAAGCGATAGAGCTAGTGTTAGACCCCAGGTCTTTGTGCTTCCAGTGCCCCTGCTGTTTCCTGCTCCAGGCTCCGGCCTTGGTGGAAGGAAGCCATTTTCCATCAGCTTGTGTGGAAAGAGACACAGCAGGTGAAAGTTTAAATAAAACACCTCACTACTTCCTGTTGACTACAGGCGTATGTTCCCTTCTGTTCCAGCTCTCCAGCACTGGTTGCAGATGCTCAAATATGCAGTGCTTTCAGGCCTCTGTGTTGTTGTTCATGCTGTTCTGTCTGAATGCCTTTGACTCCTCCCACTACATTTAAGCATCATTTGCACAGATATTTATTGAGCACTACAATATGCCATGTACTTCATTCACCTGATTCCTCACAAGGAATTGGCCAGTCTCAGCCAGGCACAGTGGCTCACACCTGTAATCCCAGCACTTTGGGAGGCTGAGGTGGGCAGATCACCTGAGGTCAGGAGTTCAAGACCAGCCTGGCCAACATGATGAAACCCCATCTGTACTAAAAATACAAAACTTAGCTGGGCATGGCGGTGGGTGCCTGTAATCCCAGCTACTCGGGAGGCTGGGGCAGGAGAATTGCTTGAACCCAGGATGCGGAGGTTGCAGTGAGCTGAGATTGTGCTGCTGTACTCCAGCCTGGGACACAGAGTGAGACACTGTGTCAAAAACAGAATTGGTGGCCGAGTGCGGTGACTCACGCCTGTAATCCCCCCACTTTGGGAGGCTGAGGCGGGTAGACCATCTGAGGTCAGGAGTTCAAGACCAGCCTGGCCAATATGATGAAACCCTGTCTCTACTAAAAATACAAAAAAATTAGGTGTGGTGGCACACGCCTGTAATCCCAGCTACTCGGGAGGCTGAGGCAGGAGAATCGCTTGAACCCGGGAAGCAGAGGTTGCAGTGAGCGGAGATTACGCCACTGCTCTCCAGCCTGGGCAACAAGAGTGAAACTCCATCTCAAAAAACAAAAACCAAACAAAAAAAGAATTGGCCAGCCTGAGAAGTCCGTTCCTTTAGAGTCTGTGTTCCCTTTTTCAACAAACCTAATGAGGGCTGGCAGAGGGGAATTGGCCAGTGTCTCCTTGGACTTCCACCATACCTCATGCCGTGTCATCCATAACAGTGCTGCAGTTACCTGCCCATGTCTGTCCTTGAGGGCATGGGCCATATTTATTTCTACTCCCAGCACTTGGCCTATATTAATAAATACATGCTTAATATGTTTGTACAGATGAGTTAAAGTGGAGGGAGGAGAGTTGAAGAGGGCACAGGTCCGCTGGCTTTGGCTTCTGTCTTAGTAAGCTGAACAGTGAGTCATCTACACAGATTATAATGGTAGCAGAGCTAAAGAGTCTACAGCTCCTCAAGTATGAAAGTCCCCTTGAGTGTGAAAGACCAAATGCTGGCGGGTGGACGAGAAGGGCAATTAAAGGGTAAGCGGAAGATTGGCTAATTGCCAAGTGTACAGCTTCAGCTCAGCATATAATTATGGACCCCAGTTATCCACTCACCTAACCGTCAGTGTCCTGTGGCTCAGAGCAGCAGTGAAGCTAAGTGGGAGGTGAGGTTTGGAAGGTGAGTGCTGTGTAGCAGTCTTGGAGATCATAGTTGTCAGTGCTGGCTCTGGGGCGGACAGGGAGACCATTGTTGGGTAAGTAAGGGGTGAGGGGAGGCGGGGTTCACAGCAAACACGAGAAACACAGCCAGGCGCTGTGGTTCACACCTGTAATCCCAGCACTTAGGAAGGCTGAGGTGGGTGGATCACTTGAGGCTAGGAATTCAAGACCAGCCTGGACAACATGGTGAAACCTGGTCTCTACTAAAAATACAAAAATTAGCTGGGCCTGGTGGCTCGCACCTGTACTCCCAGCTACTCAGTGGGAGGCTGAAGTGGGAGGATGGCTTGCGCTCAGGAGGTGGAGGTTGCAGTGAGCTGAGATGGCGCCATTGCACTCCAGCCTGGGTGACAGCGAGATTGAGCCTCAAAAAAACAAACAAAAAACAAGAAACAGGAGGGGGAAAGACAAAATTGTATTCTGTAGGTTCCGAGTTCAACATTTGGAAAAGTAGACATTTGGAATGCTCTAGTTCCACTAGACCTTTGGTTTTCGCTTAAGGGGGACTCAAGGACCATTGTGTTAGAATTCAGTGAAGTCAGGATGTAGGGAAGCTCAGCACAGATGACTGAGGATGTGTTGGAAAATAGGGATGGGTTACAGAAGATGGCACTATATTACAAGACTTAGGAATATTTTGGATGTGACGGTGCTCAGGTGGTGGTCATGGGATAGAATATGCTAAACCACCTATTAGCAGGGTTATAGTGTCTTTTAGAGAAAGCCAAATATATTACCTGTGAAAGTGGTAAGAAACAAGGGTAACCTATTTATGCCTACTGTTTTGTTAGTGGAACGCTAAGCCTGGGGGAGTTATTGTTCCCTTGCTGCTCAAGGTCATCGCCAAGGTCTGATTTTTCACACAAAAAAATTGCAACCTCTGGCATAAATGGCTTAAGGACAGATGATTCCTTAGCATAGTGGAGGGGCTGAGCCACCAAGGAGTCGGGAGCCAGTTTTACACTCAGGTGCTTACTGATCATATTACAGATCGAGGGGAAGACATGTTTTCTGCCCGTACTGATCATGCATGGTTGGTACCTCCCCTGTGATACGTACCTGCTTCAATCTTGTGTAGACTTGGAGTCTCATGTTCCTGCTGGGCTCTAAAAGCTCCAAGCTACCAAGAGTTTGAACACAATCATACAACCTTTGTGGTCAGTAGTTTCCTGAGGTGAGGATGTTTGATTAGTTCATCTGCAGGATTTGATCTTAGCTTGAAGACTGTTGATGCTGACGGTTTCCAGACAGCTGTTTGAAGGCTGCAGGACAGAGGTCCAGCAAAGCCAAAGAGGGGCAGTTGTCGGTGGCCTTCATGACAAATTACACGACCTAACTAATTCAAACTGGACTCAGGAGACCTCATCTAATGTGTAGCATTCTCATTGATTACAACTTTTAACGATGTATCACATGTCTTTCATGACTAGAATACAATTTAAGCTAATTCTTCTCCTGTTTAAACCTAGGCCTGTGATACCTGGGCTGTGATCCTCTAGAGCCAGCGTGGACTCACATCATTCTACGGGTTGAAGACAACTCACTCCCTGAGGAGCCTTGTACATACAAGCCTTTTATTTATAACTTATTTTGTATTGAAACTTTTAACCGATCCTGAAGGAAAAAAAAACTTTTCCGACATCTGTTCTTGGTCTTTTGTGACGCAGGTTGAAGCGGGAGGAATAGAATAGATACACTGCTTTGGAGGAGATAAACCAATTTTATGTCTATCATGTTATACAAAAATCTAGAAATAATAGATTTGTACAGGAAAAATGATAATAAATGAGAGCGCAAAACATATAATTTAAATTTGGTGTTTTCCCCCATGATATTAGGACGATAATCATTTCAAAGCACATGTCTAGCTTCAGAGTAGGACTTGTTCACTGGCCAGAGCCTGCCATGAAACTAAGGCTTTCAGCGTCTGTCTGCTCTACTGGCTCTTGACAAAACTCTTGAGGTCTTCAAGAAAACTAATGTACTCCTGGTGCTCCAGGGCTGTGCTGAGCTCCACCAACTCATCTGCAAAAGTGTTGTCCACCCCTCGGTCCGCAAGGAAATCCATTAGGTGGTCATATAAGGCCTGCAAAGAACAACATTTACTAGTTTAAAAAAAAAAAAAAAATCTGTAACGAACATTAAAATGTTTCTTTCTCCCCTTGAACTAGGACCCTTCCTTCCAAGGCCCAAAAGGTTCCCTCATCTTATCAAGCACTCACCCAGTCCAAGGAATCTGTGTTGAGCGTGTAATTAGTATCCTTCCATTCAGACTCGCCACTGGACTGAAAGCTAACTTCCCTGATAGAGAAGATGTCACTCTCAGCCTCGTCTTCTTGTCCAACCTGAGAAGAAACAATATTTGGGGAAACTGAAGGGTTCTCCAGGATAAGCCAGACTCATGCGAAGAAAGGGGGCCACTGACAGCATGAAACTGATCAGGTTTTAACCCTCTTCCCTCACTTCCCTCCCCTCTTCCCCCTGCTGGGCTGGTCTAAGCTAGAAAGTCTTTAAATTTATGCTAAAAGGGACAGGAAGTTCCCAAGGGACACGCTGTGCTCCCCAGGGGTGCCAAGGGGCTAGCACTCCATCCTACATACCTCATCCTCTGGATAATGACAGTCCAACACAAGGGCCTTCTTGCCATGATTCTTTATAACTTCAACCACGAAATTGGGAGTTGATGTCAGTTCAGGCTGGGAAAACAAGAAGTCAGTACATGCCACTGCTGGAAGGAGATGGATGCCTGGATCAAGGATCTCTGTTCAGATTTCTCAGAGCCACCATTAGGATGTTATATAGCCATTTTAATAGTCTTATGCCATACTATTCCCAAATGAAGAGCTTGGTCTCACTTCTGTTGGCACCCTGCTTGTTTAAGTAACACACTGGATTTTCAATTAAGAAATCTGGATACCAGCCGCCTCAGCTATGTGCCAATTAACTGAGTTTGTATCAGTTCCTTAACATTCCAAGCCTTTTCCTCCACCCATACACTGCAAAGCTTTCCTAAAGTTTCAAGATTCCAGCTTGACTGTTCCAGGAGTCTTCATAAGGGACCAGGGTCAAAGGCTGGGGAACCTGGCCATCCTTATGGCTGAATAACAGCAGCAGCTTTTCCTCTGATGTGGAGCTCTGGGAGCAGACTGGGTCCAATGTCAGAGAGATGCTAGTTGGGGTTGCTGGGAAAGAAGCACACCAGAGAGCTGTGCCATCCACACCAGGTCATGACCCAACACTGTACTGATGGGTTTTGGGCAGAAGGTCTAGGGACTCTGTGGCCCTCGTACTGGCTGGTTACCAGGCTGGGCACAGCACTTCCTAAAATGTCTGAAGAGTAGACATGATCCAGTTAAAGTCTCTTATGCCCCTGGCATTCTTTTTTTTTTTTTTCCTTCGAGGCAGAGTGTTGCTCTGTTGCCAGGCTGGAGTGCAGTGGTGTGATCTCGGCTCATCGCAACCTCCGCCTCCCAGGTTCAAGCAATTCTGCCTCAGCCTCCTGAGTAGCTGGGACTATAGGTGCCTGCCACCACACCCAACTAAGTTTTGTATTTTTAGTAGAGATGGGGTTTCACCATGTTGGCCAGGATGATCTCGATCTCTTGACCTTGTGATCTGACCCTCTCGGACTCCCAAAGTGCTGGGATTACAGGCTTGAGCCACCACACCTAGCCTGCCCCTGGCATTCTTATCTTGGTTAAATGGCTGTTGTGTATTACCAGCTTGTGACTGATATGTTAAAACATTCCACACATGCAAACACACCAAATGATAACCTCCAATATAAAAAATCTCCCCACAGGCCGGGCGTGGTGGCTCACGCCCATAATCCCGGCACTTTGGGAGGCCAAGGTGGCTGGATCACTTGAGGTCAGGAGTTTGAGGCCAGCCTGGCAACCACGGTGAAACCCTGTCTCTACTAAAAATACAAAAATTAACCAGGTGTGGTGGCACATGTCTGTAATCCCAGCTACTGGGGAGGCTGAGGTGGGGGAATGGCTTGAACGTGGGAGGTGGAAGCTGCAGTGGGCAGAGATCGTGCCACTGCACTCCAGCCTGGGCAATGGAGCGAGACCTTCTCTCAAAAACAACAAAACTCCCTATCATGGGAAAGGCTGAGAACATTTCATTTCCTTTCCAGCCAAACCACTAAGCCTGAGCTGGCAGACAGCAACGTATTTTGCCCCTGGGAAAAGGAAGAGGGCCACAGTCCTGTTAAAGCTGGCCAGAAACCACTGATTCCTCCTGCCTCAGCCTCCTGCATAGCTGGAACCACAGTCGTGCCACCATACCCAGCTAATTTGTGTTTTTTTAAACTTTCATAGAGGCAGGGTCTTGCCATGTTACTCAGGCTGGTCCTCCTGGCCTCAAGGGATCTTTCTACCTTGCCCTCCCAAAGTGCTGGGATTCAGGCGTGAGCCACGCACCTGGCCTTAGAGGAAAAAAAATTTTTTTTTTTTTTTGAAAGAGCAAAGAAAAACGCTCCTTCTTTAAGTCCCAGGGACAGCCTGTCACAACTGAGGTAAAAGCTGATCATAGTGTTAAAGCTTACCTCCTGTTCTTCAACCTTCTGCCCTTGCCTGGGTTCCTCCTCCCCATCCAATGTTGGTGGGATGCTGTTGTTAATGTTGAAAGTGACAGTGATTCTAAAAGGGCAAGAGAAAACATAACAAAGGCATCATTTTAACTGAGTAGGTTAACACACAAACAGGGAGGTCTGCTACAGTTACAAAGGTGTACTGAAATAATGTCTATCCTAGCTGGCTGAATTATATGCAGAACTTCAAACAAGGCTGGTGCCTACATCCAGTCCTGAGTGATTCAGCAGGTCTCAAGTGTGCCTACCATGTACCAGCTGCTGGAAGCCAAAGCTGGCCTCAGCTTATCTCAGCCAAACAAGTCATGCATGGGTTACTCCCAACAGGGCCAGTACCCCAGGGCTCACTGCCATGTGTTGACTGGGCATCTCATGGCCACAGCCAGCTGACACTGCCCACCCTGGTCTTCCAAGGAACCCTTGGTAAAAGTAAGGACCTGGGAGGCTGGTGAGATGGAAGAGAAGCCCCTTTAAGAGCCTTTCCCCATAAGAAAATTTGCCCTGCAAGGAAAGGAAGAAGGAGCAATGGAGGGTTGCATCTGTTAAACACGGAGAGCAGCCCTGGCCTCGGGAAGGGGATGCCTCACAAAGAAAAAAACGGCTGTAGTAGACAGTCATCCTTCAGAGTACTTGTGGGAAGTTTTATCATCACAAAGCAGGCCAGAGACACCAACTAGTGACAATTTTAAGGTGCAAGAATCCACACCTGACAAATCATGTCCCAAAGTTTGAGTCAAAATTCCTGGGAGATAAAGTTTAGAACCAGAACTGCTGGACTATGCAACTCTGGCAGGCACCGTTCCATACAAGTTCCATGAAGTACTGCCCCCTCGACTTGTGCTAACTAGCTGCTTTGCCAGGAAGTCACCTTTCCATAGTAACAGAGGCAGTCTGAGGTTGACACAATCTGTCTGATTCCAACTGTGCTGACCAAGCTGAGCTCCTGGGCACAGAAATGGAATGATGTTCATCAGAGCATTATTTTTAATGGCCCCCAAATAGCTATGAAAACCTTGTGCAAATGGTTTTTAGGTGAGATTACAGAAGACACAATTGACCTGTGTAGGGAAAAACCACACTACACAATAGCCAAGAGAATTGGTACCCTACTTCACATCATACTCAAAATGAATCACAGACCTCAACTAAGAGCTAAAACTAGAAAACTCTGAAAAAATTAAGGCATAAATCTTCACAACCTTGGGCGAGGCAGTGGTTTCTTAGATGTGACACTAAAAAAAGCACAAGCAACCAAAAAAATAGGTAAACTGAACTTCCTCAAAATCAGAAACTTTTGTGTCAGAGGGCATTACAAAGAAAGTGAAAAGAAAACCCACAAGATGGGGAACAATACTTGCAAATCATTAATTTGGTAAGATCACTATACCCAGAAAAACTAAAGAATTCTTTTTTTTTTTGAGACAGAGTCTCACTCTGTCGCCCAGGCTGGAGTGCAGTGACGTGATCTCGGCTCACTGCAACCTCTGCCTCTGGGCTTCATGCCATTCTCCTGCCTCAGCCTCCCGAGTAGCTGGGACTACAGGCGCCCGCCACTATACCTGGCTAATTTTTTGTATTTTTAGTAGAGACGGGGTTTCACTGTGTTACCCAGGATGGTCTTGATCTCCTGACCTCGTGATCCGCCTGCCTCGGCCTCCCAAAGTGCTAGGATTACAGGTGTGAGCCACCGTGCCCGGTCAAAACTAAAGAACTCTTACAACCCAACAATTAAAAATGTAAACAGGCTGGGCAGGGTGGCTCACACCTGTAATCACAGCACTCTGGGAGACTGAGGAGGGCAGATCACAAGGTCAGGAGTTTGAAACCAGCCTGGCCAACATAGTGAAACCCCATCTCTACTAAAAATACAAAAATTAACTGGACGCATGCCTGTAATCTCAGCTACTCAGGAGGCTGAAGCAGGAGAACTGTCCGAATCCGGGAGGCAGAGGCTACAGTGAGCCAAGATCGTGCCACTGCACTCCATCCTGGGTAATAGCAAGACTCCGTGGGGTGGGGAGGAAGCTACAAATTGTATGATTCCATTTATATGAAATGTCCAAAAGAGGCAATCCATAAAGTAGCTTAGTGATTACCTGGGGTGGCTAGAGGGAGGAATAATGAGTGACTGCTAATAGGTATTGGCAACTGATGCATAATTCTGTGAGGACTAAGAACCACTTAATTTAATAAACTTCAATAAATGAGTAAATTTTATGCCATATAAATTAAATCACATTAAAGCTGTGATTTTAAAAAAGAATTATATATACATCATAAGGTCAATCATAAAGAAAATTCAATTTATTTATTTATTTATTTATTTATTATTTTTTTGAGATGGAGTCTTGCTCTGTCCCTCAGGCTGGAGTACAGTGGCACCATCTCGGCTCACTGAAACCCGGGGGTTCAAGCGATTCTCCTGCCTCAGCCTCCTGAGTAGCTGGGACTACAGGCACTTGCCACCACACCCTGTTAAAATTTTTAGTAGAGACAGGGTTTCAGTGTTAGCCAGGATGTTCCCGATCTCCTGACCTCATGATCTGCCGTCTCTGCCTCCCAAAGTGCTGGGATTACAGGCGTGAGCCACCACACCCAGCCTCAATTTAAAAATCTGGAAGATGACAAATGTTTATCTGTGTAATGAGATTATGGATGACTATAATGCAGAAAAGTGTAAACACTAACAGTTTAGGAGAACGTGGGGCACCTGACTTAGGTCACAAACTCCCCGCCTCTGATGGCAGCCCTTACTACAGTGGAACCCCATCCTGTTACATATAAGTTACATGCCTTGCATTTTCACCCATGCTAAACATTAGAGAGAGCAGGGTGCTACTGTATCAGGGCTGTAAATCAGAGATCAAACTGATTCTGTCAGTACTTTTTTGCGCTACATTTTTGTCTCCTTAGTAACCAGCCCACAGCAAATTTGTGTTCAGTGAATGGACTGAACACAATTGAATCCTTCACTCTCTTGAAAACCATTTATCCACACCTGAACTCAAGGCTCTTCTAGGGATGACCCAGGACGGGTCTTGCAAGGTTAAGGGAGTCGGTGCCCTGGGATCCCCAGACCAGTACTTACTTTTCCCCGGCAACTTTCCGCACTAATTTCGCTTCTGTCCCATTCAGTTCCAGCTCCCAACCTCCAGACATCTTAGGGAGGGTTTTATGCTTCTGGATTTTTCTTTCCTCCTTAATTTCATCCTTCAGGAAATCAACAAAAGCTTTGTCTCCTAGAAAAGAAATCCATATACATAAAAAGGAAAGCCAGTTAGTCTAAAACATAAAACTATTACCCTGGTTATCGCAGCCAGAAACCTGGACTATTTCTAATCTCTCTGCTATTACAGTTACTCTAGAAGCCTCAGTTTCCTTATCTGTAAAAATACCATAATATTAGTGGGAAGCTGAGCCTGATGCTGGAAAAGTGATTTCCAACAATGAACGCATTACCCCTTTCCGCTATAAAGCAGAAGAATTTCCGATCATCCTCTTCCACTTGCCAAACGATAGTTGTATCGTATGCTATTTTCAAACACGACCTTGGGCTTTCCCAAAAGTCCACTTTCGAGAGAATAAGACTAAGGATAAAGGTACCCTCTAGTATTTAATTTTATTCACCTCCTACCAACAGAAAATGAAACTGGTGGATAGGGGAGGTGGGGGGAATATGATCACACGTGGGTTTAACCCGCTGGTTGCCAATCAATGGAAAAATGTCCCAGACCTCGGAGGTCGGCTGCAGGCCCCATTCCTGGTCTTTTTCCCTCCGTGAACCGCAAACCACACCCCTGGCCCGCGTGCGCGACCCTCACCTTCAGTGTGCAGCAAGCCGCAGCCACAGTCACAGGCGCAGGGTCCTCGAGGCCGCAGGAGGCCCGGCCGCCGCTCGGAACCTGCGCGCACGCTGAGCAGCCCGAAGGGCCGGGCGCACAGCCGGGGCGCCGGCTGCAGGAGCTGCCGGAAAGGCGAGGCGGGCGCGGCAGCGCGGAGGCTGGGGACGGCGGAGCCCAGCACACGGGGCACGCAGCGCAGCAGAGGTAGCATCGCGGAATCCACTGCGAACACGTGCAGATGCAAAGGACAACCCAGGCCCAAGTGCCCCGCGACCTAGCGCGCCGCCGGAAGCCCCGCCCCTGCCCGGAAGCGCTTCCCGCGCCGGCGCACTGAGGACCTAAGGACCCAGGCGGAATCGCGCCCTCTGCTGGAGACCTCCGGTGCAGCCCGGGAAGCCTCGAATCCGGTTTCCGGAGCCTTCTTGCTGCGCTGGCCTGAGTCCGCTGTCCGAAGCTGTTTAATTCTTTCTAGTGGCCGCTTCCACCTACTGTTTTCAAGGCACGCCAGGCTTTTGGGCTGCGTGGAATGCACTCTTGTCTTTCCCCAGCTCTCACCAGCCCCTTACACGGTCACTTTCCTCTAGGAGGCTGTGGTGTTATATTATGTATTTATTGGTTTTCATCCCCAGTTACAGTTACGGTTTTCGCCCCCAGTTACAGTTACAGTGTTCTGTGATAATGTTGGGTGTGTTAGGCCTCAGGAAACAGACTCTCACTCTCCCCTTCTCCTGCCCTCCTTTCACCCGCCCCAATGCAGGACTCTAATCTCCCACATTTCTGATTATGGGTCTTAAGTCCCTTCCCAGAGAAGGTCCCACCCTATACCCTGGGGGAAGGGATGCTGATGTCCAGAAGCTTCCACCCATGAGGACAGGGTTTGCAGAGCCTCTGATAGCTGAATACGTGGAGGTTGCTGGAGGGTGGTGGCCCAGGGACGGCGAGGAAGCTCGGAGCTTCTTCCCCACTGCCCACCCTGCTCATCTCCTCATCTGTATCCTTGGTAATATCCTTCATATGAAACCGGTAAAAGTGTTTCCCTGAGTTCTGTGAGCTGCTCCAGTGAGTTAATACAACCCAAAGATGGGGGTCGTGGGAACCCCCACTTGAAGCGGGCTGGTCGGAAGTTTCAGAGGCCCAGACTTGCCATTGCTGTCTGAAGGTCCGGGCGGTCTTGGGGACTGAGCCCTCAACCTATGGGATCTGACACTGTCTCATGGGATCTGACACTGTCTCCAGGTAGATAATGTTGGGATTGAATTGGAGGACACCCTGCTGGTGTCTGCTGCTTAGTGTGGAGGGAAAAAACCCAAACCTTTGGTCACAGAACTCTTCTGTGCTGATTGTTGTAAGAGCAAAGGAAAAAGTCAGGGTTTTCCTGAGAGGCCTTCCTAGAACCTCCTTTTTCCCATCAGCTTAGAACTCATGCTTGTGCGCACCCAGCCCTTAGGCTTCATTCTCTTTTCAACAGAAACCTCCTGGCATTGCTGGTTTTAACCAGGTTAAACCCAACCAGACTGTGACATCCTGAAGGGCAGGATCCATGAGTAATTTCTGTGACCTTCCCTCTCTGCACCTCTGACCCTGCATCCAAGTTCTAATGGAACATCATTTTTCTGGGGACAAGAAGCCGGCTTGTATCATTTAGATAGGTCCAGAAGCTTCCATAAAAACCCAAGGACAGGGTTTGGAGAGCCTCTGATAGCTGAATACACAGAGGTTCCTGGAGGGTGGTGGCCCAGGGAGGGCGTGGCAGCTCGGAGCTTCTTCCCTATTCCCCACCCTGCTCATCTCCATCTGTATCCTTGGTCATATCTTTTATACGAAACTGGTAAAAGTGTTTCCCTGAGTTGTGTGAGCTGCTCCACTAAATTCATATAACCCAGAGATGGGGTTCAGATTTAGATTAAGAACCAACAATCCTACCTTCCCAGGATATACAGGACATACAAGCTACTAAGAAGGTATGTCTTACTAACTCATGATAAGACTAACACTTAATATTTTCTAAATAATTTTCTATGAATAATGGAAAAGAGACCCAAGAAACAAGCCATACACATCATATACAAGATTCATTTTTAATGGATTTGATCGTCAAGTGCAAATTTGAGCATTATTTACAGGAGCTTTCTGTAGAGGTATTTCTGTTCAAATAAAACCAGACTCTCAAAATACAACATACGCCTGAACCTACTTGATTTTTTTCCCCCTCCCTCTAGTTACCAAGGAATATCGTATCTCAGATGCATGGCCTGCTATCACACTGGTCTTTAAAGAAAATAAAAAAATGCATGGCCATAGTTCCAGGCAGTTCCTGGTAGCTGGATTTAGTGGATTTATATGACAGTACGGTACTTCATCAGTTTTACCCACAGGGCAAAACTCGCCTCCATTCAGGCATCTCTTTACAACTGGCAGCAATGCAGCATTAAAGGTTTGTAGCGGGACCTGCTGTTTGCAGTCCTGCCCCTTGTCGTGTTACTCTGGGTGTTGCATACTCCATGATTACTAGGAGACAAACACCTGAGGCATGCGATCTGCTTGGAGTGCATCTATTTACATGAAGCTGCTCACGGGAGCTGGTGACTCTTCCAGATACGGGTTTCGTAGGTTGGCAAAGAGGTATCATACCATCAGATTTTACCAATTGAAGAAGAGTAGCTGAAGGTTATATTGCAATGTTATTGTGAAACATTTAACTTTCTTAAGTGTAAAGTGTACTATCCCTTGCAGCTCAATAGAAACAACGATGTATTTCTTTGTAGTAATATGTGGAGTCAGAATGGGTTGTCCAATCTGGTTTAATCCCTGAGCAGCTATGTTAAAAGTTAACTTTTTTAAAAAGCCCAATAAAAAACTAAATACTGTATTAAAACTCTACCACAATGTTACAGTGATAAACATATTTCTGTACAGAAACATTAAAGCTACTTAGAAGCTGTTTACATCCTTTGCCTCTCAGAAAAAAAAATAGACATTTCTGGAAACTGTTCAGGTACTTACGCTGGACATAAATTACCCCAAGTTTTTTCTTTTTTTTCTGAGACAGTCTCGCACTGTCGGCCAGGCTGGAATGCAGTGGCGCAATCTTGGCTCACTGCAAACTCTGCCTCCCAAGTTCAAGCAATTCTTGTGCCTCAGCCTCCTGGGTAGCTGGGATTACAGGCGTGTGCCACCACACCCAGCTAAGTTTTGTATTTTTCGTAGAGACGGGGTTTTGCCATGTTGGCAAGGCTGGTCTTGAACTTCTCAAGCGATCCACCCACCTTGGCCTCCCATCCCAATGCTGGGATTACAGGCATGAGGTGATCTGCCTACCTCGGCCTCCCAAAGTGCTGGGATTACAGGTGTGAGCCACCGCACCCAGCCACCCCACAATTTTTTTTTTTTTTTTTTTTTTTTACCAGCACTATGAATGATTTATTAAAAACACAATACTTTTTCTTACCAAGTAGGACGAAACATCCTAATCCCCTACTGCAAAAAAAAAAAACTGTGGGAAACTTTTCAGAAAGTCAGCCATGGTAACAAGTCAGTAAGTGGAAGAACTGGTTCAAAGTTTAAGAATTCAGTAAGATAAGGTATCTAGGAGCTGTCAGATCTCATTTTGCCCACATATAACCATTTCTGACAGAGCCCTAAACACTGAGAGCTTGACTGCGCAGGACCGTGGCTAGCGTTGGAAATAAAGACTCAGCTGGACTTGACATCCCCAACTCCGGACAGATGGGACCCTGGGATGGGGCTGTTCCCTCAGGCCACAGCTTCCAGAAACAGACCGTCCGTGATCTCTGAAGAGCCTCTTGGGCAGTTTGGCCCCTGGTTATAACTAGGATTCATTCAGTAAGAAATGACAAGACACCCACAGATGTATTTGGACCAAGTAAGCACAATAGAAGAGCCAAAGCTCGACGACTTCTAGGACAGAACATTGTCTGGGGTAAGATTACTGGCTTCTGATAATTAAATAGCTAAGAGGAACAGTGAGTGCCTTTTCTCTGCTCGGAATGTCAGAACAGGAAGAGACTGTGGAGACCTCCAATTCCCTCTGACAATGAGGCTTAGAGGGAGGTGCCTAGCAGTCAGAAAGCAGCAAAGCCAGACTGTCCCCAAGTCCCTACGAAGAAGGAAAAAATATCATAGCACATTAATAAGACGCAAGAGTAAGTGCTACAGCTCCAGCTCTTTTCGAATTCGTCCAGCAGGCCTTCCAGTCTTCACTGAACCGCCCCCCACCCACACACCGAGAAAGATACAAGAATGCAAGCCCAGATGTGGTGTGGTCTCTGGCATAAGCCAACGTTCTCTGGGTTCTATGTACCCCTCTCCCCTCCCCACCCCCACCTCTGACCAGGGGCTCTGCCCAAAAAGAAACAGCTGAAATGGTACAGAGTCACACCTCATGCCCATATGTTCGCTGGTGCCCAGTTAGAGAGAAAAATGGCAACTGTGTATGTGGGAGTCACCTACACACACAAAACACTGAAAGGCCAGTTTCCCATGTCTATGTGTGACAGGATTGAGAAGGTATAAATCAGCCTTCACCCAGGAAGCTTACATGTCTCCTGAAAGCATGACAGGGTCATGCACCAACAGGGTCACATACCGAGGACCAGGAGGCTCCTTTACTGGTCTCTGCTTGGAGACAGACACAGAGCGGTCCACCTCTAGACATAAGTGTTCAGTAGGGATCGCCATCCCAGGAGGTACGAGATAACAGCACCTCCCTCTGGAAACTTCTACAGAAGTCAGTTGTGTTTTCTATTTTAAAACTGCATACAGATAGACGTTAAACAAGAACCAAGGGCAACATCCAAGCTCCGCAACCTCCTGTGGCCCTTCCAGAAAATTGCCCTCAGTCACAAGAACTTGGGATGTTGCTGTACCTAATTCACATCACGTGGAAAGCAGCAACATTCAGCCTAATGGCTCCCAACTCCCTGTATGTGTGGCGTGCTCCAGGCATAGTTCTGGGTACCTTCCATTCATTTTCTCTAAACTTTATGAACCCAATTTTATAAGGATTATTATTATTGCTCCCATTTGGCAGATGAGAAAACTGAGGCTCAGGCGTTAATTAAGTCAAAGTCACCCAGTAAGAACCAGAAGCATAATTTTGAAGCTTCCAGGTACAAATGATATGTCCATGTCTACATGGGTCAGTCCTAGGAGGTGAAGCAAAGATGCTTTCAAGCCCCTGGAAGTCAGGCATGCTCAGCTGACTCCAAGGCTTCTCTAAGCGCCACCCTGGAAGGCTGCTGTGAGGACGACTGGAGTCCAGCTCCCAGGGACCAGTGATTCTGGTGGCATCCTGGCATCCTGGGGCGGCTCAGTTTCTGGCGGTTCTCAGCTTCCTCCTAAAGTATTCAGGGGCAGCCTCGTACAGCCACTCTGCATCCACGACGCAGAGGTCCCGCATGTAGCACTTGTTGGTGTAGAGCAGCTCGGTGTACACGACGCAGGCCGGCTTGCAGTGGAAGAGGACGGATGACGGGTGGATGGCCACCGGCTGGTGGGTGTCCGTGGTGGCATAGGTGCCGTCTGGCTGAAGCTCGGCGGTGCTCATGAAGAGGCTGTGAGCCAGGCAGCGGCGGATGCTCTCCATGTCTCCTCGGGATGACACGATTGGCATTGACATCTGTTTCGGGAGAAAGCGAGGAATGGAGCCGACCCCAAACACTGGTCAGCACTACGCAGTGTGTTGGGGAAACTGGACCCACCAGGGCAAATGCAGCCCGCACTGTGAGCCTAACAAAGTGGATTCTGACATTCAGAGGTGGTCACCAAGCATCAGCAAGGTCAGGGGAAGAAGGCCCAGCTGGAGGAGGGCGGACCAGAAACAGGGAAACTACTGCCTGCGAAGGCAGGGCTGGGAGGGAGGCGCTCACGTTAGCCACCAGACCACAGGCAGGCTGCGTGACCCACCCCTCACCTAAATTCCATCAGGACACCCAGAAAGGAAAGGCCCTTCCCTCTCGCTTTGACCATCTCACCATCTCCTCACGCCGATTCGTCTCACATGCTGCTGCCAGGCTCATCTACCTAAAGCACGGCCCAAACCACTCTCCATCCACTCACACGCCTTCAACACTGTCTCTATCGCTCCTTGCAAAACAATGCAAAGTTCCCGAGGTGGAGCCACGAAGGAGCCGCCCTGAGCCGCTCCCCGGTCTTTCCTCTCACCGCACTTTTTCTTTTTCTTTCTTTTCTTTTTCTGAGGCTGAGTCTCGCTCTGTCGCCCAGGCTGCAATGCAGCGGCGCGATCTCAGCTCCCTGCAACCTCCACCTCCCAGGTTCAAGCGATTCTCCTGCCTTACTTAGCCTCCCAAGTAGCTGGGATTACAGGCGCCCGCCACCGTGCCTGGCTAATTTTTGTATTTTTAGTAGAAACGGGGTTTCACCATGTTGGTCAGGCTGGTCTCGAACCCCTGACCTCAAGCGATCTGCGCGCCTTGGCCTCCCGAAGTGCTGGGATTCCAGACGTGAGCCACCGCGCCCAGCCTCACCACTCTTCTTTAGACACTCCACGGTTCCCCATAGTTGGCTGCCTTCTCTTTCCTCGCCCCGTTTTCATGATTCCTATCTCTGTGCCTTCACATTTGCGGCTCTTAGTAGAAATGCTGCCTTTGTCTCATCAGAGGAAATGTCAGTCACCAGTCAATGTCCTTGTTCTACTGCTCTTGATGAGCGGGTCATGTAACCTACGCCCCTGGGCACAGATGAACAAACCAGTGGTACACACTCGCTGGACCTAAGCTGGCCAGCTTCTCTCTTCCAGGCATCTGTTAGGTTTGAAACTGGAAAACTTGTCAATCTCTGCTGGGCTCTTGAGAGGAGGGGCCATGCAGAGCAATCACTTCCATGTGGAGGTAAAGGGGGGAAGAGGGAAGGACGCACGCAGAGGGTACTCGAAGCAGGAGAAGCAGCAGGTCCAGAGAAAGCAGCGGCCCTGGCTCCTGCAGGCTTTTTCTAGTTCCTGTGACTCTATTTCCTGCCTATAGGTTCTCAGAAATACCTTTCGATCCTTGGAAAAATCTTTCTTTTGTCCTTTATGATGGCTCAAGGGTTTCTGTTGTTGTTGACCATCAGCCGATCTATGCCTGAAGAAGATACTTTTTTTTGAAGAGACAGGGTCTCACTCTGTTGCCCAGGCTGGAGTGCAGTGGCGCGATCCCGGCTCGCTGCAACCTCTGCCTCCTGGGTTCAAGCGATTCTTGTGCCTCAGCCTCCTGAGGAGCTGGGATTACAGGCATGCACCACCACGCTCGGCTGATTTTTGTATTTTTAGCAGAGATGGGGTTTCGCCATGTTGGTCAGGCTGATTTCAAACTCGTGGCCTCAAGCAATCCACCTGCCTGGGCCTTCCAAAGTGCTGGGACTAGAGGCATAAGCCAGCCACCATACCTGGCCTGGAAGATACTCTTTTATCTCCTTATCTGTCAAGATCTAGCTCAGTCGTCACCACCTCCAGGAAGCCCCAGAGGCTAAGTGGTGGTCTCTCCTTCCAGACTATCAGCTTTACCACTCACTGGCTGAGTGATTTGGGGCAAACTATTTAACCTGATTAGGCTTAGTTTCATCCTTTGTAAAATGGGAATAACAACAGAATCAGTCTTATAGGTTGAAAAGAGGATTTTATCATTTGGGTTAAGGTCTGAGTTAAAAAAGATAAAAAAAAAGAAAAGAAATGAGGAGTTTAAATAAGGAATCACATAAAAAGTATTCAGAGTGGTTACTTTAATCTGATGGCCTCCTGGCGTGAGTGTATGTACGTCAGGTCACCGTCTAGATTATTACTTAGTTACTGAGCAGGCATGCCTGTAAAGTCTCAGGACCTTGGCCAGTGCCTGGCATATAATGAGAGGTATCCCTGGCCACTACAGAGTCCTAAATCCAGAACTAATAGAGAAGTGCCATTTCTACCGTCAGTAATTGAGAAAACTTACAAAGCCAAGAGACAGACTGGCAGGAAACTGTTCAAATACAAAAGCAATTTGAAAAAATGTGTGAAAGACCGAATACAACAGGCTACTAAGAGAAGAAACAGCTCTAGTGCTAACTACAGGCCGTTGGCATCAGACACAGGCCTGGGTACGGGCTGTGACTGTCTCCCAGGAGTGTCCGCACTGAGGGGGCACAAGGCATTCGCCACAGAGTGCCTGTGACGACAGCAAAAACACGGACACTGTCTCAGTGATCAACAGCAAAAGAACACTCACGAGACCCTCTACCTCTGACATAAAATGTGGAGTGTCATGCAAGCATTAAATATACCACGACAGGCCTTTCAAACACCGTGTACTCTAAGAGGGAATAAAAAGCTAATATAAAACTTCGTGGGTCAGGCACGGTGGCTCACGCCCGGAATCCCAGCAATTTGGGAGGCCGAGGCGGGTGGATCGCCTGAGGTCAGGAGCTCAAGACCGGCCTGGCCAACACAGTGAAACCCCATCTCTACTAAAAATACAAAAAATTAGGCTGGGAGTGGTGGCTCACGCCTGTAATCCCAGCACTTTGGGAGGTCAAGACCATCCTGGCTAACACGGTGAAACCTTAACTCTACTAAAAATACAAAAAAATTGGCCAGGCGTGGTGGCTCACGCCTATAATCCCAGCACTTTACCTCGTCTCTACTAAAAATACAAAACATTAGCTGGGCGTGGTGGGTCACACCTGTAGTCCCAGCTCCTTGGGAGGCTGAGGCAGGAGAATTGCTTGAACCCAGGAGGCGGAGGTTGTGGTGAGCCAAGATCGT
>NW_012104920.1:3685488-3698289 GCF_000951045.1 Mandrillus leucophaeus | reverse complement strand
GGCTGAGGCAGGAGAATTGCTTGAACCCAGGAGGCGGAGGTTGTGGTGAGCCAAGATCGTGCCACTGCACTCCAGCCTGGGCAACAAGAACGAAACTCCGTCTCAAAAAAAAAAAAAAAAAGAAAAGAAAAGAAAAGAAAAAACACTTTGTGGTGGACACTTTGGCAATATCTAACGAAATCCAAATTCCCCATCTCGAAATTCATTCTGTGCACACCACGGCACATATGCAGGAGGCAGAACCTAAATGACCGTTACTAGAGGCTTAAATAAACTGCAGTGAATACAATGAAATGCTATGAAATCGCTGAAATGAATGAGCTAGACACATGCAGCACCAAAAGCCCAGAAGGATTCAAGAAATACACATGTGAGGCCAGGCGCGGTGGCTCACACCTGGAATCCCAGCACTTTGGAAGGTCGAGACGAGCGGATCACATGAGGTCAGGAGTTCGAGACCAGCCTGGCCAACATGGTGAAACCCTGTCTCTATTAAAAATACAAAAATTAGCCTGGCGTGGTAGTAGGAGCCTGTAATCCCAGCTACTCGGGAGGCTGAGGCAGGAGAATCGCTTGAACTTGGGAGGCAGAAGTTCCGGTGAACAGAGGTTGCAGTGAGCCGAGATGGCACCACTGCACTCCAGCCTGGGTGACAGAGCAAGACTCTGTCTCAAATAGTAAAAAAGGAAACGGAAAAGGAAAAGGAGTGAAGCCATGTGGAAGAAAGGAAGTTGTGGAACAGTACCTCATATACACGTATCCGTGTATGTGTGTGCTCGTACACAGGCACACAGACATGCACAAAAACATACATACACAGAAACAAATTCTAGAAGGATCTACCCCAAACTGTTAACAGTAGTTATCTCTGGAGGGGCAGGATTATGGGAGACTTTTTAAACTTTCTACATTATAAATCACTATTTTCTGCATTGTGTAAATATTTAACAACTATATACGACTTGGGTAATCTAAAAGGAAATAATGGAGATATTCCCACTTAAAATCTTATGAAGAATTCTAACCCTGGAAAATGCTTATAAAGATTATAAAACCAAATATAAATTATACATAGAATTTGCTATGTGAAAAAATACAATAAAAAATAGGCTGTAGGAAATAGGCTAAACTACTGAGATGTGGAATTGTGGGTAACTTCCTTTTTTCTTATTTGTGAAATTTTCTACAATGAGAAATCCTTTTATAATCACTAGCAATAAGCAATTTCAAAATGTCTACCTTGAACGAAGTAACAGCTTTGTCACCCAAAGAACACTAGGACCGGGACAATACCTTCAAGCAGATGTCCCTCAGCTGTGCTCTGACTTCGGCGACCAGCATCATATTCTTGCTGTTGACAAAATTCTCTTTGCACCAATCCTGAATAGGAGACAGAACGATATCACAATCCACTCATGCACTATTTATCTGTTCACAGAGACGGGGCCTTGCTCTGTTCCCTGGGCTGGAGTGCAGTGATACATCATAGCTCACCACAAACCAATCCTCCCACCTCGGCCTCCCAGATAGCTTCAACTACCTGCACGTGCCACCATGCCCAGCTAACAAGCCTCTCATTTCTATAGAAAAAATATAACAACATTTTTAGAACACAGTTGAATTCAGAGGAAAAACTTTAGGTGCCAAAAAGGAACGTAGGAAAATATCTTTATATCAAGAAACATGAACTATAAGGAAAACTATTAATAATTTAAACTAAAGAAAAACTTAAAGTTTCCCAACTTGGGATAGTTGTCTCTTCATACCCAATAAAATATCAGAATCTCCAGAATAGATTTTAAAAGTTCTACAAGTCATTAAGAAAAAGACCAACGACCCAGTAGAAAAATGGACAAAGGAGATGAACAGACACAGAAAACAAAACAAAAATGCCCAATTTATGTAAGGCTTCTTCTTTCTTTTTTCTCTTTTTGGAGATAGAGTCTCGCTCTGTCACCTAGGCTGAGAGTGTAGTGGCACGATCTCAGCTCACCGCAACCTCTGCCCCCCAGGTTCAAATGATTCTCCTGCCTCAACCTCCCGAGTAGCTGGGATTATAGGTGTGCACAACCACGCCCAGCTAATTCTTGTATTTTTAGTAGAGACGGGCTTTTGCCATGTTGGCCAGGCTGCTCTGGAAGTCCTGGGCTCAAGTGACCTACCCGCCCCGGCCTCCCGAAGTGCTGGGATTACAAGCTGGAGACATGGTGCCTGGCCCTGGGCAAGTTTTTCAACTGCACGAAGCTTCATTTCCATGACTATGTTTCATGAATATAAAAGATAATAATAGCAGTGCTCATTTCTTAGAAGTACTGTACTGAATGAGATCATACATTAACAAGTGCTTAGCATGGGGCATGGCACGGAGTTAAGTACTCATTAATTGGTATGTACTACCATTATTAGACATATTACTTTATTAAGTTCCAACTACGTTTTGATGGGTTGGGAGTCGCTTAAGTCTTGCTGAGTTAAACACGGTTCAGAGCAGAGACCGGAGTGACATTTCTTTGGTGACCTCCCAGTACTGAGGCATTTCCGAAATGATGTCTGGCTTTCTTTTTGTGATTCTTTAGATCATTCAGCCACAAAGGGAAAGTGTACTTTTTGTGCGGCTTCAGCAGAAAAAGGGAAGCACGCAGCAGAGACAAGCGGCTGTCTCTGGAGAACAGGAGCAAGACAAGGCTCACCTTATTTCCACCCAGGTTTTTGAAGGTCCGATAGATATTGAGCAGGGTCATGTGATCCCCCTCGCTGGATACGAACTTCTTGCGGACCCCTTGCACTTCCTCTCGCCGGGAAGGAGGGTTGTGGAGGACGCTGTCCACAGACAGCAGGGAGACAATGGTCAGGATCTCCTCTGTACAGTGGAATTTGGGGGACATGAGGATGGTCTGCAAACCGAAATTTAAAATTGTGTAAACCCAGCCTTCTCCTAGCTTTAGAACGCACTATTTCTGTACATTGCTTTTGCAGCTTCCTTTCTAAGGAGTTAAAGGACAGGTATTTCTAAAACCATGGCTATGTACGTGAGTGTTATTTCACTCTTTCATATTAAATAAAACAGGTGACTGCCTTCCCTACAGAGTTCCGAATTTCTTGTGGGTAGGGCTCTTGACTTCGTATCTTTGAATCCCACACTGAATATCAACCAGGGCTATTTAAAAGCTAGGGGTTGGTAATTATTTAAGAGAAAAAGTGAGATTAATCGAGAAGCACTGGGTTAATGGTTCTACTTTGGGATGGCTAACTCTAATGTACAGAAAGCGGACTGAGGAGAGGGTATCATTTACTTTGGCAAATTTGGGTTCTAAAGGAAATGCCGCCATCTTTCTTCCAATTGGAGTCAGGGAAAGCTGGTCATCCTTATGTTCGAGAGCACCTAATAGGTCCAGCTGGGCAATGGCCGCCTGAATGTGATCTAAAGAAACAGAGACATAAAAAGGAGCCAAAAGTCCAAAAAGAATGAAGTTGCAGCCAGTTCAGTATTTCTGGGAGCTCTTGATAACTCTACATCAAACAACAGCAAAACATCAAAACATCATAACCACCACTGCCCCCTGACACATCTGTCAAAGAATGACATCACTGTCTTCGGTCCAATTCCCTCTTTTTGTTGAGATGGAGTCTCGCTCTGTCGCCCAGGCTGGAGGGCAATGGTGCAATCTTGGCTCACTGCAAGCTCCGCCTCCTGGGTTCACGCCATTATCCTGCCTCAGCCTCCCGAGTAGCTGGGACTACAGGTGCCCACCACCACACCTGGCTAATTTTTTGTATTTTTAGTAGAGACGGCGTTTTACCATGTTAGCCAGGATGGTCTTGATCTCCTGACCTTGTGATCCACCCACCTCGGCCTCCCAAAGTGTTGGAATTACAGGGATGAGCCACTGTGCCTGGCCTCCCTTTTCTTTTTTGAGACAGAGTCTTGCTCTGTCGCCCATGCTGAAGTGCAAATGTGTGATCTCGGCTCATTGCAGCCTCCACCTCCTGGGTTCCAGTGATTCTCCTGTTTCAGCCTTCCCTGTAGCTGGGACCACAGGCATATGCCACCACCGCTGGCTAATTTTTGTATTTTTAGTAGAGACGGGGTTTCACCATGTTGGCCAGGCTGGTCTCAAACTCTTGACCGCGCCCGGCCTTCTCATTGCTTTTTTAAAAGCAATATTTACCAATTGAAGGATGGATAAATGCATTTTGGTTTATTCACAGAATAGAATAGCACTTAATGTGAAAAAGCATCAACACAAATAAACTATACAGAACAAGCTGAATGAAAACAGTTTACTCAATAACATAGACTTACAAACAAAGAACAAACAGGTGGTTTAGGGATACAGACGCATATAGTAAAACGATAAAGAAAAGCAAGGCAATTACAAACAAAATGTGGGAGTGGTTACCCCAAAGGAGTGGAAGGAGGCGAGGGCAAGTGGGTGGCGGGGGTGCCCTGGGGGCTTTAACTGGGTACACAGGTGTTGGATTTTAATCATTCCTTATACCTTATGTATCATCATTTGTTCGTAAGGATTTAGCAATGAAGGGAAAAAATCAAGCACAGAACAATGTTCAATGTTTGTTGCTGTTTATGGTTTAAAACATACTACAGGCTGGGCACGGTAGCTCACGCCTGTAATCCCAGCACTTTGGGAGACTGAGGCGGGTGGATCACAAGGTCAGGAGTTCGAGACCAGCCCAGCCAACATAGTGAAACTCCATCTATACTAAAAAATACAAAAGTTAGCCGGGTGTGGTGGTGCACACCTGTAGTTCCAGCTACTTGGGAGGCTGAGGTAGAAGAATCACTTGAACCTGGCAGGCAGAGGTTGCAGTGAGCTGGGATCGCACCACTGCACTCCAACCTGGGCAACAGAGTGAGATCCTGTCTCAAAACAAAAACAAAAACAAAAACAAAAACATACTACAGTGGCAGCTTGGTGGCTCACACCTGTACTCCCAGCTACTCGGGAAGCTGATGTGGGAGAATCACCTGAGCCCGGGAGGTTGAGGCTGCAGTGAGCTGAGAACGTGCCGCTGCACTCCATCCTGGATAACCTGAGCGAGACCCTGTCTCAAAAATAAATAAATAAATGCATAAATAAAATTAAACATACTACATATACTCACATATGCATATATTTGCTCTAGAAGTCTACTAGAAAATACTTCCAGTGGTTGTTCTAGGGGAAGAAAACTATGAACCTGAGGATTAGGGCAGGACCCTTGTACACCCAATCAATTGCTGACTTTGTGTTTTCTTTCTTTCTTTTTTAAACCAATTGCATACTTAAGAAAAGGAACGGGGGGAAGAAAAGGAAAATGGTGCATTGATGAGAGGCCAGGTGCCAAAGCTACTATCATAAAGATTTCCAATTATGTTCTTCCACTGTAGAGAAATTACCAATGAACAGGAAACTGATCAAATTCCAGTTAAAGGCACAGAAATGTGATCTTTGCAGTCCCTGTGCTGAAAAAAGCACAATTTCATTACAGTTCTGTAGTAACCCAAGGACTCACATGATGACCTTCACTGGTTCCAGAGGTCAAGGAAACTTATTGATGGTGCTGACAGTACAGAATCTATCATTTCATAGCTAGGAGCACTGGCACATGGCTGTGGTCCCAGCTACTTGGAAGGCTGAGGCGGGAGGATCGCTGGAGCCCAGGAGTTGGAGGCTGTGATGGAGCCTGTGGGTAGCCACTGCCCTTCCACCTGGGCCACACAGTGAGACTCTCTCTCTTTAAAAGTCAATCAATTTATCTGTCATTTCATGATTTTGAGATGCTTCTCTAATAACTAATGTTGTTATCCACACAATTAAATAAAGGAGATGACCAAAATACTTTATTTTTTTGGAAGAGTCCATTTGTTGTTGTTTGTCTCCTCACCCACCTTCTGCAAAACTGTGGATTTCACTTACCTGGAGATGGCTTGGACATGAAGTCAAAGGTGAGCACATTTGGGACTTTCATTGCCAGAAGCTGAAGCATCACACTGGCCAGGTTACACCTGCGAAGAGTGTGAGGCCAGGGTCATCACCTGATCCCTCTGCCAGTGAGTCAGAACCACTCACGGAGGAGTGTGAGTAAAACCGCAGCTCTGGGCAAGCAGGAGAGACGTGGGGACAAACGGCAGCAGTGCAGGTGCCTACCTCTGGATCTCTGGCACGGTCATCTTATCAAACTTCTCAAACTCCTCCTCCGTGTAGAGCCGGTAACAGATGCCACTGTCCTCTCTGCCAGCCCTCCCTGTGCGCTGCCAAGCCTGCGTCTTCGATACCCGCTGCACTGCTAACACCTCAAGACCACTGTCTGGACGGAGAGTGAGCCCCATTAGTGCTTCATCACATGAACAAACTCTTCCTACAGTGTTGATAAAAAGAAGCACATCAGTGGTTCTTTCAGCAACACAGGGGTCCAGAAAACCTCAAGGCTAGCACAATGGACAGCGCAAAACCAGGATGCTCCGCAGCGGTTTGGCCCTAGTGAAACAAGGCTTTGCAGTAAGCCCAGTGTGAAATCTGTCACGAAAACGTCAGAGAAAACTCACGCATGCAGCAAGGGGCCAGAAGAATTTCCGAGGTCTTGCCTTAGGTGGTAGGACGGCCAACCCCTCCCGTTTGCTTGAGACAGAGGGTTTCCTGGGATGTGGGATTCTGGGTGCTAAAACTGGGACAGTTTCAGCAAACGAGGATGGTGGTCATACTATCAATCAACAACTCTGGAATTCAATGCCTCAAATCACTTGGGAGCTTTATCCTCCCTCCCAGTTCTGTTGTAAGACAGAAATAATGTGATGTCTGTTTTCTAGCAGTAAATGAGGTTCGTTTTCTTGATAAAAGTGTATTCTTAGCCAGGCACTGGAGACCCAAGTTCTTTCACCTACATCATCTCAAAAAGATACACCTGTGGAAGTCAGGACCCTCAAATGTTTGCTAGAGCATTTCAGCTCAATAATTGGGAGCAATAATTTCAGTGGCCTCCAATCCTCTGTGGAATAAAATGAAATATCAAACAGACATGAGTCAAGATGACCGTAAGTTAGCTTCCCACTGCACCTTCTTAGGAGAAGCCAGTGCTCCTTCTATGCCTCAGCCCAGCCAGGGGATCTGGTTCCTTCCTAGGAAACCTACGAGCTCAAACCAGCCATATATATATATATGTATATATATGTGTGTGTGTGTGTGTGTGTGTGTGTATATATATAGTTTCTGATGACAGCCTTTGATTGACACCCAGCTGTTCCTGGCCTTACAGCTGACTTCTGATGGGGTACTGGACCCTCTGTTCAGGTCCCAGACCCTGTGTGCCCAAGTTTGCTCGACCTGGGCTCTTCCTTCCTGCCTCTACTTCCTGTCTCACATACCCGTGGACCTGGAGTGTAGATGATCTCACTCATGGCACCTGCCACCCGAATTTGCTAGTTACAAACATGAAACACTCAGGGGAAAACTGCGGGACTACAGTTTCAGTGGCTGCTCACTAGACACAGGAGAGACATTCATGAACTACAAATTCTCACCAGGGTTATACTTCTTTGCTTTAACCATGCCCGTGTCAACTACATATTTTATTCCTGTAATGGTTATGGAGGTTTCAGCGATGTTGGTTGAAATGATCACTTTGCGATAGCCCTAAAAGGAGGAAGAAAACCAAAAAGCCGCATTGACACACGGATGATTCAGAAGCCTTCAAACATATTCTCACCATTGATTTCCACAAGTCACTCAGGACCACGAAAAGATGACTCCATTATTAATGGCAGTCATTAATATGAATGGTTGGTCATTCAACTAGGCAGCGGAAGGGACGCTGCAGTCTTAAAGGTCAATTTGAGGCAATGAGATGTAGCGGAACAAGCACAGGAATCAGAAGCAGGTAGATGTGGGTTGGAATCGTGGCCCCGCCAGTGACTTACTATGCGCTCCTTCAGCAAGTGTGACTTCCCCTCTTGGGGCCTCGCGATCCCCATGGGATCATCACCGGCCTTGCCGGTTCCCATGAGGATGAGAGACAGTGGATATCAAAGCTAGCACAGTGCCCGGCACGGCAAAGGCACACAATAAATGCCACAATGGACACATGCAATTTATGCGGGTCCTTAGAAGTCACTCATTCACCCTGCAGCTTTGGATTATACTCTCCCTCATCCCAACAACTGCCTCCCTGCTCCCATCACAGGAGCGCCG
Organism: Mandrillus leucophaeus; assembly: GCF_000951045.1. Classification (NCBI taxonomy): domain Eukaryota; kingdom Metazoa; phylum Chordata; class Mammalia; order Primates; family Cercopithecidae; genus Mandrillus; species Mandrillus leucophaeus. Next base: position 3,690,103 of record NW_012104920.1, on the reverse strand, counting down.
TATATGTCACCGTGCATCGTGCTCCTGCGCCTCCTCAACGCGCTCATCTGGTACCTGGGTAGCCCATCCCATACACCTTATCTGGAAGCTGGTAACAGGTACACAGACCTCACTGGTGGACCCGTCTGGGTGCCCACAATAGGGCTGGAGAGAAGAGGGGGTGCGCTCACCTTTGGGGCCCCGTGGAAGACTCGCAGCTGCTGCGCATAGGGCAGGGAGGCGTACAGCGGAAGGACCAGCAACGCAGGGCAGCCGTCTGGGAGGTGCTTTGCAATGTCTCGGCAGGTCTTGCTCATGGCTTCGATCTCCTCCTGCCCGGTGAGGAACACCAGGATGTCCTGTGAAGGAGGGGCTTCCTGTAAAAAAGGTAGAGGGGGTTTACTAGGCATTGATAGAATTGCAGCTTGCACAGAGAAAGACAATGGTGATTGATGATGTTTCCCAGAGTTGTTTTTCTTAACTATGGAAATGTAAATGAGCCTAAAAGTTGATGTCTAGCTTGGAGAGAACCCCGACCAGCAGTGCATAAAATGGTAATAGGCTGGGTGTGATGGCTCACGCCTGTAAACCTAGCACTTTGGGAGGCCGAGGCGGGAGGATAGTTTGCGGCCAGGAGTTTGTGACCAGTCTGGGCAACACAGCAAGATCCCATCTCTACAAAACACTTTTTTAAAAATTAGTCAAGGGTGGTGGCACATGCCTATAGTTCCAGTTGCTTGTCACTGTACTCCAGCCTGGGCGACAGAACGAGACCCTGACTCAAAAACATGAAAAACAAAACTGGAATATATAGGAGTTAGCCAGCTATGTTTATAGGCCAAGTGATGAAATTCTGAAGGAAAATCATCAGATTGTTTTTTCTAACAAGAACAATACCATGAAAAGCATAATCAGGCAAGCAAATAAAATCTGCATGAGGCTTCCTTCCTTTTGTAAGCATCTTGAAAGACGAGGCTGACAGAACAGAAGGCAACTTGGGGAAATCCTAATCCGTGGAAATGAACAGATGCAGCCACGCTGGAAAAGGAGCCTTTAATAATGATGCCGTCGAAAGCGCTTTCACACGCCCCCAAACATACACTGTATACTTGGACAACTGCTTGAGCTGTTGAGGTTAATGGGGTTCCTCACTTTCAAAGGGAACAACACCCAAGTGTGAATGACATACCTAATGCCCTGATTTTTCTTTGATTTCTGATCAGACATATTAATTTGTTTGATGTAAAGTGCTTGACACTTTGGGAGGACAAGGCGGGCAGATCACCTGAGGTCAGGAGTTCGAGACCAGCTTGACCAACACGGTGAAACCCTGTCTCTACTAAAAATACAAAAATTAGCTGGGGGGGGTGGTGGGTGCCTGTAATCCCAGCTCCTCACGAGGCTGAGGCAAGAGAATTGCTTGAACCTGGGAGGTGGAGGTTGCAGTGAGCCCAGATTGCGCCACTGCACTCCAGCTTGGCCAACAGAGCGAGACTTTCTCTCAAAATAAAATAAATCAATAAAATAAAATAAAATAAAATTAAATAGGGCCAGGCACAGTGGCTCACGCCTGTAATCCCAGCACTTTAGGAGGTCGAGGCGGGTGGATTACAAGGTCAGGAGATCAAGACCATGCTGGCTAACACAGTGAAACCCGTCTCTACTAAAAATACAAAAAATTAGGCAGGCATGGTGGCACACGCCTGTAATCCCAGCTACTCGGGAGGCTGAGGCAGGAGAATCACTTGAACGTGGGAGGCGGAGGTTGCAGTGAGCCGATATCGCACCACTGCACTCCAGCCTGGGTGACACAGTGAGACTCCATCTCAAAAATAAAATAAAATAAAATAAAGTGCTTGATGGGCTGGGCGAGGTGGCTCATGCCTGTAACCTCAGCACTTTGGGAGGCTGAGGCGGGCAAATGGGTTGAGGTCAACAGTTTGAGACCAGCCTGTCCAACACAGTGAAATCCCATCTCTACTAAAAATACAAAAGTTAGCCGGGTGTGGTTCCAGATACTCGGGAGGCTGAGGCACAAGAATGGCTTCAACCTGGGAGGTAGAGGTTGCAGTGAGCCGAGTTCATGTCACTGCACTCCAGTCTGGGTGACAGAGTGAGACTCCATCTCAAAAAAAAAAAAAAAAAAAAGTCTAATGGCAAAATAAATAGAAAAAAATGTTAATAATTATATGTATGTTTAGATATATATGTAAAAATACATATTTTTAAAATGTGTATCTTTTTTTCAGCCCAGTATTAACAGAACAATTGTTCAGAGGTACACACAGACAGGACAAAATCTAAATCAGTCAAAACCTCATCAGTGGGAGATTTCATCAAAGCCAGGGGTAACCTAATGCACCAGCAGCTGCCATTTATGAAAAATTCTCATCTTGTTTGCTTTCCGCAGTTAAACAAGGCAGACTTCTTCCCCAAATACTATGAAAATGACCGTAAAGGCCACTGTCTCAGAAAAAAAAGACAATGAGAGATGAGGAGGCTCAAATCACTTTGGAAGAGAGAGGGGAAAGGGGCTGGATGACTTGGCTGGAGGGAGGGAACTACACATCGTGTTGTGCGAGAGTGAAAACCCAGGGATTGGCTCAAAGTCTGAGTATAGCGTGGTTAAACCCTCCAGTTCCCTCTCCTACCCAGGGCGGCCAGGGGACTGGGAAGCGCTGGGCTTCACCACGGGAAAATGGTGACAAAGGGAAGAGTCATGATGACAACTGCACAAAGGCCCAGGAGAGCCACCTGCCCTAACTGGAACAGCAGCGTAAGGGACTCTGAAAAGACAGACTGTGCTTGAACACAGAACCATTCACGATTGGCACATGAGAGATGTTGGAACATTTGGAAAAAAATGAGCCAGAGCTACCTACAAAGCTTACACAACTGTGTTGTTCAAGAAACAAGGTATAGGGATGACGGTGTGCTACTAGCAATGTGTGGTCATGATATTGTTAGTATTGATACTGGACTCAGAAAACATCATAATAGGCCAGACACAAGGGTGCAAGCATGTAGTTACTCCCCAATGCTGAGGCAGGAGGATTGCTTGAGCCCAGGAGTTCACGACCAGCCTGGGCAACACAGCAAGATCCTGCCTCAAAAACAAAAACCTAAACAAAAACATCATGATAGAACTGTCAAGAGGCTGGAGATAAAGGGGGCTGGGGAGGGGCAATTCTAAACTCTTGTCACCATGGTAAGAAATTAGCATACGATGCCTGATACCCATAACTCAAGAAACAGTGGCAAAAGCAAGGTAGTTTAGAAATACGAAAGCAGTATGTAGAGACTGAAAGGAGGTGCCCTAAACAGCAGAAATCTGGGATGTTGAAGTAAAAACAACTGTTATTCTTTTATTATGAACCTTTTACTACAGACTACTTGACTTTTAAAACTTTAAACCCCATATGCATCACTTCTTTTAAAATAAAAATTGACTGGGCACGGTTTCTCACATCTGCAACCCCAGTGCTTTGGGAGGCTGAGTCGGGAAAATCACTTGAGGCCAGGAGTTTGAGACCAGCCTGGGAAACATAGCAAGACCCTGTGTCTACAAAACATAAAAAAAACTAGCCAGGTGTAGTGGTGTGTGCCTATAGTTCCAGCTACTCAGGAGGCAAAGGCAGGAGGATTGCTTAAGCCCAGGAGATCGAGGCTGCAGTGAGCTATGATTATGCCACTGTTCTCCAGCCTGGGTGACAGAATGAGACTGTGTCTCTAAATAAGTAAATTAAATAAAAATTAATTTTAAAAGTTTGCCTCTGGATTTTCTCAGAAAGCCAATAGGAAGGTAAAAATATTAAATTTTATACAAATTAAACAAAAATGATTTAATGATTCAAATTTTTGAAGTAAATGTTTAATAAAATGAGAAAATATTTTTTAATATTCTCCTAATATAGTTAAAAAAAAAAACAACAAAACTCTAAGTTGCAACCCATTATTAAGCCAATGTCAATTTTTTCTTTTTTTGAGATAGGATCTTGCTCTGTCTCCCAGGCTGGAGTGCAGCGATCATAGTTCACTGCAGCCTTAATCTTCCAGGCTTAAGTGATCCTCCTACCTCAGCATCCCAAGTAGCTGGGACTATAGGCGTGCACCCGCACACCTGGCTGATTTTATTTTTAGTTGAGATGAGGTCTTGCTATGTTGCCCAGGCTGGTCTCAAACTCCTGAGCTCAAGCAATCCTACCCACCTCTGCTTCCCAAAGTGCTAGGATTCTAGGTGTGAGCCACTGTGTCCAGCCAACTTTTTCTTTAAATGAGGTACAAAATATCAGAGTACCCTACATGTAGTAAAAGACGTAGTTTCTTTTTTAAAAAATAATTTTTATAATTTTTTATAGAGACAGGGTTTTGCTATGCTGTCAGACTGGTCTTGAACTCCTAGACTCAAGTGATCCTCCTGCTTTGGCCTCCCAAAGCATTGGGATTACAGGTGTGAGTCACCATGCCTGGCCAGAAGCGGTGTTTCATAGACTTATTTCAGTTATATGTATAGCGTACTGGGTTGCAAAATAAAAAGTGCTTCTTTTGTTTTTTTTGAGACGGAGTCTCGCTCTGTCGCCCAGGCTGGAGTGCAGTGGCATGATCTCGGCTCACTGCAAGCTCTGCCTCCCGGGTT
>NW_012104920.1:3654318-3685013 GCF_000951045.1 Mandrillus leucophaeus | reverse complement strand
AGGCTGGTCTTGAACTCCTGACCTCAGGTGATCCGCCCGCCTTGGTCTCCCAAAGTGCCGGGATTACAGACGTGAGCCACTGCGCCTGGCTTCCTTATTCATGTTGATGACACAACTCACAAAGCTGTTTTTTTATTCAGTAGCTTTGCTTTTTAAGGCTCAATATTCTCACTACCAACTGCAAGATAAAAGACAACTTTTTGGGAATTTGCCCCCCACACCATACCTGGTGGATCTGGAAGACTGAGACAAGCGCGGCGTGCAGGTAATCATTCTGAGGCTGTTTGGTGTAAAACACTTGGATCGGATGCTGCCGACCCTCTAGGTAGAGGACGGGGGCGCCATTGAAATACTGAGAGAACAGGTCCACATCCATCGTAGCTGACATCACAATCACCTGCATGAAAGAACGAAGAGGACCAGAGGCAAACATTGGGACAGCCTTTCCATGTCCCTCTCAAGCCCCAAAAGCAGATGATTGAGGCCTGTGCCACCTCCATTAGAGCTGACTTTCTTCCAAGGCTCTGAGCAGAACAGGCAGAGGAGAACACCCTGCTAAAGAACACAGGCCAGGCCAGTTTCCTTTCCTTTCTTTTTTTTTTTTTGAGATGGAGTTTCGCCGGGCACAGTGGCTCACGCCTGTAATCCCAGCACTTTGGGAGGCCGAGACGGGTGGATCACGAGGTCAGGAGATCGAGATCATCCTGGCTAACACGGTGAAACCCCGTCTCTACTAAAAAAAAAAAAAAACTAGCCAGGAGAGGTGGCGGGCGCCTGTAGTCCCAGCTACTCGGGAGGCTGAGGCAGGAGAATGGCGTGAACGCGGGAGGCGCAGCTTGCAGTGAGCCGAGATCGCACCACTGCACTCCAGCCTGGGCAACAGAGCGAGACTCCGTCTCAAAAAAAAAAAAACAAAACGAGACGGAGTTTCACTGTTGTCGCCCAGGCTGGAGTGCAGTGGCGCGATCTCAGCTCATTACAACTTCCGCCTCCCAGGTTCAAGTGACTCCTGCCTCAGCCTCCCAAGTAGCTGGAACTACAGGCACACACCACCATGCCCAGCTCATTTCTCGTATTTTTAGTAGAGACAGGGTTTCACCATGTTGGCCCAGGTTAGTCTCGAACGCCTGACCTCAGGTGATCCACCCGCCTCGGCCTTCCAAAGTGCTGGGATTACAGGAGTGAGCCCCCACGCCCGGCCAGGCCTGTTTGCTTCTGTGTGTTATGCGTACTTTCAGAGGAAGTTTCCCTAGTTCCTTTCTCCTCTTCTGTGCGGCTTTCACCACTCCAAAGAGCACATCTGTGTGGATAGTCCGTTCGTGAGCTTCGTCCAAAATGACACAGCTGTACTTCCGAAGCAAAGAGTCTGAAATTGCTTCGCGCAGAAGCATGCCGTCTGTCAGAAACTTGATCCTGGTGTCTTCTGAGGTGACGTCATCAAAGCGCACTGTATAGCCGACCTGTGCAGAGAAACAACTTATTCGGTCATCAAACATTTCTTGAGCGCCTGCTGCGTCCAGCACTAAGTTGGGCGCTCGCACCACCGCAGTGAACAAGACCAACACCAACCCTTCCTACTCCCTTGGGAGGCATGCAGTCTAGCTGGGAGAGACCATGGTCAAGTTTACTTCAACTGCAATTACTGTAACTATTACAAGGAATATTTAAAATTAATCTTCTAGCTCAAGCTATTTAATAATTTCATGTGGGCCGGGCGCGGTGTCTCACACCTGTAATCCCAGCACTTTGAGAGGCCGAGGCAAGTGGATCATGAGGTCAGGAGTTTGAGACCAGCCTGACCAACATGGTGAAACCCCGTCTCTACTAAAAAATACAAAAATTAGCCGGGCGTGGTGGCGGCTGCCTGTAATCCCAGCTACTCCGGAGGCTGAGGCGGGAGAATCGCTTGAACCCAGGAGGCGGAGGTTGCAGTGAGCCGCGATTGTGCCACTGTACTCCAGTCTGGGTGACAGCGCGAGACAGTCTCAAAATAAAATAAATAAATAAATAAATAAGTTTCATGTGAAGTTATGTACAGATATGAAAAGATGTCTAAAATATTTTTAAGTGAAATGAGTACACACACACGAATCTGTCTTATATACAGTTCTGAGACTCATTCTCAATACTCACATATACACTGGCATAATGCTTACAATGTTTCTAGAAAGACATATAGATAAGAGTTAACAGAGGTTACTGAAGGCTTAAGATGTTCAAAGAAAACAACTAATTTATCCAACTTGACAACAGATTTTGAAAGCGAAGCACATGGGACCAATAGAGCCCCTGATCTCTCAGGAGCTTGTAAAGAACTCTCGGAAGAATAGGCAAGAAAGCAGCTCATTATGTAAAAGGAGTCTTGTTTAGAAAAATAAAAGGCAGCGGGCATGGTGGGAGAACTGTTTAGTCAAGAAGTGTTAAGAGTAAAGAAGGAACCAGGTACCAGCTTCCCGAGTTCAGTTCTCTTCTCGTCTGAGACTCTAGTAGCAAGAGAGATGGCAGCTACTCGACGAGGCTGGGTCACAGCGATGATGCCCTGGCGGCTGATCCCTCCTTCATACAGGTACTGAGGGATCTGAGTTGTCTTCCCAGAGCCAGTTTCCCCTAGGAGAGAGGGAGAAAAAAAAAGGCTCATTGAAATGCAAATTAGGGCTGGGCACCAGGGCTGGCACCTATAATCTCAGTACTTTGGGAGGCCGAGGTAGGAGGCTCTCTTGAGCCCAGGAGTTCAAGCTCAGCCTGGGCAACACAGCAAGACCCTGTCTCAACAACAATTAGCCAGGTGTGGTTGCATGTGCCTGTAGTCCCAGCAACTAGGGAGGCTGAGACAGAAGGATCATGAGGCCCAGGAGTTCAAGGTTACAGTAAGCCATGATTGTGCCACTGCATGCCAGCCTGGGAGATAGTGTGAGACAATGTCTGGAAAGAAAAAAACAAAAGAAAAAGAAATGCAAATTGGCTGGGCACAGTGGCTCATTCCTGTGATCCTAGCACGTCGGGAGGCCAAGGGAGGAGGCTCACTTGAGCCCAGGAGTTGTCTCTAAAAAAATACAAAATTAGTTGGACATGGTGGTGCACGCCTGTGGTCCCAGCTACTCTGAAGGCTGAGGTGGGCATATTGTGTGAGCCAGGGAGGTCCAGGCTGCAGTGAGCCATGATCACACCACTACACTCCAGCATGGGCAACAGAATGAGACCCTGTCTTAGAAAAACAACAACAACAAAAAGCAAATTGATATAAATTTCACCAAACAAACAGCTCAAAGTCAGAAGTAAAAGATAAAATATTCTGAGTTGGTAAAGCCTCAGGAGAACGGGCATTCAGGTACGTGTACTGCTGGCGAAGTTAGTTGGCTAATTGGTATTATTTCTTAGGAGGCCAAATTATGTTTTTTAAATCTTTAAAATGTTTATATCCTTTGACCCGCAATTTTGCTTGCAGAAATTGATTCTAAGAAAATAAGTAAACTTGTGTATAAAGATACAGCTTCGAAGAGATTTTATTCAATTTTGCTCCTGACAGAAAAAAACTGGAAACGATATAAATGTTCAAAAGGTAATTTACATAGTTAAAATATAAAATAAAATAATTTACATAGTTAAAATATAAAATAAAATACAACTGTTACATAGATTTCTGCATACTGATGGACATGAAGAGACATCCATTCATGCACTGCTGCCTTCAACTCCTGGCCACTCCCCAGCCTGCTGCCTCCCTCAACCCCTCTGCCTCTGCCCACACTATGGGCAGAGCACCTGTCCTCACACTGCCTGCCTGGCAAACTCTAAGATGAGTCAGGCCTCAGACACGCTCTCCTGGCTGCAGAGGTGGCCCTCCTCTGGGCTCCAGAGAGCCTTGTTCATCTCTCTTTCAGCACTGACCATCCCGCGTTGTACAAAAGCGTTTAAATGTGTCCATCCTCCTACAACACCAGAAGCTCCCGGGGGGGCAGTGCTCTGCAAGTCCCTCACAGGTACTTGAGTATCTTGCATACAATAAGCACGCATTAAATGTTATTTCCTGCCTTGTATGAGTTTCTTTAATAGTGCCTGATTAGAGCAAAAAACTCAGCAAATCTGCGCATCCTTCCCCTCCCTCCAGTTACCACCAGGCCTCTCTGACCTCACAGAGTCCTCCGGTCCCATTATTTGTGGGGTTTTTTTCCTGTCAGTCTGTCAGCCCCCTCTGACTGCTCATCCTTCCTGACCCAGACAAGAATCAGACTAAGAATTTGATTATTCTGCAATCTTCCTGCTGAATCCACTAGGCAAAACCCCAAACTTGAATTAATGTCTCTGTCCATCTTTCCTGCTCCTGTACCAGGGCAACTGAGTGTTGCTAAAGTAAAATACAAAATGCTTGGCACCAGAAGTGTTGTGAACTTTGGTTGCTTTCAAGTTTTGTAATATTCGCATTATACTTACTGGCTGAGCATTTTAATTGTGAAAATCTGAAGTCCTAAATGCTCCCAAATCCAAAACTTTTTGAGCACCCGACGTGATGCTCAAAAGAAATGCTCCTTGGAGCCCCCTCTGGATTTTGGATTTTCAGATTTGGGATGTTCAACCTATAATTTGGTTGTACAGAAGCAAACCTGAGTTTACAGTGTAGCCGAAATGCACCTAGGCACCAGTACTACCATGGATCTGTTTTCTTGTTTTTGCAGCCTGTCTTGTCTCCATCCTCCCCGAGGGCCCACTTGAAGCCCAGTGACTCCCATTCTGAGCAGGGCTCCTGAACCTGTCTCACAGAAGTGGGATTCTAAAATGTGATCGTCTCCCTACCTGCCCCTACAAGCCCTGCTGCAGTGCACCGTCCTTACATCTGTTCTCTAGCCCTGCAGCCTCTTAGCCTTCCTGCTCTTCCAGACCAGCCCTGCATCTAGCCCTTGTGGCCAAGCTCCCCGCTTCCCCACACCTGTTGATCTTTGCTCCGTTAGCTCGATTCTATCTTCAGCCTCCCCCGCTATTGAGTTCTTCCCCTCAACCTCTGAATACAGACAGTCCCTGCCTTAGAACTGCTCGACTTCAGGATGGAGCAAAAGTCAAAACCATACAGTAGCAACTGTTCTTTTGAGTACCCACACACCTGTTTGTCACTTTCAGTATGGCATTCAATAAATTACATGAAATATTCAAGACTATTATAAAATAGGCTTTGTGTTAGATGATATCACCAAACCATAGGCTAATGTACATGTTCCGAGCACACCGAAGGCAGGCTGTGCATATTCAATGCATTTCCAACTTAGGATATTTTCAACTTATGAGGATGGGTGGGTTCGTCCACACATAACCCCGTCCTAAATTGAGCAGCATCTGTAAAGTTCCTCTCAGCTTCCCTCCTTTTTCTCAAAACAGAAGCCTGCTCCCCCTGCTTTCAGCCCTCAGCTCAATGACAAATCAGCTGTTACCCACAGAGCTTTGTTGAAATAGCTCTCCAAGGGATCCACGATCAATAGTGTCAGAGACTGTGAAAGTCGTGAAAAATTTTGTAAAAGGAAATTTATGCAAGAAATGTTTCACAATTTAAAAGTGATTACGCTTCCTGAATGCTTTATAAAATGTCACTACAACTCTTAGCTGTACAACTTGCCTGCTTTGCAGCTAGGTTAAAACCTAGGACGCAAGGAGCTAAATGCTGAAATAAGCCAGCACTTCTTATCTGCACTTCTGTCTAAGTCCTAGCTGTACACCTAGCGCATAATTAAAATCCCAAACTTACCAAGGTTTTCAACAAAGCTAAAGGTTGCTAAAAGTTAACAATGTAACATGCATTTAAAACTGATGAAGAAGCAGTTTATGTGCAAGGTGTGTAAGGAAAGTAAAATACACTTTTGGCAAAAAGATTATAAGGAGGGATAAGAATGTACATTTTTACCTATTTTAAAAGTTTAAAGAATTGTTTTGAGGGGGCCCAGCACGGGGGCTCACGCCTGTTTCTATATCAACCAATCAGGCCCGAGTAAAAAGCGCTGCTAAAAAAACTTTAAAAAAAAAGGCTAAAAAGCTAAGGGAGTACCAAAACAACCAAATGGACTCTTGGTTTGAAAACAAAATCATAGCATGCGTCATCCCATTCCTGGGCTCTCTCCTAATACTATGCCTGGGACTAATATTCTTTTTTGTTTGTTTGAGATGGAGACTGGCTTTGTCACCCAGGCTGGAGTGCAGTGGTGCCATCTCGGCTCACTCCAAGCTCTGCCTCCCGGGTTCAAGCCATTCTCCTGCCTCAGCCTCCCGAGTAGCTGGGACTACAGGCGCCCGCCACCTCGCCCGGCTAGTTTTTTGTATTTTTAGTAGAGAAGGGGTTTCATGGTGTTAGCCAGGATGGTCTCGATCTCCTGACCTTGTGATCCACCAGTCTGGGCCTCCCAAAGTGCTGGGATACAGGCGTGAGCCACCGGGCCCGGCCAAGGGACTAATGTTCTTACCCTGCCTAATTAACCTTTTTCAAAGATTTTTAACTGACAGGATCATGGCCATTTCACAAACAAACTCCCCAAAAACATCTACAGATGGCATTGCTCCTACAGTCAACCTGAGACCAGGAAACTCTCCGTCCCCTCGTTAACAGGAAGTAGCCAGAAAGAACATGCCGTCCCTCCTTTTTATAACTGAAGGGTCTGGATTGACAGAGCAGGAGCATCACCATCTTGGACAAGCCCCTCATTCAAAAGTTCACCTTAAAAAACAGCCCAAATCCAAAGGGCATCAGCGTAATGGCTAAGGTCAGCAAGACCATAGACCACAAATAACATCTCCAATCAGAAACATTCCGAACTCATCCCCGACCAGACACATGTCAGCCCCAAGATAACCTGGCTCTGGCCAAGAAGATGTTAGCCGGGAGATAACCCCCCTCCGGGCCGGAAAGATGTCTGCTCCAAGACAACCTCCCCTCCTCCCAAAGAGAATCCAATCCCGTCAAAAACTTCTCCACACCTATAAACATTCCAAGCTTGTGATAAGGGCCCTCACCCCTAAAACCAATATATACTCTTAAGTCTGTAAGAGAAAGGGCTCCTGACCGAACTCGGCCAGGAGCGCCTCTCAGGTTTTAACTAAAGAAAACCCGTCTTTAATTGCCAGCCGCGTCTCGTGTTTCTTTCCTTTTTCTTTAACTCTTACAAATAGCTCACATCCAAATCCAGTGGGCATCACATCCAAGTCCAGTGAAACTGGACTGGATTGCTGCATCTGCTCACTCTGTATTCCTTTGACTAGCAGCACTCATGGGTCTCCTTCCCCTTTTTGGCTGCTCATCCTTTCCGTCCTTCAGTATCTCCTCTAACACGTGGGGGATGAAAGCCCCTTGAAATCAGTCCCTGCCCAACAACTCTGCCTGTTTTCATGCACCAGAAACCACACCTTCCCTTTCCACCGGAATGTGTTCAGGTTCCCATCTCTCAAAAGACTTTCTCTCCTGCCTAGAACGCCCTCCCTCCCACACGACCTCCCCAGCCACCTCCTCACAAACTGGGTCAGATCCACTCTCCTAAGCCCCGCAAGCCCCCGGTACGTGTCTCTATCCTTTTACACGGAAGGTGAGTCTTCGCCTACACACGTCGGTCACTCTCACCGGGCTGTCCAGCGCCTCCAGGGCAGGGCTGCCGGACCCTTCTTCGAGGCCCCTCTCCAGGTCTGGCCCAGAAAAGGTATTCAGGTTTGTTGAAGCCAAGAACGAAAGGGATTGAGAGGCATGTAAGAAAAACTGCTTTAGCTAAGCCACGGACGAAGTGCAAGGAAGAGCCCGCTGGCGCGGCCACTCACCGATGAGGACCGCGTTGTCCAGGTTTCGGAGCTGGGCCAACAGTTGTCCCCGCGCCTGGAAGATGGGCAGACTCCGGCGCTGCAGCTCCACAGCTTCAGGGTAGGGACTGGCCGAGGGCTGGGCCAGGGGCGGCTGCTGCCTCCGGCCTCCTCCTCCACCTCTGCCGCCGCTGCCCGCAGTCAGCAGCATCACCACTTGCCTCCCGGGAGGGAAGGACCCAGAGCGGCTCGGAGGCCCAGAGCCCGGCCGGAATCTCTTGGCCGGCGGGAAGCCCGCCTCCTCCGGCATGTCGGGAGGGCACCGCAGCAGGAGGCGCAAGCGCCGGCAGCTCCTGCCCCCTCTCAGGTGCAGACAGCAGGCGCGCACCGCCCCTTCCTCGCCACGTGCTGGCGGCTCCCGGCGACCACCGATGACATCACGGCCGCCCCAGCCTTTCGAAAAGGGACTGCAACTCCCAGCATGCATTGGGGGCTTGGGAAGGCTTTCACTTCCTGGGGGTGGGAAAAGCAGGGCCTGAGGTACAACCAAGAAAAGGCCCGGAGCTACAACCGCGAAACACAGGGTGTACGGTTCCGTGGGACTGTAGTCTTGATTAACGAGGTTTTTCTCGTCGTTTTTAGTAGCATTACTTCTTTTCAGTAAACACGTGTTTTCTCCTTCTCTGTCCAAATCACAGTCACTCTTCAAAGAAAGTACTTAATTCTGTAAAATCAATGAGAAGCACAAACGTGCATTGTCTAATCCTCTAAACAACTTGTAGGTTTTGTGGTAGATACTGGTTATTAGATTATCTCTAATTTACAGATAAAGAAATTGAGTCATCTGAGATTAGTTATTCAGATGTCCCCAAGTCATAGATTTGTGATCATCTTGTGTTACAGAAAGGAAAACCAATTCTATGATATACATGAATTTAACTCAGAAAATGACTATGCCAGAGGATGTGGTCGCCTCCAGTAATACAAGCAGAGGACGGAGGGAGTTCAATGAAACTAAAATTGTCTTTTACCTTTCCTTTCCCCCAACCATTCCAGCCAGACTCTCACGTTCTCTACATGGCTGTGCAGCCCCATCATAGACACTTCAATGAAGATTCAGAACTGCAGCAAAAAAAAGTAGGATTATAACTAATTCTTCCTTCCCCTCCTAAAAATTCTTAGACGATTTGCTAATTTACCAGGAGAATGCCAAGTAGCTGTTTGCTCTTACAGGAAATGTGATTTCCAGAGTACACCGTAGGCTTCAGCTCATGTGAAGGGCATCTTCTGAAGCGCGTTTCCATGAAACTCGCCCTGTATGTGAACCTGTTAAAAAATCTCCCTTCCCATGATTCGTGAGAAAGCTAGTCTAAAAACAAAAACTTCCCCTTTCCTCCAGGTCGGAGATAATTTTCCTCTAGTTGCTGACAGTTTGGTGACCAGGCATTACTGAAAATGTGCACGTTGAGCCAGCAGCAGATTTGTGTTTAAGAATAAACTGATAAATTTTCACTTCCTACCCTGAAATATTTAGAAAGGCAAGCCAAAACTACAAGGGATAATAAATGTTAACTCTCAAATTATGGACCTTGAGTAAGTAAAGACATCCCAGTCCTTTTTCCCAGTGTGCTTTCCAGAGTAACTTAATGTAGGAGTCCAATGTTCCTAATGATGACAATAATTTAGGTAATATAAATGGGTGGACTTATTTCTTGATGAAGCACATGCCACCTCTAGATGCAGCCACTAATCATTTCTAGGCAATGGCTGTCATGTAGACCTATTATTGCCAGATCTTCCAGTTTTCTCAAGAAAAGCCAAAAGTGAAGATTTTTATCTGTCAATGTTAAATACAGGCTTAAACTAAAAAAAAAAAAAAAAAAAAAAAGCACATAGGTAGGTAACCCATCTGCAGGTAACTCATCCATAATCTCTGGCCTAATGATCCAGCTATTTTGTAGCCTCAAAGCTAAGAGGACCAAAGAGTTGAAAAATTAAGTCCTATATATGCATCAAGCCATGTTGCCCACATTTCTCCCATTGGTAGACTGAAATCTGCTGTTTCTCCTAAAGAAGTCTCTTGGGGTTTAGCAGCTTTCATATGTAGATACTGACAACCTAATAACTATTCAAAGAATATCCTGGGGTTCTTCCTCCAAAAGATGAAGTGTCAGATACATTTCATTTTTAACTTGTTTGGGATGGTCTGTGGACTTAGCTGGTCTGATCATGACCGTACCAGCTGGTGGTCACCTTTGCTTTTCTGACCACCAAATCACGGCCCTTGATCATGTTCAGTTTCCCTCTATCCCATTTTCAGAGACAACCACAAGCTTCAGCAACTAGGCTCAAGCTTGCATGCATACACTTTAATCCCTGTATAATTAAAAATACCAGATAATACTTTGCTGATCAATAAACAAAGGTATTTATTCAGCACCCATGTGCCAAGCACTGTGCTAGGCACTGTGGTGGATACAAAAATTAAGACATGGTCCCTGCCCTTAAGGAGCTTACATTCTCATGAGGGAGACAAGACTAATATACATGTACCAGCTAGGAACAGTACAAGACAATATATAATTTGGCGTAAGAATATGTCATACAGACTTGAAGCTTTACAGGGATTCAGAGACAGACAATAAAATTGGCCTTAGAGTCAAGATTTTTTGAGGAATCAGGAACAAGGCCAGGCCTGGAAGAACTGAAGAGACTTAAGTTGAGGTCCCTGTTAGGTAGAAGTGGAAGTAAAGTTAAGAAAAAAACAAGTATGCATATAATATAGGGGCTTACTAAGAAGTCACTGTGGATTTCTGAGCAGAGGAGTGACTTATCATACAAGATTCAACAATTTTATTGCAAACTCATAAAATATGTTTAAGTAGTCTGGAGACATCCTACAGAACACAGAAAATAATGGCAGGATCATGACTAACAACATAGCTGGAACTCACCTGTCAAAGAAAAACAGCTACAACATAAAACCCTGGCAGGATAGATGACAATAGTTCTAGGAAGCCCATTACTCAACATGGCAATAGCTCCAATGCTTCCTTATTTTCAGAGGCCCCAGAGACAGAGGGTTTCATTATCCAGACCCAGGACTTGGGTGTTCTGCTTCTAGAGACTACACAAGAGGTATGAAAGATAAGAGGACATACAGGAGTGACACAGAAAAAAACAAGCGGAAGAGAGAAACAAATAGAAATCCATACTGGAAAAAACGCACGGAAATGTATATAAAATGTATCTCCTAAGGAGATGCAATTTGTATGTCCATTTATTTTTAAATGAACGTATACCATATTTCCATAACAAGCAAACAAAAAACACTATGCTTTAGTCAAGTGTGCTTTTCAGTATGACTGGAAGAATCCAGGAATCCCTCAAATTATGTGTAAGGTTAGTTGGTCACAAAATTCCATGCGTCAAATCTCACTTTTAGTTTATTTGCATTGGGAAAGGGAAGTGTGTTCTGGAAGAACTAAGATTGAGAGAGGTAAATTGGGGGGAAAGTAAGGACTTTTCCTTATGTCCATTCCAGCACAGGTATCCTCTCAAGCAACACAGGGCTAGGCATGGTGGTTGTAGGGCTGGCCAAACTGATGAGAGGTGACACTGCTCAGGACACAGTGTAGTCGCACAGCAGGGCATCCTACCACTGGGAACTTGCACCCTATAAAATCAGAGAAACCAAAAAACCCTGTAACTGCCTGCCTTTAGGCTGTATATTCAAAACGTATTTCCTGTTTTACCCAGTCATTAACGTATACAGATATTCCCTACTTAAATGAACAGTGAGTGAATAGATTTTAGGATCAGCATTTTACCACAAAAATGCCATTCATTGCGTAACTCAACTCAGGGAGAACAAATAAAACTAGAGAAACTCATTTCTAGCCCAAAAACAATTTAAAAAAACAAAAAACAAAACAAACGTCACTGATAAAGCATTCTTGAGCAAAAACAAGAGGATAAAACTTAAGAATCCCGTAAGGATTATACATGCTAAGACTGGCTTTTAAACTTTAAAAACCTTTTTTAAACTGCTTAAAGAAAAAGCAGTCCCATAGACCCAGGTTCCATAAAATTGCAACAATCATATTCAAAGTTACTAGCAACATGTAAAATACTTAAATTCCATTAGTTATGCAATTCCATTTAAAGACATTAAAACACTTTTCACTTCAAAAACAATCTGAAAATTCCTATTTAGGATGTCCGTTATGTTTAAGCCTATATCTGTCTGTCTTTCTGAGGACAATCTCACATTCTGGAAAGCTACCCCTTAACGAAGGTTGAACTACTACTAACAGTCCACTTTTGGGAAAAGGACTGGTGCATACACACTGTTAATGAAAGCTGTTTGGAATCATCTCTTTCCTAGCGGTGCTCTTCCAGGTTCTGTGAGTTACTTAAGCAGTGTGAATGCAAACCTGCTGAGACTCAGGGAAGACTTAATACTTAGGGGAGGTATTTATTGAACCACAGCATTAAGTGTCTACTTCTGCGGACCCTGTCTTAAGTTCTACCTGATTGGGAAGGTAATCTAGGTACTTGGTTCTGAAAAGGTTCTTGAATTTTCATGAAGCAAATCACTAATGTTACCTAGCCAAAGACCCTGGAAGAACATGTGCCTGGCTAACTGGTATCGGTTCATCTGGCTCCAAAGTCAACATTCTAACTTGTTTTCTAAATCGAATGAAAATCTGAGACCCTGTCTCTATTTTTTTTAATTAAAAAAAAAAAAAGGCAAAAAAATTTTTTTTAAAAAGCCTGGGTGGCTCATGCCTGTAATCCTAGCACTTTGGGAGGCTGAGGTGGGAGGATTTCTTGAGTCCAGGAGTTCAAGACCAGCCTGGGCAACACAGTGAGACCCCATCTCTATTAAAAAAAAATTTTTTTTTAATTAAAACTTTTTTAAAAAGAAAAGAAAAAAAAAAGTCCAATGAAAATCTTCCTAGTTTTCCAAAAATGTGGCCCTTAGCAATCCTTCCCTGGATACTTCTTAATGGAGAAATGTAAGCAAAGCAAATAAGATGCCACATTAGCTTACAGCTGACTTTCCTATAGCTGAATTCCTACTGCTACAAGAAGCATCCTCCCTCCTTTTTTTCCACATTGTCTGACAGTTTTGCAAAACCCAGATGGAAACAACCTATCCAGATGACAGAAATAAATCATCTTCCTGGTGAATCTTGCATTCTGAATTAGTAAGATGTACACAACCACAGCATGACAGCCACGTATTTCCAATCCTGAAATGAAATCCAGTTAAAAGTTGTGAAGACACAGAAGAACAGCTGTGTAAACTGTTCTGAGCTCAGATCTACGCAGGAGAGCTACAATACATTATCAGAATTTAAAAGATCACACACAAAAGCTTTAATACAGTGAGAGAAAAATGGAATTCAGTTTTATTTTGTCCTCTCTGAAACTTCCATTTACACCATGGCCTCATCTATCAAGAGGAAGAAAAGGCCCTGCCTTATACCATAAAAATCAAGTACTCATGTACTTGTTGGAGGTGGCAGGATATTTGTTTCTCCAGTTTTTTGGCTCCGAGAAATTACACTTTCAGTACCAGCGTAGTGAGGAACCACTGGCAAACTGCTGGAAATGTCTTCTGGATTAGTCAGTGTACCATTTCATAAAGTGCTTCTGGAGGTAAAAT
Source organism: Mandrillus leucophaeus (assembly GCF_000951045.1). Lineage (NCBI taxonomy): Eukaryota > Metazoa > Chordata > Mammalia > Primates > Cercopithecidae > Mandrillus > Mandrillus leucophaeus. Next base: position 3,671,581 of record NW_012104920.1, on the reverse strand, counting down.
CTGCCAAGCTGTCAAAAGTGTCCACACTTTTGCAACAAAGGATAAAAGAATCCCAGTGGGTATCACTGAGTCCTTCCCAGCTGGGTCTCATTATTGGCACTGCTGCTTTAACCTCCAAGGCGCTGGCCCTCACCCCAGGCGAAGCCTCCTGGCCGTTCTTCAGGTAGTGGATTGTAATTTGGATCTTCATCTGGTGTATCAAAAATAGCTTTCCTAAAAGACAGGCAACAGATATAATTTGGTCCCAGAGTCATCTCAGGTCCAAAGTACTACAAGGTCAGTTCAGGTCCCACAGGGTTTCCACCCATAGGTAAGCACTACACCCGCCTGCCAATTAAACAGTCAACATATTGTAAGAGCATCTATAATTATTAACATTTACATTAGCTTTTATCTTTCACTGATTTTTACTAGAAAAGCAACCCAAATCATAATAATTATAGAGAAGGAGAAAACAAGAGATTAGCAAAATATCCTAAATTCCCAGAGGTAACTATTGTCAATGTTTCAGTTATTCTTTGGGAACTTTTACATTATGTAATTTTACAAAAGTAAGATCACACTACTTTTGTAAGCTGACTTTCACATATTTATCATTAATGTCTCCCCATAACCAAGGTATCACCCAAGTGTCCATCAACAGGTGAATGAACAAAATATGGTACATACATATTACAGAATTTTTTTTTTTTTGAGATGGGGTCTCGCTCTGTTGCCCAGGCTGGAGTGCCGTGGTGCGATCTTGGCTCACTGCAACCTCTACCTCCTGGGTTCAAGCAATTCTCCTGCCTCAATCTCCCGAGTAGCTGGGATTACAGACACCCGCCACCATGCCCAACTAATTTTTGTATTTTTAGGAGGGACGAGGTTTCATCATGTTGGCCAGACTGGTCTCGAACTCCTGAACTCAGGTGATCTGCCCACCTCAGCGTCCCAAAATGCTGGGATTACAGGCATGAGCTACTGTACCTGGTCAACATGGTAAAACCCTGTCTCCACCAAAAATACAAAAATTAGCCTGGCACGGTGGCGCATGCCTGTAATCCCAGCTACTACTCAGGAGGCTGAGGCAGGAGAATCGCTTGAACCTGGGAGGAACAGGTTACAGTGAGCTGAGATTGCTCCATTGCACTCCAGCCTGGCAACAGAGCAAGACTGTCTCAAAAAAAAAAAGGAAATTCAGACACATGGTACAACATGGATGAACCTTGAGGACTTTACACTAAATGAAATATGAAATAAGCCAGACAAAAAGGGACATATATTGTATGATTCCACTTATGAGGTACATAGAGTAGTCAAATTCAGAGAAACAAAATAGAATGGTGGTGGCTGGGGTGGCGAGTTGTTTAATGAGTACAGAGTTGCAGTTCTGCAGGATGAAGAGAGTTCTATGGATGGTGGTGATGGCAGCAAAATAGTATGAATATACTTAATGCCACTGAACATTTAAAATGAGTTAAGATGGTGAATTTTATGTTAGGTATTATTTTACTACAAAAGTTTTAAAAAATTCACAAGGTATCCCAAGAAAAATTACTGCAGAACATAGGAGGAGATAGTAAATGTCCAAAAGACTCTCTAAGTACTAGGATGTAGTAATTCAAAACCTCACTAAAGAAGGAACCATTAAAAGCAGCATCCTCAATTTGCACTTATATTTCTACTTGTAATCCCCCACAGTTGATATAATTAGAAATGTATTTGAAAACTTCTAATTTATACTGGAGTCAGAAAAACTATACTTCAAAATGAGTTTTTAAAATTCTTATGAATTAACAATAAAAACAAACCAACAGAAAAAAATGGGCAAAGGGCTGAATAGGCAATTCAAAAAGGAAATCCATATGGTCAATAAACGTGAGAATGTTTGCTCTCACAATAATCAAAGGAAAGTACATTAGAAACTGAGATCCCGGCCAGGTGTGGTGGCTCATGCCTGTAATCCCAGCACTTTGGGAGGCCGATCACCTGAGGTCAGGAGTTCAAGACCAGCCTGACCAACATGGCGAAACCCCATCTCTACTAGAAATACAAAATTAGCCGGGTGTCGTAGCGCATGCCTGTAATCCCAGCTACTCAGGAGGCTGATGCAGGAGAATCGCTTGAACCCGGGAGGCGAAGGTTGCAGTGAGCCGAGACTGAGCCTCTGAACTCAAGCCTGGGCAACAGAGTGAGAATCCTTAGCAATGACAACAAAAACAAACTGAGACCCCTTCTACTGCCCAAACATTAGCAGGATGGGGGTGGGGGCACAGCCTGGTATAGGGAGTCAAGAGCCCCATCAGACCATGCACACATGGAGGTGGCCCGACGAGATGTTAGCCTGAGTAGGGTGGGGAGGTATCCCCGTAAGAGGGCAGCCTGGTCTGGGGAATCTGAGGGTGAGTGAGACGAGCAAGGCATCCATATGGGGGAGGTGGAGACTATCACAAAAGACTGGTTACATATGAGGGGTAATTAGGTAGGTAAAACATTAATCATAGTAAGAATCAGGTTAGGACAGATGGAAAGGGCAGATGGAAAGCAGTGGTACATTCACACAACCAAATAATACTCAGCAATAAAAAGGAACAAATTACCAATAAATACAAGAACACAGATGAGTCTCAAAAACATTATGTTGAATGAATGAGAGAAGCCTTTTACCAAAGAGTACATGTATACTGTACGATTCTACTCATGAAGCTGCACAACATGAAAAACTAATCTACAGAGGAACAAAATCAGAATAGCAATTGCTTCTTGGGGGACAGGTGCAATGACTGACAAGGAAGGATATCAGGGAACGTTCTGATTGATGGTAATTTTCTGTCTTGATAGATACACAGAAGTGTGTATTTATAGAAACTCAGTTGACATACTCAAGATTTATTTTGTTGCACATAAATACTGAACTCTAGTTACTGATATGCATACTCAAGTATACAAGGAATTAAGTATACATATAATGGCACATACATTTTGGATTGGAAAGCTAGATGTAGGGATAGGTGTGCAAAAAGAATAGGGAACTATTAATTACAGAATCTATGTGGTGGCTACATGAAGCTCACTCCAATTTTTTTCTGATTTCCTATAAGTTTGGAAATTTTCATAATAAAATACTGGAGGAAACAAATAAGAAAAAAGCTAGAACGAACCATGAGGTAGTACTAGAAATGGGAGTATAGTATAAACCCATGTTTTAAAAAATACATAGATCTAAAAATATACATTTGTATACATTATCATACATACATACATATAATTCCACTGCTCTGTTCACTGAGAGGATCTGGGAATAGCAACACTCCAATAGCAATGAGCACATCTAGCACCCAGATCTTGGCTTCTAAATACCATTCTCCACTTTAAAGGAACCAGGGCTCCTTGAAGAAACAGCTGATTCTAGGACTGGATCAAGGAGAGCACAGGATGAGCCTGGTATATCTTGTTGTGCCAGAAAACAATTGCAAAAAATAAAACAAAATAAAAAGTGGGCTGTAGTGGCTCACACCTGTAATCTCAGTGCTTTGGTAGGCCAAGAGACAGGAGGATCACCTGAGGACTGGAGTCTGAGACTAGTCTGGGCAACATAGAGAGACCTCGTCTCCACAAAAAAAAATATTTAAGAAAGAAAATAAGCAGAGGTTGGTGGTGTGCACCTGTAGTCCCAGCTACTCAGGAGGCTGAGGCGGGAAGATCACTTGAGCCCAGGGGTTTGAGTTAACAGTGTGCTATGATCATACCACTGCACTCCAGCCTGGACAATGGAGTGAGACCCTGTACTGCATATGTAATTTCCTGGAGGACTGAAATTGTTTCAAAACATTTTTTAAAAATCATAAACAATGAGACATCATCCTATAACTATTCAACTAGGAAAGGGTAAATAAAATGTCTCCCTTGTTTGATGAGGATGTGCAGAAATGAACAGTTACAAATGCTAGTTGAAATGTAAACTCGAACATCCATTCTGGAAGGCGTTTGGCAACAAAATAGCAATTCCACTTCTAGGAATTATCTTTTGAAAATAATCATGGATGTGTGCAGAGATTTAGCTACAAGGATATTCACCACTCCAATTATAGACGAGAAAACCAAGCACTAATGTCAATGTCCATCAGTAAGGGATTAGTAAAATTACGCCATATCCATACCATGGAATATCACCTGTTATAATTTTATAACACTTTAGGATGGAAAAAACAATTCTGACATATTAAGTTTACAAGGTTACAAAAATTGTTTTTTGAGACAGGGTGCCACTCTGTCCCTCAGCCCAAAGTGCAGTGGTGCGATCTTGGCTCACTGCAGCCTCAACCCCTCTGGGCTCGAGCAATCCTTCCACCTCAACCTCTCAAGTAGCTGGGATTACAAGCATGTGCCACCATTTGCAGCTTCTGTAGAGATGGGGTTTTGCCACGTTGCCCAGGCTGGTCTCAAACTCCTGAGCTCAAGTGATCCATCTGCCTTCGCCTCTCAAAGTGCTGGGATTACAGGAATGTGTTATGTTGTCCAGGCTGGAATGCAGTGGCTATGTTAAAGGCCTGGCCCAAGAAGAGCAGTGGCTATTCACAGGCGCAGTCATAGTGCACTATGGCCTTGACTGGCTCAGCGTTTTTTAGAAAGTACAGACAGTAAAGACTGAAGAATACACACTGAAAAGTTAACAATGATAGCCACTGCTATACCCAAGTGTGGACAATTTCACTTTCTTCTTTTTGCTTAACTAGTCTACAACAAACATTTTATAACAAAAACTCACATTTTACTTCTCAATTGAGCCCTTTTTAATATGGCATCTCCCAAGGATACCAAATTCCAGAGTAGAAAGAGGTCTCATAAATCAAAGTTCTACTGCACTCCAGCCTAGGTGACAGAACGAGACCCCATGTTTAAAAAAGAAGGAAAGAAAGAAAGAAAGAAATCAAAGTTCTACCTCAGGAAACTGAATTGCAAAAAAGAAGGGACTTGCTCTATGGCTGGTCAGTGGGACAGGTACACCTGGTTTCCAGTCCAAAGCTATTTGCACTCTGCTTCACTTCTTATCTCAACCACCTGCTCGGCAGGTCACAAAGTCCACCATCAGAAACTTTCATCAGTTTTGCCCATTTTGCTACCTTACTTCACTAAACGTGGACAGTGGCTTTCATAAAACCAGCAGGCTCCTCCTGGAATAGGAAGTTCTAGTGGTCATCTGGAACAACGATTACCAGGTTACTCCCAAGATATCCTGAGCCTGTTAACCTTGCTCTTGCCACAACCCTGGCACTGTCTGCTCCTACCCAATCCAAGTGCTGTTCAACTGCAGCCAGACTGCTCAATCTGCAAATAGTTACTGACCTGAACTATGTGTACTAGGAGCTAGGGGAGCCGAAGAAAACACAGATCATGCCCTCTGTCCTGGTTTGCCTGTAAGAGTATGTAACCTGGTGTTAAAATACTCACAAAATAGATGGTGTTTTCAGAATTCTTATTCCACCAGGCTGATTGGGAAATACATCTTCCAAGAAAAAATAAATGTGTCCAACTGCAATACCTAGAGTCAAGCAGAAATAAAGGATGAGGGAGAGAATTAAAATTTAGATGGCAGGTAGACCTACCAACATAAATCGACTACATTTAGGATGAATGTCAACATAATTATTAAAAATTAATGAACTAATATTGTAGTATTTTACAATAGGTAATACATGAAGGCCAAACAGAATAAACATGAAAAATAGTGGTAAAATACTTTTACAGGTAAAATGACTTAAAAAATAGTGAGAAGAGCCTTACCCAAAAGGTCCACAATGATTGAGTTCCCCAACAACAAGGAAAAGCCCATGAGCACCCAGGGCAGAAAGGGGGCCTGGAAGTTGAGAAGGCCGAAGAAGTTCATGCGGACATAGGGGTTCCTTCGGCTCCACACGTAGACGAGCATTATTGTAAAGGCCTGGCCCAAGAAAACTAAGCTCACAAACAGACCAAAAAGCTAGCAGATGACATTAAGGAAAATATCAACATGAAAAGTTTAATAGGGAAGACTGAGCAGGAGAACTAAAGATTGTGTTCTAACAAAAGTTTGAATTGGAAAAGTCAAGTTGTTACATCTTTAGAAGAGAAGGAAAAAAACAAAACCCAGAAAATAATTACCCAGAGCAATCAGGCAAAAATCTGCTTAGGCTAAATTATTGAGATTTACAGCTACTTCAAACAAATAATTCTGCTTTCATGAAGTTCTTGCCTCTTTGGAAAATGTGTTAATTCTTCGTTCAATAATTATATTAAAGCTTGCTCACGATTAGCACCTTTACAGAGGTGAATAAAGCTAGCTGGAATAAAACCATCTTGTCGGACCGTACCATATCTAAGTCTATTGTATAGATGAAAATTCTTTTTCTGAAAAATAATTTATTGGTTTTGAAAGCCACCAAGTAAATGTCTTACCAACTTAGTTTAAAAGTGAAGTACGCCAAGCAGCAATGATATAACTGAGATGCTTAACAGGAACCCACCTGGGTTAAAAGTTCCTGTGACTTGCTCTTCCTGTCCGACTGCTAGGCTTGGAAACTTGTCACAGAAAATGTGCTGTAAAATAAATGATAGCGCCCTGAAGCTAAGGTCTGGAGATCTACTTTTATCTGTTTGTTCCGAATATCTAGAGAATTGTGGGAGACAGAGGACAAGTTTTAGGAAGAGCCAGGGTGTTCTTCAACATTCTCCCGTAGGTTTTCTATTTGTTGAAGGATACGGTCATTAAGAATCCACCAAAAAGGAACATAAATACAAAGTCTGCTGTCCGACCTCGGAAAGAGCCTTCTTCTAGCATTCGACAGTAACGATATCTTAAGTTCCAAGTTAAGAAAATATTCAGCACACGAATATGAACAAAGTAAAAACTTAATGTTATCTTGTAAGTACACTTGGATTCCATATTATTTGTAAGAAGTCAAGTCTTCATTTGTGTAAGAATGTTTGAGTGGTAATGTGATTACTCTTTTACCAAGCATTTTAGAAAAGGTCAAGACCAGCATCATTTTTAACAAACTGTCCCTGGCTGGGAACTAATACAGATGACACACAGACATGCTTTCAGTCCCCTATCCTTTTTTTTTTTTTTTTCCTTTCGAGACAGAGTCTCGCTCTGTCATCCAGGCAGGAGTGCAATGGCACAATCTCGGCTCACTGCAAGCTCTGCCTGCCAGATTCAAGCGATTCTCCTGCCTCAGCCTCCTGAGTAGCTGGGATTACAGTTGTGCACCACCACACCAGGCTAATTTTTGTAGTACAGAGCGGGTTTCACCACATTGACCAGGCTGGTCTCAAACTCCTGACCTCGTGATCCACCCACCTTGGCCTCCCCAGGTGCTGGGATTACAGGTGTGAGCCACCACACCCGGCCCTCCAGTCCCCTACTAAACCTTTAAAAATTTGTATTGTCTTTCCTGTGCTCAGCCACACCTTAATCTGCACCATCTTTGCTTCTCCACGTCCTAACTTGGAAGAAATCCGCAGCAAGAAGCCTTGTGTGCTACACTACTTTTCCAGGCCTGGCAGGTTGAGCACCTCAGTCAATAAAGATGAATCATGAGGAGAAAAAACTTTACTGGAAACTTCTCAGAATGATATACTACACAGGACTTAAAATGGATTCCTGCCATCCTCGGGAAGGAATGCAGCTGCAGATGAGCTGAACTGTAACTCCCTCTTCATAAAGAGGGCAGGGGTGGAGGAGGAATGCCCTGCTCTGTGGCCCCAATTGCCACTGGATCAGAGCTGGGGTTTTCCTTTCAACAAACTGGAACTTGACAAGCCCAGCAGACACAATCACTGTCTTTCAGCCAGTAGTTCCAGCAACCACCACCCAAGGAGATCTCAAGTTTCCACTCCTCATGAACCCACTCCAAAACTTATGCCCAAATTCTGCTAAATTATCATTGTATTCAGGTTGTTTTACCGCTTTGTACCTGTTGGTGTTACTGTGGAGGTATGCCTCAAATCAATTCTCCCCTCCCTTGATCAGATTTGTAAGTAACAAAAAAGCAGAGGTGCTATCTTTTTATGGTTAAAACCTCCCATTTGAACAAACAGTGACCTACAAACATTTTCAAAACATTACTACCTAACCAACTACTTTATGTACCACCGACCCAGAAATTACAGCTAAGATGGTACCAAAAACAAGTAACAGGATTAAAAGTTTCAACTTAATTTTTTACTTCCTAAGAAAAGAAAGTTTTGATGCTGACCCCATTTAATAAAGGATACAGAAAAATCATGTTAAATAAAAAATTGAATCCGACTGGCCCAAAAAATAAGAAATTGGTGATTAATCTCCATATCTGTTAAAAAAAAATCAAGAGAAAGATGTATTAAGTAAAATAAATTACCAGGAAACAGTTCCATATTAATACAAAAGATACATCCTATGACTGCGATGGTTGAGAAGCCTTGGACAGAGTGATATTCTGTTCTGAAACAAAAACAGGGGCACATAATCTGATGTTAGATTTTTTTTTTTTGCTGCTTTTAGTTCAAAGTCTGAAAGACATCATTGTGACTGTGACATTTATAATAATAGGACAGAAAATTTTAAATTGTGATCATCTTATCGAGAAAGTTTGGTAGGAAGGCTAGGTTAATTTGCCGAACAGAAAACAGTGCTTTCGTGTGTAGTATCATCATATAATAAATAGAACTGACATACCAGAGAAAAACTTCAGGGTCTAATATAAATTGCTGAGAAATGTTTACATCAGGCAGTCAGAAACATCAAAAAGAAAGGAAAATTCTTTTTTTTTTTAATTAAAACTTAAAAAAAAAAAAATAGAGACAGGTTCTCACTATGTTGCCCAGGCTGACTCAAACTCCTGGCCTCAAGGGATCATCCACCTCAGCCTCCCAAAGTGCTAGGATTAGAGGCCTGAGCCACTGCACCTGGCCAGAAGGGAAAATTCTAAGGCAAATACCCAAGTTCTAATCTGAACAAATGGCCAACTCCCTGTAAGAACTAATGCTCTAATAATTACAGTCTACTTGGGAGATACAAGAACACTCATTTTCTTTTTCCTTTTTTTTTGAGACAGAGTCTCGCTGTCGCCCAGGCTGGAGTACAGTGGCACAATCGCAGCTCACTGCCTCCCAGGTTCAAGCAATTCTCCTGCCTCAGCCTCCCAAGTAGCTGAGATTACAGGTGTGCACCACCACACCAGGCTAGTATTTTTATTTTTAGTAGAGGCAGGGTTTCATCATGTTGGCCAGGCTGGTCTCAAACTCCTGACCTCAAATGATCCACCCACCTCAGCCTCCCAAAGTGCTGGGATTACAGGCGTGAGCCACTGCGCCCGGCCAAACACTCATTTTCTTGTTGGAAACCCTGATACACCCTTCCCTACCCAACCTCTCCACACCCACAGTAACCACTCACAATGGTAGAGTGCTTAACATTTTAAAATGTCTACTATCTGTTGTGATCCTGTGAGACAAGCAAGTTAATTCACAGATAGGAAACTAAAAGACTAAAAGTTGAATAACTAGCTGATACTAGTTATTCAGCTAAAAGTTGAACTACTAGCTGAACACTAGTTATTCAGCTGAAAGTTGAACTTTTAAATGTCCTGACCAAGGACCCGCAGGAGTAGATGGAGACTGATGGCAAATCTCAAAGTCCTAACTCCAAATGTCATCAAGAGTTTAACAGTTTAACCCCAGGCAGAGTAAAACCAAGCAAGCCAAGTAGGAAGCAAGACTTACTTGCATGGAACTACAGCTCCATGTGAGTATTGTGGGAACACAGTGACAAGGGATGACAGGACTCCTTTACAAATCACTAAATTCTTGAGAATTGGTAACTATTAAATTTGAAACAATTCAGTTCTACATATTAATTATCCAGATTTTAGAGTCCTTATCCTAGTGAGGAGACAAGCATACACATAACTGCAAAGTAAAGGTGAGAGATGCTCTAAAACAAAGGAGGATGAGTACATAAAGGTTACACAAAAGCTGAGTTTTGAAAGGCAAGCCAGAGTTCAATGGGTATAAAGTGAATGAAACACATTTGAGACAGAGGGAACAGCATGTGTAGAGGCACAATTATTGGCTTTTGGGTCTCTCCCCTACTCCAACTATGGTCTGTAAGATCATCTTGGAACAGAAAAATCCATGTTTCTTTTAGCATTTTGAGACAGAGTTTCGCTCTTGTCTCAGAGGCTGGCATAATCTCGGCTGATTGCAACCTCCACCTCCCAGGTTCAAGTGATTCTCCTGCCTCAGCCTCCCCAGTAGCTAGGATTACAGGCATGTGTCATCACGCCCGGCTAATTTTTGTATTTTTAGTAGAGACAGGGCTTTACCATGTTGGCCAGGCTGGTCTCGAACTCCTGACCTCTGGTGATCTGCCTGCCTCAGCCTCCCAAAGTGCTGGGATTACAGGCGTGAGCCACTGCGCCCAGCCTCTTTTGACATTTTAATCACCGGAAAGGACCATCTCCCACTGTAATCTAATAAACCACCACGTAGCTTTAGATGTTTGGAATTTTGTTAGTATGATCTGATCACTGGAAGACAGATCACAATTTAAAAGCACTAACAGAATTGAGTTTCTGGACCATCATGATAACACCAAGGTGGTGGGTGTGCCTAGGTGGTGAATGGACAAAATAAGGCCATCCCTGCAGAGACAACCCCTAAGCAGCTAGCTGGTCACTCTCCTCTCATACTACAACATTAAGTCTAAACCAGTGATTTCCGAATACAGGAACTGGACACGTCAAAACGATGCAGGGAACTTTAAAAATGAAACACAGATTTTAATTCCTACCCTTGCAAATTCTGATTTGGTACTTGTTGAGGAGCTTGGGAATCTCTTCAAAGTTCCCTAAGGGATTCTCAAGTCCAACCAGGCTGCAGAATCACTGCTTTACATCCTGACAAGACAACTTATAATCAAAGGTCCCCCACGGGGTTCTTTTTTAGGATAGTGTACAACGGGATTTGCTACTAAACAGTAAGTAAAAGAAGAAACTGAAGCATTAATCACTATTGTGATGAACCACTTACTTGAAAGTGTTTAAAGATTAATTCAGGATTGAAGTACAACTGAAAAGGTGTGATCAATTCCAACTGCTGAAATAGAAAAAGAGCTTCTTAAAGCAAATCAACCAAGAAACAAAATTTCATCATTTACAACAAAGGATTAGTAGGTCTAGCAATTTCCAACTCTCGGTCAATTACTGATTTTCTTTAAGCCTTTCTTCTTAGGCCAGAGGAAGAGGTTGGTAAAGAATTCTCTAGAATTGGTAGAATTCTTTGTATCCTCAATACCTAACACAAAAAAGTTTATGTTGCAATAGTTGAGGCTGACATGAAGAAATGAGGCAGACAGGTGGTGATATTTTAGACACAGGACAAATAAAAACAGCTGCTATGAATCTACCCACCACATGGGCACCACCTGAAACAGCCGTGTGAAACAACAAAACTCACTTGAAATAACGGAGACTCGAGACCCTGCCACCGTTAGGGCTGGGTACCTCCAGCTAGCCCTTTGTTACCCAGAGACCCTCTTTATTATAAGCCACTCCCCTCTGGACAGTTTCCACCTTGCTTTCCTCATTCCTGTTTCTTCATAAAACGGACCTTCCTCTCACTAGTCACCACGGTACCACCTGGCCATTGGCAGAGCTCTCGGACACATTTCTCGGGTGGGAGGCTCCCGCAACCCTAACCCGGTATAGGTCCGGCCCTCATCTCTTAGAAACTGACCTGACCCCCCATGAAGCAGCACTCCCTTCTCAGGTCACTGGATAAGCATTCTCGGCGCCAACTCGAACCCCAGAGTAATCCCTGTACGTCTCCACCCATCCCTGGGACCAGCCCCTCTGGGCCTCCCCGAAGCCCAAACCCCAGTTTCCTGAAGACCCAGTCATATCCAGCCCAGATAATGAGAAGGTGGCACTGCAGCTGCTCACCACGGCGGCGGTGGTGAGGACGCAGGCCGTGGTGTAGGCGCGGCTGACCGGTGGGATCTGCAGGTACTCCAGCCGCAAGCTCTGGTACGCCATCTTCCCCACCGTCGCCTGCCCCCCTCACTTCCCCTTCCGCCAGCAGGCCCCGGCGGCTGGGCGGGACAAAGGCCTCCCCCGCGCCCGCTTTAGGGTTCCCTCGGCTGCCCAATCAACGCCAAGCAATCGGTCAGCCGCCAATCCGTAGAGACTTAAGGAAGGCACATCCGCCAATCACGAGTTGCGTCGCCGCCGCCCCCCCAGCGCTCCATCTCCCCATCCTGGCTTCTCCACCAGCCAACGTCCGGGAAAAGCGAGTAAGTACAGGTTCCTTCTGCCAATCCCCGCCGGCCACAGCTAACTTTCCCGCCCGGCCCCTTTCTGTCATAATTGAGGTGTCCCCAACCAGCCAATCAGGAACGCGAGAGTATCCCGCGTTTACTTTCGCTCGCCGAGGCGCGTATCAGTCGGAATTTTGGGGAGCCAACCGCGCCGTCTGTCGCTGGCAAGCCAGCGGCGGTTTAAAGGAGGTGGCGGGAAGCCTGTGTGCGCTCGTATTCGTGACCCTCATGGTCGCTCCGGTAAGTACTGCGGGGCAGCATTTTCTCTGAGGAGAAGCGGGGACGGGCGAGACTGGCTTAGGCGGCATCGCGAGGGAGCGCGGCGGCCCGTGGGTTGGCCTTACAGCGGGCTCCAACCTGAAGGTCCCAGCATGCAGCGCGGGCTTGAGGCCCGACGGATGCCGGGAGCCGGCCGGAAGTTCCGGCGCTCTGGCTTCTGGGTCCTGTCCAGCGCGATCGCCGGGTCTTCGCTTAACTCACTGAGATGGCCTGGGCACCTCTGCGTTGAATCGGCAAATACTGATCAAACCACATTTATTCTGCCTTCAGGAACTCGAAGTCTAGCAGAGAAGATGAGGCGGTAGAAGTTTATCAGCCAGTGCCCGAAGAGAGGTCCTGATGGGAATTCAAAGGAAGGAGTTAATCAAGGAAGTGTATTTTTTTGTTGTTAGAGATGGCGCACATCTGTAATCCCAGCTACGTGGGAGGCTGAGCTAAGAGGATCACTTGAATTTAGGAGGCCGAGGTTGTAGTGAGCCAACATCATACCACTGCACTCCAACCTGGGCGAGAGAGTGAGACTTTGTCTCAAAAAACAAAAACAAAAATAACAACAACAAGAAAATTAGCCAGGCATGGTGGCCTGCACCTGTAGTTCTGGCTATTTGGGAGGCTGAGGTGGGAGGATTGCTTGGACCCGGGAGGTTGAGGCTGCAGTGATCCGTGATCATGCCACTGCACTCCGGCCTGGGTGACAGAGCCAGAACACGTCTCACAAAAAAAAAAAAACCAGAAATCCTACCTTACATATACGGCCAAACAATTATAACCACTCTATATTTAGCCATTACAAACGTAAATTTTTATTTTATTTTATTTTATTTTTTGAGATGGAGTCTCACTCTGTTGCCCAGGCTAGGGTGCAGGGGCGCGATCTCGACTCACTGCAACTTCCGCCTCGGGTTCCAGTGATTCTCCTGGCTCAGCCTCCCGAGTAGCTGGGATCACAAGTGCCCACCACCACGCCTGGCTAATTTTTGTATTTCTGGTAGAGATAGGGTTTTGCTATGTTGGCCAGGCTGGTCTTGAACTCCTGACTTCAGGTGATCTGTCCATCTCGGCCTCCTAAAGTGGTGAGACTACAGGCATGAGCTATCGTGCTCGGCCTACAAACATAAATTCTTAAGATCAGCTGCATCTTCCCATAAGAAGATTTGACTGTACTGCTTATTGCAAATTATTTCATAAAGTGCATTCTAAATTCACCTGATAATTGAAGTAGCAGTTTGTTTTAGCTAATTGCCTTTATCTGAATAATAAAACGTCTCTTATTTCTATGACAAGCATATCATTTCATCTCAGAAAAAGATGCCTAAGTTGAATTCCCACAATGGCAAGGAGATAGGGGTTTATTTTCCTAGATGTTTATATTTGAGAGGAATTGCTTGCAGACCCTTAAAAAAACATGTCAGGGTTATAAAGCTGACAAGGGACTTACTCATCTTCTAACTGGGGTTTTTTCATATGGCTTGGTTGGAGAACAAGCAAATTGAGGACATCAGCAGTGGAGTGATCAAAATGATAGATCATGAGGCCTAAAATAAATAAGGAAAGAAGAGAAGTGGGAGAGGCTGAGAACAGAAAGAGAGGGTGGAGGGGCTGTAAGTCTTGAAGATTAGGGTGTAATATGAGTATATAAGAATTGGAAGAATTTTATAGGAGGTGGTAGTCAAAAAGTAGGAGCAGTTTGGAAGAGTGGTTACAAATATCAAGAGCCAGGTGGCTAAAAGGTGGAGCTATAGGTCATTGAAGCTCAAGAAACTGAATCTCTAGGGCATTGGTTAAGTCATCTGTTTAGACTTTAAAGTTTTCTAGGATGGTAATTCAGAAGACTGATCTGTGCCAAAGTCACAGGTAAGGGAAGTGAACAATGAGGAGGGGAAAAGGGAGAGTATAAGCTGATGGAAGGAGCCTCAGAGAGGCAAGAGTTTATATTCTGTTGTGGAAGTGGCATCAGGTATAAAGGAAAACAAACTCCTTATTTTTTGTTTATTTGCTGCTTTGTTTGCTATCTGTAATGTGATTTGTTATCCTGCAGAATATTTTTTTTCCAAATGAATTATTTCCTTTTTACATTTACAGGTTTTTCACACCTGAAAATAACATAGCAAAATAAGCCAAGATGTCTGTGGATCCAATGACCTATGAGGCCCAGTTCTTTGGCTTCACGCCACAAACATGCATGCTTCGGATCTACATTGCATTTCAAGACTACCTATTTGAAGTGATGCAGGCCGTTGAACAGGTTATTCTGAAGAAACTGGATGGCATCCCAGACTGTGATATTAGCCCAGTGCAGATTCGCAAATGCACAGAGAAGTTTCTTTGCTTCATGAAAGGACATTTTGATAACCTTTTTAGCAAAATGGAGCAACTGTTTTTGCAGCTGATTTTACGTATTCCCTCAAACATCTTGCTTCCTGAAGATAAATGTAAGGAAACACCTTATAGTGAGGAAGATTTTCAGCATCTCCAGAAAGAAATTGAACAGTTACAGGAGAAGTACAAGACTGAATTATGTACTAAGCAGGCCCTTCTTGCAGAATTAGAAGAGCAAAAAATTGTTCAGGCCAAACTCAAACAGACGTTGACTTTCTTTGATGAGCTTCAAAATGTTGGCAGAGATCATGGGACTAGTGATTTTAGGGAGAGTTTAGTGTCCCTGGTTCAGAACTCCAGAAAACTACAGAACATTAGAGACGGTGTGGAAAAGGAATCGAAACGACTGAAAATATCTTAATTGCTCAGTAGTCAAAAGGAGGAGCCTGTCAAAAAGTAGAATCATAAGGAATTTATACCAATGACTGTTCAAGCCAACCATACTTTTTATTAGATTTGCTTTGTCAACTCTTTCTTGTATTCTGTGTCTTCCTCTTTTTTGGTCCACTTTCCTGAAGTATGTGTGTACTTCTTTGAACTAGGCTGCAGCATCTGTTCCTTAGAGTCTTCTAATAAGTGGGAAGGGATCAAACGAAGCCATGGCCAGTTAAAGATATTTGCAGAGTTGTACCTTGGTCATAAGTCCTTTGTGACCTTGATGATTTTGACTTACTCTTTGGATGAGACCAGATGAGAAAAGGATTAAACGAGTGGCTCCTTTAGTAGTAGTAGTATTTTTGAGGCAAGGTCCCCTTCTGTCACCCGGATTATAGTAGAGTTCAGTGGCACAGTCTTGGCTCACTGCAACCTCTGTGTCCCGGGCTCAAGTGATCCTCCTGCCTCAGCCTCCCAAGTAGCTAGGACCACAGGTGCGTGTCACCATGCTTTGCTAATTTTTTTGCAGAAACGAGGCCTCACTATATTGCCCAGGCTGAGTGACTTTCTTATTAACCAGTCATTACACTGCGGGACAGCCAACATAGAGTACTTGCTCTCACCCTGTACATTTTCTTACATCAGGGAGTCAATATGTAGTGGAAAGAAGCATGTAGCAAAAAAGACAACCTTGGTCTTTAATAAAAAAGAAATTGGTTTATTTCCAAAATAAATCTCCTGACAAAAATCCTGGTGATGTTAAGCAATGACTGTCTTAGAGTCCAGCCAGAAAAGACCTTACACAAAAAAAGAGAACCCACTGGAATAGAGAAGGAAGCGTGTAGCATACTCAGTAGTGAAATTTAATTTTACTGTTACGTATCCATGCCAATTTGTTTTCATACTTCAGTTGGTTTTGGAATCTGCTTTGTACCTAATATTTAATTATTTATTCATACAAGCATCAAATATTTCATTCCCTCAGTGGGAAATTTGTGTTTAAACTCAATGGAATCTGATATTTCTTTATGTCATTAGTCCCTGTAAAATGTTAGGTCACCCAAGGAAAGGGGAGAAATAGCAATGGCTGCTCCTAAGGTGTTGCTTGCCCTCCGTGTCTTCCTAAAGAACAGAACTTGGAGTTTCTCCTTTATGTAGAGAAGACGTAACTTTGAGTGTATTTGCAATGAAATATTCATAGATACTGAAAGCTTGTGTTTACATGAAATATGTTTATTATCAAGAAGTCCTTTTTCCAATTCTGTACATTAAATATATGTGTTTTAAAAGGTTTGGTTTTTATTTTCTGCTGTCTATAATGCCATGGTATATTTCTTTCCAGTATGACTTTTTACTCATTTGAAAACACTGTCCGTTTCACATTTGCAGCTTATTCAAAATCTGTAGTGGGTTGAACAGTGATCCCTCAAAAGATAGGTCCATGTCCTAATTCCTGGAACCTGTGAATGTTGCCTTATTCAGAAAAGGGGTCTTTGCAGGTATAATTAAGGATATGGAGATAAGGAGATCATCCTGCATTATTTGGATGGACCCTAAATCCAGTGAAAAGTGTCCTTATAAGAGAAGGGCAGAGGGAGATTTCAGACAAAAGGAAGAGGTATCACGACCTCAAAGGCAGGTTGGGGCCAGGCACAGTGGCTCACACCTGTAATCCCAGCACTTTGGAAGGCCTAGGTGGGCAGATCACTTGAGGTTCAGGAGTTCAAGACCAGCCTGGCCAGCATGGTGAAACCCTGTCTCTACCAAAAATATAAAAAATTAGCCAGGTGTAGTAGTGCATGCCTGTAATCCCAGCTACTCAGGAGCCTGAGGCAGGAGAATCGCTTGAACCCGGGAGGCGGAGGTTGCAGTGAGCGGACATATCACCACTGCACTCCAGCCTGGTGACACAGC
>NW_012104920.1:3651226-3653128 GCF_000951045.1 Mandrillus leucophaeus | reverse complement strand
AAAAAAAAAAAAAACCAGGCTTGGTGGCTCACACCTGTAATCCCAGCACTTTGGGAGACTTGTTGTGGGAGAATTGTTTGAATACAGGAGTTCAAGACCAGCCTAGGCAACATAGTGAAACCCCATCTCTACAAATGAGACCAAATCAGCCAGGCATGGTGGTGCATGCCTGTAGTCCCAGAGACCTGGGAGGCTGAGGTGGGAGGATAGCTCAAGTCAGGGAAGTTGAGGCTGCAGTGAGCCATGATTATGAACACTGCACTCCAGCCTAGGTAACAGAGTGAGACCGTGTCTCAAAATAATAATAATAATAATAATAATAATAATAATAATTCCTGAACAAAATATAAGTAAATCAAATCCAGTAGTATATGAAAAGGATTATACACGATGACCAAGTGGGATGTATCCCAGGAATGTAATATTGGTTTAACATCTGAAAATGAATTAATGAAATACACCACCTCAATAGAGTAAAGAACAAAAACCCTATGATTACCTCAGTAGACACATAAAAACATTTGACAAAATTCAACACCCCTCCATGACAGAAAACACTCAACAAACTAGGAACAGAAGGGAATTTCCTCCACCTGGTAAAGGACATCTATGAAAAACTCACAGCTAACATCACACTTAATGGTGAAAGACTGAATATCAGGAAAGAAAACAAAGGATGTCCACCTAGCATCCTATTCAGCATTGTGCTGAAGATTCTCCCGGGACAGTTACACAAGAAAAAGAAATAAAAGGAATCCAGATTGGAAAGAAAGATCATGTCTGCAGATGATACGATCTTGTCTAAGACCATCCTATTGTCATCTTAAACTATTAGAACTCATAGTTATAAGTATTAGAAGAAATAAATGAGTTTCAGCAAGGATTTAGAATATAATATCAATGTAAGAAAAGCTATTATTTTTCTTTTTTTGAGATAAGGTCCCGCTCTGTTGCCCTGGCTGGAGTGCAGTGGTAAGATCTCAGCTCACTGCAGCCTCAACCACCCAGGCTCAAGCGATCCTCCCACTTCAGCCTACAGAGTAGCTGAGACCACAAACAGCTTGCTACCACGCCCGACTGATTTTTAAAATTGTTAGTAGAGATGAGGTCTTGCTATGTTGCCCAGGCTGGTCTCAAACTCCCGAGCTCAGTCTCCCAAAGTGCTGGGATTACAGGCATGAGCCACTGTACCTAGCCTCAATTATTTTTCTATGCACTAGCAATGAGCAAACAGGAAATGAAATTAAGAAAACAATTCTATTTTGAAGACATCAAAAATAAAATCCTTTGAAGAAATTTAACAGAAAATGTAGAAAACTCATTGTATTCGTCCGTTTTCATGATGCTAATACAGACACAATCCCTATCAAAATTCTAATGGACTTCTTTGTAGAAATTGGCAAGCTGATCCTGAAATGTATATAGAAATTCAAAAGACCTAGACTAGCAAAAGCAATTTTGACAAAGAATAGCAAAGTTGGAGAACTTGTACTTTCCAATTTCAATATTTACTGCAAATTCCAATTTCAATATTACAGTTATCAGGACTGTGTATTAATGGAATAAAGATAGACATATAGATACATATAATAGAAATAAGAATTCAGGCCAGACAAGGTAGCTCACACCTGTAATCCCGGCACTTTGAGAAGCCAAGGCAGGTAGATCACTTGAGGTCAGGAGTTCAAAACCAGCCTGGTCAACATAGCAAAACCCCATCTCTACTAAAAAAAAAAAAAAAAAATACAAAAATTAGCCAGGCTTGGTGGTGCAAGCCTTTAATCCCAGCTACTTGGGAGGCTGAGGCAGGAGAATCGCTTGAAGCTGGGAGGTGGAGGTTGCAGTGGGCCGAGATCATGCCACTGCACTCCAGCCGGGGGGACAGAGTGAGACTCCGTCTCA
>NW_012104920.1:3647829-3648639 GCF_000951045.1 Mandrillus leucophaeus | reverse complement strand
AAAAAAAAAAAAAAAAAAAAAAAAGTTTGGAGTAATGTAGCCCCCACAAGCTGGAAGAGGCAAAGAAGAGATTCTCCCTTAGAGCCAACAGGTGGATTGCATTTCTGGCTTCCGGAACTGTGAGAGAATGTATTTCTGTTGTTTTAAGTCATCAGTCTGTTACAGCAGTCACAGGAAACGATATACCTATTAGCAGACATGTTAGTGAAATCAGAATATTGAGATGTTGATGAGGATATAAACTGTCTATTAAGGAAACAACTGCTGAGGCCTTGTCATTATTACATGCAGTAATATGGTTCATCTTAATACAGTTAAGTATGGTCATGACCTGGATAGAAGGGTGAAATCCAGTGTTTGAACTCAGGGGTCCATTTCGTGTTGAGTACATGCTTAATAACTGCTGGACATTACTGTTGCTGTTTGTCATGGTGGTGTCTGCAGAAATAATATAGTTGGCCCTATTGTCCTCCAATAAGTAAATTCTCCCTTCAGAAATTTACGAATGAATCAGAATTATATATAGTTGGTTACCCATTCGCTGCTTCCCTGGAATGCAAGGTTGTTTTAACATGTGAAATGCATCAATAGAACAGAATAAATAGAACCACAATAGAATAAAGGATAAAAATTGTCCCATCTCCCATCCAGCATCAATCACCCAATTTCTCACTCTTCCCCCCACCCCAATACTAGATCCCGTTGTTCTGTAATACCAAACCATCCCTGGTTTTATTTATTCTCTACTATCATGCCTATTCACCACTACATAATGGATGTAAATGCAAAAAAAAAAAAAAAAAAAAAAAA
>NW_012104920.1:3641880-3645323 GCF_000951045.1 Mandrillus leucophaeus | reverse complement strand
AAAAAAAAAAAAAAAAGAGAGAGACAGAATCCAGAAATTAACTCTCACACACACACACAAATTATTAAAAAACAACAAAAACCAGAAATTAACCCTCACATTTACAGTCAAATGATTTGGATAAGGGTGCTGGGATAATTCAATGGGGAAAGAAGAATCTTCTCAGCAGACGGTGTTGGGATAATTGGACACCCTCATACAAAAGAATGAAGTTGGATCCTGCTGCACACCATGTACAAATATGAACTCAAAATGGATCAAAGACCTACATTTAAGAACTAAAACTATAAAACTCTTAGAAGAAAACATGTATTAGGTTTAAATCTTCATAATCTGAATGGGTCAGTGGGTTCTTAGCTATGCCACTGAAAACATAAGCAACAAAGCAACAATAGATAAACTGGATATCATCAAAATTTAAAACTTTTGTGTTTCAAAGACACCATCACAAATGTGAAAAGACAACTCACAGAATGCGACAATAAATTGTAAATCATTTAATAATAGACTTGTATCTAAAATATATAAAGAACACTTAGAGGCCAGGAGTGGTGGCTCACGCCTGCAATCCCAGTACTTTGGGAGACCCAGGTAGGCGGATTGCCTGAGCTCGGGAGTTTGACACTAGCCTGGGCAACATGGTGAAACTCTGTTTCTACTAAAATACAAGAAATTAGTCAGGTGTAGCAGTGTGCACCTGCCATCCCAGCTACTGGGGAGGCTGAGGCAGGAGAACTGCTTGAACCTGGGAGGTGGAGGTTGCAGTTTGCAGTGACACTGCACTCCAGCCTGGGCAATACAGTGAGACTCCATCTCAAAAAACAAAAACAAAAACAAAAACAAAAAAACCCATCTCTACAAAAAATACAAAAATTAGCTGGGCCTGGTGGTGTTCACCTGTAGTTCCAGCTACTTAGGAGGCTGAGGTGGGAGAATTGTGTCAGCCCAGGAGGTGAAGGTGGCAGTGAGCCGAGACTGCATCACTGCACTCCAGCCTGAGTGACAGAGCCAGACCTAGTCTCAAAAAAACAAACAAAAGAAACAAACAAAAAATGTCCCAATATCAATTGTAATTGTTGCACAACTCTGAGTATATTAAAAGTCATTGAATTGTACACTTTAAATGAATGAGTTGTAAGTTATATGAATTATGTCTTAATATAGCTGGTAAAAATAAGAATACACACTCCAGAAACAATGCCTGGGTTCGAAATCTTGCTCCATTGCTGTGACCTTGGGCAAATCATCTCACCTATGCCTGTTTCCTCCTCTGCCAAATGGGAAGAATAATAGAACTTACCTCATAGGGTTGTGAGCATTCAATGATCTCATGCTATATAAAATACTAAGCCTGCCACCTGGTAAGTTCCATCATTAACAAAGTGAGCTCCATGAAGGCAAGGGTTGTCTCTGTTTTCCTGATAATTATCTCCAGTGCTTGGACCCTAACAAGCAACGACATAGTTAAAAAATTAATCTGGCCGGCTGCAGTGGCTCATACCTGTAATCCCAGCACTTTAGGAGGCTGAAGAAGGCGGATCACCTGAGGTTGGGAGTTTGAGACCAGCCTGAGCACCATGGAGAAACCCCATCTCTACTAAAAAAAATACAAAATTAGCCTGGCATGGTGGTGCATGCCTGTAATCCCAGCTACTCCGGAGGCTGAGGCAGGAGAATCGCTTGAACCTGGGAGGCAGAGATGGAGGTTGTGGTGAGCCGAGATTGCACCATTGCACTCCAGCCTGGGCAACAGAGCAAGATTCTGTCAAAAAAAAAAAAAAAAAAAAAAATTAATCCATTTTCCCAGTATCAGTTTCTACTGTTTCAAATAGCTAAATTTCAACTGTTTCTCAACAACTTAAACTTACTACTGTTCCATGATATTCAGAAACCACTGCTTACTTCACCATCACCATATATTTACCTATGACTGACAACCCAAATTGCCCAAAACAGTTGGCGTTGGCATTGCCTTCATCCTTTGTGACTTACCGGAAGTCAGTTTACTGGATATCTAATATTTTTACCTGCTTAGCATGCATGGCTCTTCAATCTTCCTCTGGGAACTATTCCTTTCCTATTGCATGCTATTTTCATAGGATTGCCTATTAAGATGACTCTTCTGCCTTTTAGCCAAAGATGGGCATGTGACCCCTGCCAGGCTAATAAGACTCTAGCATTTGATTCTTGAGCAGCACGGCACAAGGACCCCAAAAATGGGTCCTTGTTTGTTTGGTTTTTCGTTTTGTTTTATTTGGAGATGGGGTCTATGCCATGTTGCCTAGCTAGTTTCAAATGTCTGGCCTCAAGCGATCCTCCTGCATCAGCCTCTCAAGTAACTGGGACTACAGGAATGCACCACTACACCTGGCTTGGGGGCCCATTTGTTTTTATGGTCTAAAAGGCTGTCTGTGTATACTAAGCAGACAGGCAAACACTTGATATTCTGGACAAAGGAAACTCTTACTGGACGCCCAGAAATTGGAGGACAGTTGCAAGCTCAATACAGGTAAGCAGTAACAGTGAAATTAGGCGGGCAGTAGAGAGACACATGATCACATATTCCTGGGATACCTAAACTATAACTCAAACTATATAAGAGGAAAATTGGCCAGCTTAGACGCATGATGACACTAAAAGTACACACTTATTGTGTGTACACATTGAAGTGTACAAATTAAGTGTACACTTAAAATACTTAGTGAGTGTGAAGTAGTATCTCATTGTGTAGATGACGTGAGAGTAATGGAAATTTAATATTGATTAGAAAATACAGGCCAGGTACTGGAGCTCTATGGAACCAGGAATCTGAAGGAGAGTGAAATCGGGAGAAGCATAGGGAAGAGAGATGGGCTGATAGGAGAGAATATGAGGGTATGGAAAGAAAATGAATTTGGGGGCTGGAGTGAGTTTAATATTGGAGACAGCAGGGATGGGGTGAATGTTAAGGAACATTGGAGTACAATATTGAGACAATAATCAAGTAGGGGGAACAATGCAATGAATACTGAAATAAGGGGATCAAATGGGGCTGGATATTTAGGAGAATATTGAAGCCAATATTAAGATTGTAGAGGCAATAGGATCTAATAACAGTATAGTCATGGGAACCAGGTGTTGGAATTTGGGGTAGAAAATGGAGGCCCAGACTGGGCACAGTGGCTCATACCTGTAATCCCAGCACTTTAGGAGGCTGAGGTGGGTGGATCACTTGAGGTCAGGAGTTCAATACCAGCCTGGCCAACATGGTGAAATCCTGTCTCTACTAAAAATACAAAAAAAGTTAGCCGGGCGTGGTGGCATATACCTGTAATGCCAGCTACTCGGGAGGCTGAGGCAGGAGAATTGTTTGAACCCAGTAGGCAGAGGTTGCAGTGAGCCAAGATCAGGCCACTGCATTCGAGCCTGGGGCACAGAGTGAGTCTCAGTCTCAAAAAAAAAAA
>NW_012104920.1:3634929-3641830 GCF_000951045.1 Mandrillus leucophaeus | reverse complement strand
ATTAGCTGGGCATGGTGGCACGCACCTGTAGTCCCAGCTAATTGGGAGGCTGAGGCATGAGAATCGCTTGAACCTGGGAGGTGGAGGTTGCAGTGAGCTGGCCACTGCACCACAGAGAGAGACCCCATCTCGGGGGGGGGAAAAAAAAAAAAAAAAAAGAACACAGAGGCCCAGATTTGTTGGCACAAAAAGGGCCATGATATTGTGGAACAGTGATCGAATGTTGAGGAACAGGGAACTTTGGTTTTGGGAAGAGAGGGACGAGTCTACTGTCAGGAGATTGGCTGAGGAAAGGAAGCTGGGGGATCATATCTTGAGTAGTCCCTGCGGGACTGGATGAGAGATAACGGGATGTGTGAAAGGGAGACAATGAGATCAAATGTTTGGAGAGCGCTAGGCTATATGTTGGGAGTCCGTGAGTACTTAATACTAAGAGATAGCAGAAGATCGAATATCCAAGTTTGAAAGCTGGAAACCAGTGAGGGATAAATATTGTGGTCCTTTGGAGACAATTTTTTTTTTTTTTTTTTTTTTTTTTTTTTGAGACGGAGTCTTGCTCAGTCGCCCAGGCTGGAGTACTGGGGTGCGATCTCCGCTCACTGCAAGCTCCGCCTCCCGGGTTCATGCCATTCTTCTGCCTCAGCCTCTCGAGTAGCTGGGACTACAGGCGCCGGTCACCACGCCAGGCTAATTTTTTTTTTTTTTTTTTTTTTTTGTATTTTTAGCAGAGATGGAGTTTCACTATGTTAGCTAGGATGGTTTCAATCTCTTGACCTCGTGATCCACAGCGCCCGGCCTGGAGACGTAATTTTGGGAAATAGTGCCGCCGATTGCTGTGGGGAAATTGTTGTAGTAAAGTGTGATTGTAAAGCACAAGCTGACATTGGGGAACACTGGATGTCATACTTGTGGCCCTGAAATAAGTGTCCGGGGACAAGATATCAAGGCACAGAGTGATATGGGATTATGGGAAGTCAGAACTGAGAAATGGCAAGGCCCTGATATTGGAAAACAGGGAATCTGTAAAGACCCATGGGGCAAATTCCAGAGCTTAGCTGGGGGACTGTACTTGGTCTTTGTAAAGGAAGCAAGTGGAGACTAAATACTGAGGGGCAGTAGTTAATGCCACAATGGGATAGTGGATGATCTGCCATAAAAGGACGGTAGACTTGGATACCGGCGTGTTGTGAGGACCGGATGTGGAGAAAGATGCCATCGAAGGGCCTTGTAGCTATTCAGTGGAGGGAGAGGCTACATTTTGGAATACTGGGTCATGGGGTTAAGTCTGTTTTGGAGGGACAGTAGGGAATGCTGTGGAGCAGACTAGGAAGTTGGGCAGGGTCCACTGCAGAGTTGGAAATTAATGGAGAACTGAATATAGAGGAGACTGAAAAAGAGATAATTTATTCCATCAGAGGTATCACAATTACAGATTACAGACATTTGCAAGTAAAGACTATGCAGGGTTACAGCGCTGCGTTTTGACATTTAACATTCATGAGTAAACAGAGATGGCCGGTGGGTAAATATCTTGCCAAAGTGGTTTCTGGTATTAAGCCTTTTGAGTCTAAGATGACAAACCCCTAGGGCTCAGGTGGTTTTCCCGCACTAACTCTTGTCAATGACACATCCCTCAGCCCCTTTTGTCTTGGGTGCCACAGCTCCAGAAAGGCTCCGGGCCAGAACGAAGCCATCCTAGAGTCCCCAAGGACAGCCCTCCCGTGGACCCCGGCTAGGGCCCCAGAGTCTCATCCTGAGGAGTGCGCCAGCTCTGGGCCTGCGTCCCAGTGGGGTTTGCAGCCACAGGTCCCGCGAGTCCCGGACACTTCCAGGGCGTGGTCTCCTGGTAAGACAGCTCCTCCGGCTCCTCCAGGCAGCGACAACAAAGTCTAAGGCAGGAAAAACGCACAGTCGTGGTCAGCCAGAGCCCCTGGGGGCGCAGCACGAAACCCCGACGAAAGCCACTTACCGAGTCCCGCCCTCCAGCTACGCCTGCGGCGCGGTCTTGTCCTCTCTCCGCCGCGCCAACTCCGGGGCACAGCCGGCTCCTCCTGGGGGCGATGCAGCATCACAGGGCTCCGGCCCAGCCCGGGCCAGGGCGCCGACCCTCCCCGCGGGACCCTCTCTAGAAGGCCGCGGGTCTGGGTCTGGCTCATCCCTTAAAGAATCCAAGGTTGGGCGCACTCTGAGCTCCCCAAACACAAAATGATGGGCTCCCTGCGCGTGCCCCCGCGTCACAGAGTGGTAGGGGTCCAGCGACATTCTCCTAATTATAAACGGGGTTCAATCATACCCCAGAATTCTAAACGCCCCCATCCCTAACCTGCAGGTGCAAACAGCACCCTTCTTTCATTGCCTGCAGCTACTTTGTACTTTCCTACTGATAGACAAAGATAGTGACAACAAAGAAGGAAAGAAGCATCGAAAGCTACATGAAGGGGGTGTGTTCCAAAACACAAAATGCCGAGCCCTGTTTTCCCTTTCCCTCCCCGCTCGGTCCTGCGCCCACCCCGTCCCGCGCTGGCCACTCAGGCAAGCTGTAAATGGATATAGGTAAAGATGCAGGAGGTGATGGAGAAGGCGATGGCTGCGTAGATGAAGATGGAGAGGTGCGGAAAATGGTCGAGATAGCAGCCCTCGACCAGTGGAGGCGCCTCCTCCTTGGGCTGGGGGCGCGATGCGGCCTTCGGGGGCTGCCCGGCGCGGCCCCCCTGCGCCCTCCCGCCCGCGCGCCGACCAGCCTTCTTGCCCGCGGCCGACGCGGACCTGGGCGCACGGGCAGCGGGAGGGTCTTCCGGGGGAGGCTTGTCAAACAGGCCTTCGGACTCGGGGTCTGGGCGAATCTGCTCGGGACCCCAGGGTCTGCGCTGAAAGAGTCCGTCAGCCATGGGCAGGATCGCGGGTAGGTGGGTCAGCTGGGTCTGGGTCGCAGCGCAGTGGGCGGTGGTCTGGGCTGCGGCTGTATTTCTACAGCCCCGGGTGGGGGCGGAGCCAGAGGGGCAGGGGGCCTCTGCAGGGTCCGCCGGGCCTCTCAGCAGAGGCGCAGCTTCGTCTGGCTCCTCCTTCCGCCCCCAGCCTGTTGCAGAGGCTGGCTCGCCGGGTTCCAGCTCCCTGGTCGGCGGCTCGGCAGTCTTTGCGCAGCAAGGTTTGTCTCCATGGCAACCAGACTGGTGGCGCAAGGGGGAGGAAGAGGGAGCTTCCTGGGACCCCGGCTGGCTGGGACCCCGGGGCACGAGCAGGCTTGGCACCTAAGAAGCCGAAATGCAACCAGCCAGGCTCTCAGCTGCGTGGGGAGCTTCCCCAGGGCATATTTCTCCTTTTAAAAGAAATATTTATTGTGTGGTCTGTTTTAAATTTTAATCTTAATATGTGAAAAAGCTAACACATCATCTTTGTAGAAAATTAGAAACTGAGAAAACAGTATAGGCAAAATCAGTGTAAAATACAGCCTCCCACCATCCCAACGTCCAGAGATAATACAGCTAAAGAATTGGTGCATTTCTCTACCTTCCTCCTTTTTTTTTTCTTTGTCTCTCCATCTACATCTGTATCTGTACAACCTGTTTTCTCTTCTTGCTCTTCACCCACAAAAGCAGGACTCCAGCCTTTTGAGCATCTCACATATGATTAAGAACAAATCCTTCAAAGACCTGCCTCACCTAAGCCCATTTCTCAGACCCACCTGGCGTCTACTCAGGCCTCCTTGTCATCCACCAAGCCCTCTCTGGCTTCACAGGTACTGCCACAGGCTGCTGCGCACTAGCATCTCCTGGCGTCTCTGTTGCACCTGAGGTTCCAAGGCCGGCTGGTGTTCCCTCCTGGAATGGAGGGAGAACAATCACTTGGGTTTATTTGAGTCCCAGTAGATTGAAGGGGTCCGCTGGCCGGCTTTGTTAGTTGCAGCAAATCCAAACTGCATCAGACAACTCCCTGCCTCCTGCAAGTGAAAGGCCGGGGGTGAACCAAGGCCAGGGTGCTGAAACACTGTAACCAGGGTGCTATCCCTCTCTATCTTACAGCGTTGCCAGCAACTTCTTGCATGGCCAGAGCCTACTAGGTAGTGGTAGGTACTCAGATTTTTGCTGAATGAATGATGCAGTGAATAATGGCAGCAGCAAACTCTGGTTCTCACAGCTTAACCCCCTCAGCTAAAAGGGCTTCCAGTTGGCTGGATGAGGAGAAGATGGAACCCTCATCTGTGATCCTGGGAATGTAAAATGGTGCAGTTCCTTTTTTTTTTTTTTTTTTTTTTTGAGACGGAGTCTTGCTCTGTTGTCCAGGCTGGGGTACAGTTGAGCGATCTCAGCTCACTGCAACCTCCGCCTCCTGGGTTCAAGCGATTCTCCTGCCTCAGCCTCTGAGTAGCTGGGATTACATGCGCACACCATCACACCTGGCTAATTTTTGGTGTTTGTAGTAGAGACAGGGTTTCACCACATTGGCCAAGCTGGTCTCGAACTTCCTGACCTCAAGTGATCCACCTGCCTCGGCCTCCCAAAGTGCTAGGATTACTGGCATGAGCCACTGTGCCCAGTCGGATGGAAGTATATGAAGGGTGACATGGAAAGGTATGGAGGGTGGAATGGAAGGATGGTTTAGGTGGAGTGAAAGAATGTGAAGAATGGAATGGAAGGTTGCAAAAGGCAGAATGGAAGGACATGGAAGGACCAGAGTTTGAAAAGTGGAATGGGAGGATGTTTAGGGTGCAATGGAAGAGCTTGAAGGATGTCATGGAGGGGTGTGAAGGGTGGAATTGAAGGGTGTGAAGGGTGAAATGGGAGGATGCTTAGGGTGGAATGGAAAATGTGAAGAGAGAAACAGAAGGACACGTAGTGGACTGGAAGAGTGTCAAGGATGGAATACAAAGTGTGTAAGGTGGAGTGGAAGAATAGGAAGGTTGTAATGAAATGGTGTGAACAATGGAATGGAATGGTAGGAAGGGTGAAATGAAATTGTGTGATGGATGAATGGAAGGGTGTGAGGCTAGAATGGAATGGTAGGAAGGGTGAAATGGAATTGTGTGATGGATGAATGGAAGAGTGTGAGGCTAGAATGGAAGGGTGTGAAGGGTGAAATGAAATTGTGTGATGGATGAATGGAAAGGTGTGAGGCTAGAATGAAAGGGTGTGTAGGGTGCAATGGGAGGGTTTTCAGGGTGGAATGGAAGGGTATGTAGAGTGGGATGGAAGAGCTTTATGTAAGGCTGTGGCATTGAGAAAGTCACCCAAACTGACCTATGAGGTTTAAGTGGGAGTAGGTAGTGGGGAGGTCTCAGTAACCAAGAGGGTCTCGGGCAGAACCATGCAAAGGCTTACTGCGGCGGAGCTGGGTGTAGGTGAGGAGTGCAGGTGTTAAAAATGCTTTAGTAACTGCAGGGCCTTTTGCATATTGAGAAGATGTGAGGCTAAATCCAGAGCTCAGACAGCAGAGGCCCAGGTGTCTCTAGGACACCTTGTTATTTTTTACCTGGTGTATGTGTACAGAAATGAATATATTGCAAAACAGTGCTGGTCCCAGCCCAGGTGACTCCTGGGGGCTCTATCTGTCAGGAATTGAGAGAGCTTGGCTTACTCCATGGCCTCACCCTGGTGCAAGCTATGCCTGTGCCCTGCAACAAGAGCTAACTTTGTCCCAGGCCAGGGACTTTAGGACCCGTAGACATCCCTGACAGGACAGTTACCACAAGGTCCCAAGCTACAACTTCACTCTCTGCTCGGCACCTGAGTGTTCCAGGAAAAATCTCATGAGTCCAGGGCCTGGAGCCAGCATCCGCCAAAAGACCCCAAATGGACAAAGGTTGCCTTTAGCTCCTGTTTCTGGGACCTGCCCAGAGTACATACCCCTCTCATAGGTGAGAGAGGCCTCTTCTAGAAGGATCTTTGCTCCTGGGCTATACTTTGATAGGTTTTCTTCATCCATTTAGGGATTCATTCTGCCTCTGGAAGAAAGATACACTGTCTGAGTCAATAGGAATCAGGGATTTGAGGCCAAAGCCTGGATCTGAACAATGGCCAGTTGACCGTGTTGGTGACCCCCTCTATGAGGAATCCTAGGACACACATGGATCATAACAGCAGCAGCAGCAATCACTGAGCACTGACTGTGTGCTAGGAACTGTGCCCAACATTTATGCAGAGATGGTCTCACTTCATTTTCATGACCCCCTAAATTGGGCACCAGTATTTTCTCCAATGTTCCAATGAGGAAACTGAGGTTGAGAAGTGAAGGAATCTAAAATCTGCTGCTAATGCTGACTGCTGGGGGCCGGGTGTGGTGGCTCACGTTTGTAATCCCAACACTTTGGGAGGCTGAGGTGGGTGGATCACCCGAGGTCAGGAGTTCGAGACCAGTGTGGTCAACATGGCAAAACCACCTTCTACTAAAAATACAAAAATTAGCCAGGCATGGTGGTGCATGCTATAATCCCAACTACTCGGGAGGCTGAGGCACGAGAATCGCTTGAACCTGGGAGGCAGAGGTTGCAGCGAGCTGAGATCGCACCACTGCACACCAACCTGGGTGATAGACTGAGACTCTGTCTCAAAAAAATATAGACTATACTAGAATAGAATAAAATAAAATAAAATAGAATAAAATACTGACTGCTGGGGTTCTAAGCCATGTCTCTCTGACCCAAGGGTAAGAGGTATACCTCCCAATCCCCATCCCTTCAGCTACCCACCCCAGGCTTGCTCACCATCAAAGACGATGTCCTGTTAGCCTTTCCCAGGTCACATCCTGGGCCTCACCCTGCAGCAAAACAGACTTGGTCCCTTTAGAATGTGTGCACAGAGCAAGAGGCAAAATTCACAAAGGCCACTTTTAGCTCGAAGTGTTCATGCCCAGCTGAGGAAACAAGCTTCGGTGGTGGTGGTGGTGGCGGCGGTGGCGGCAGTGGCGG
>NW_012104920.1:3616709-3634845 GCF_000951045.1 Mandrillus leucophaeus | reverse complement strand
GGCGGTGGTGGTGGCGGTGGTGGTGGTGGTGGCGGTGGTGGTGGGATGTATGTGTCCATGGGTGGGTGGGAGAGAAGGACCTTGCAGGAATCTCTGCTGCCTGGGCTAGAGCTGTTTGTTATCCTGGAAACCATGGTTGCTTTGAAACTGGCTGCTGAATTTCTCTCCTGCCAATTTCTAATTTCTGTGCATGCGCTGGCTAGGAGAAGGGAAGTCAAGCCAGGAATCTCCCCTTTCCACAGGTCCACTACCCAAACCCACCGCTGATGGGAAACCTCCAAGTGTACTGCAACCTCTACACCAGGATGTGCCTGGATAGGCCTAGTCACCTGCTGAAGGTGCTGTGGTACTTCTAGCCCAGTGCAGGGTCAGCTGCCTGCCCCACCCTGAGAGGCTTCTGGGAGCTCACACCCAATGCTGACCATCCCTGTGCTCCACCCAGTCCCCTGCTGGGGATAGGGGTAGCAGTGATTGCTGAGCAAGGCAGAGAAGGGGAGGCTGAGTAAAGCCTGGGGCTCCATGGGGCAGACAGCGGGAAGTCAAGAACCTGTCTGGGGGCTGTGAGGTGTCATCTGGCAGGTGGGATTCCACATGAGCTGTGGCTCCAAGCCTCCCTATCTCCCTTCCTGCCCCTATGCACACTCCAGGTCCCATCAGACTTCACTTACAAAGCACACATTCAAAGATACAATTATTAAGAATTTCAAGGCAGTGACTGCCACGCATTAAACCCCAAGCATGGGGGCCTACTGCCATTGCACAGGCTGCACCTCCAGGAAGCTGGTCCTACTCACAGCCTACCGCAGGTCTAGTTTAGGCTAGCTGGGCACGGATGGCTTCTTCCTGCTCAGTGCTGTGGTTCTGCATCAGATGTTTAGCTTTCCACGGTGTGTTTTCTCCCACTAGAGAGAACTCAGCGCTTCCAGCACCTCAGCTGCATTCCAGGGCCCAGCAGAACTCACCACTCTGGACATTTTCATCCTCTTCCCCGTTTTCTTTCACACACACAGACCTCTGCTCTCTGCATATGATCTTCCTCAGAGAGAACAGATTTGGTTGCTTGTGCTCTGTCCTCTTCTCTTTGTGCTGCCCCTATAGAACAAGAATCATCAAACAGGGTCAGGCACGGTGGCTCACACCTGTAATCCCAGCACTTTGGGAGGCTGATGTGGGTGGATTGCCTGAGGTCAGGAGTTCGAGACCAGCCCGACCAACATGGTGAAACCCCGTCTCTACTAAAAATACAAAATTAGCCGGGCGTGGGAGTGGGTGCCTGTAATCCCAGTTACCCAGGAGGCTAAGGCAGGAGAATTGCTGGAATTTAAGAGGTGGAGGTTGCAGTGAGCCGAGATTGTACCATTGCACTCCAGTCTGGGCAACAAGAACAAAACTCTGTCTCAAAAAAAAAAAAAAAAAAAAAATTGTCAAACAGCCAATTCAGCAACATCATTCTTCTCCTCCTTCCATTCCTCTATCCACCCAGAAGCTGACCCACACTAAATGGTTAAGAACTGTGAGGATAATCCAGCAATTTCCCTGCTAGATGTATACCCAAAAGAGTTGAAAACAAGGTTTCAAAGAGACATCTGTACAGCTACGTTCACGGCAGCACTATTCACAATAGCCAAAACGTGGACACAACACACGTGTCCATCAACAGATGAATAGATAACCAAAATGTGGCATAGACACACAATGGGATGTTTTCCTACCTTAAAAGGAAGGAAATTCTGGCCAGGTGCAGTGGCTCATGCCTGTAATCCCAGCACTTTGGGAAGCCGAGGCGAGAGATCACCTGAGGTCAGGAGTTTGAGACCAGCCTGGCCAACATGGTGAAACCCCGTCTCTACTAAAAACACACACACACACACACACACACACACACACACACACACAAAATTAGCTAGGCATGATGGTGGACACTTGTAATCCCAGCTACTTGGGAGGCTGAGGCAGGAGAATGGCTTGAACCCAGGTGATGGAGGTTGCAGTGAGCTGAGACTGCACCACTGCACTCCAGACTGGGCAACAGGAGCGAAACTCCATCTCAAAAAAAAAAAAAATTAAAATTAAAAAATAATAAATAAATAAATAAATAAAAAGGAAATTCTGACACATGCAATGCCATGGATGAACTTTGAACACTTTGTGATAAATGAAAGCAGCAAGCGCAAAAAGACAATGATTGTATGATTCCACTTATACAAGGTTTCTAGAGCAGTCAAATTTAAAGAGACAGAAAGCAGAATAGTGGTTTCCAGGGGCTGAAAGGAGGCAGGAATGGGGAATTATTATTTAATGGGTACAGAATTTCAATTAAGGAAGATGAGAAAGTTCTGGAGATGGACAGTGGTGATCGTAGCACGTCGAGGTGAATGTGCTTACACTTAAAAATGGTTATAATCATAAATTATATTACAGATATATTCAACTAAAGTAAGGAAAAAATAACCGTGAGGACATTTTGTTCTCCCTCAAACAGTCTTCAAATAAATTAAATTAAATTAAAGATCTTCAAATTAAGGCCTTCTAAAATCAAAAGAAAACAAAAACCAGCCATTAAAGAATCAAGAAATTCAGCCAGGCATGGTGGCTCACGCTTGTAACCCCAACACTTCAGGAGGCCGAGGCGGGCAGATTGCTTGAGTCCAGGAGTTCCAGACGAGCCTGGGAAACATGGTGAAACCCTGTCTCTACTAAAAATACAAAAATTGGCTGGGCGTGTTGGCTCACGCCTATAATCCCACGGGGAGGCTGAGGTTGGTGGATCACAAGGTCAGGAGATCGAGACCATCCTGGCTAACACGGTGAAACCCCGTCTATATTAAAGATACAAAAAATTAGCCAGGCATGGTGGCACATGCCTGTAGTCCCAGCTACTGGAAACTCAGGAGGCTGAGGCAAGAGAATTGCTTGAACCTGGGAGGCAGAGGTTGCAGTGAGCTGAGATTGCACCACCACACCCCAGCCTGGGCGACAAAGCGAGACTCTGTCTCAAAAAAAAAAAAAAAAAGAAAAAGAAAAAAATTAGCCAGCGGGCGGGCACAGTGGCTCACATCTGTAATCCCAGCACTTTGGGAGGCTGAGGTGAGCAGATCACAAGGTCAAGAGTTCGAGACCAGCCTGGCCGAAAAGATTGAAACCCCATCTCTACTAAAAATACAAAAATTAGCCAGGCATGGTGGCGCACGCCTGTAATCCTAGCTACTCAGGAGGCTGAGGCAGGAGAATTGCTTGAACCATGGAGGCAGAGGTTGTGGTGAGCTGACATCGTGCCATTGCACTCCAGCCTGGGGGACAGAGTGAGACTCGGTCTCAGAAAAAAAAAATATATATATTAGCTGGGTATGGTGGTGTGCACCTGTAATCCCAGCTACTCAGATGGCTGAGGCAGGAGAATCACTTGAACCTAGGAGGCAGAGGTTGTAGTGAGCTGAGATTGCACCACTGCACTCCAGCCTGGGTGACCAAGCAAGACGCTGTCTCAAAAGAAAGATAAAAAATAAAATAAATTTGTTTTGTAGAGACAGAGTCTTGCTATGTTGCCTAGATTGGCCTTGAACTCCTGGCCTCAAGTGATCCTCCTTCTTAGCCTCTTAAAGTGTGAGAATTACAGGCTTGAGCCACTGCATCCAGCATGAGGGAAGCTATTGCAAAATATAAAAAGTCATGAGACTATTGATGTCCTTTGATACAATCATCCTATCCCTTAGTATTGACTTCAAGACAGTGATCTAAAGGATAAAGAAAAGCTCTCTGCAGAAAGACGTGTATCGCAGTACTGCTTATCGTGGCAAAAAATCGGAAGCAAACTCAATGTCAGAACAAGAGGAGAATAGTTAATTAAATGATATATCTACTGCAAGGAGTCATGCAGTCATCAGGGGAAGATTATCCTGAAAACTCTTAAGTAGCTTGAGGGATGCTTGTGATGATCCAAATCAAAGTCAAAAAAAAAAAAAAAACAACAAGATTTAAAACCCCATGTACTAGGATGATAACAAGATGAAAAAGTGTTCCTGCAGAGAAAGACTGGAATGGAAAGAGGAAAGACAGAATTTTTGTATTGTTTGGATAATGAGATCATGGGGTGACTTCTTTCTCATTTGACCAGAACTTGTACACCATGGTTATATTAGTTTCTGTGCAACGAAGGCAATTAACAGACGAAAAAAGTCTAAGTAATGGACCCAGTGGCCATTTTCAGGATTAACAATACTCTGTGATGGTCTGATTGGTGCCCACGCAGACAAAGGTCCTTACCTAACCGCCGGGATGGCCCCACATTGCCTAGCAACTACTTGCTTAACAGCAGTTGCTAGGAAACCAAGAACACCACAGGACTCCTGACCAATAGCACAGCATCCATACTACTGCCAGCCTTCTCTTCAAGTTCTCTCCAGCAGTCATGCTCCTGTCCGGCCATTCCTCTTCTCCTCCTGTTCTCCTCCTTCTCATTCCTACCTGCCTGGGGCTAACCTGCGAGTAGCACTCACTCACGGGTCCCGCAATCATACAGCCTGACACAACACAGGTGATCACAGGTTCCAGAGGACCATTTTCCTTCCCCTGCTTCCCCTGCTTCCTTCTTGCTCCAGGACTGGGGCCTGGACCAGCGTGTGTGCATGGCTCAAAGTTTAAATCCGTAGTTATCCCACCATTGAGACAAGTATTGCTCATGGCCTCCATCAGGTTCCAGCACCTGGCAAATCCTACTCCTCCAGAGTGATTCCTTCAGGAAAGGTATGTACTGAGCTCAGCCCAGGGCTCCCACCATCCATCAGAGTGCCTGGTGGAAGCATTCCATGATTCTTTTTTTTTTTTTTTTTTTGAGATGGAGTCTCACTCTTGTTGCCTACGCTGGAGTACAGTGGTGCAATCTCAGGTCACTGCATGAGCCACCACGCCCAGCTAATTTTGTTTGTATTTTTAGTAGAGACAAGGTTTTGCCATGTTGACCAGGCTGGTCTCAAACTCCTGACTTTAGGTGATCCATCTGCCTCAGCCTCCCAAAGTGTTGAGATTACAGGCGTAAGCCACCTCGCCCAGCCAAATCCATGATTCTTGAATACATTCTTTGACAGGGGTCATGTGGACATCTCCCTGTTCCAAGTGGCCCACTTTAAAGAGAAAGAAAACCTCATGTAGGATGGATTAGTCTGAACACAATGATCCTGGAAGACTCCAATTTTCCACCATTGTTGAGAATGATCCCTGCTGCCCTGCACTTCTCATTCCCATCATCTCCATGTGTTGTTCGACCATCATGTCCATTCTCAGGAAGTCGCCATGTGTCTCTATTCAAAAAGATCTTTCTTCTATTCTTCTTCTTTTTTAAAACAGAGACAAGGTCTCACTATGTTGCCCAGGCTGGTCTCAAACTCCTGGACTCAAGCAATTCCCTGGCCTCAGTCTCCCAAAGTGCTAGGATTATAGGCAAGCACCCTGACAATTATTTTTATTTAGAGACGGGATCTTGCTCTGTCACCATGGCTGGAATGCAGTGGCATGATTATGGCTCACTGGAGCCTGGGCTCAAGGGATCCTCCTGCCTCAGCCTCCAGAGTATCTGGGAATACAGGCATGTGCCACAACACCTGGCTAATTAAAAAACTTTTTTTTTTTTTTGGGGGGGATGGAGTCTCGCTCTGTTGCCCAGGCTGGAGGGCAATGGCACGATCTTGGCTCACTGCAACCTCTGCCTCCCACGTACCAGTGATTCTCCTGCCTCAGCCTCCCGAGTAGCTGGGATTACAGGCACCCGCCATCATGCCCGGCTAATTTTTGTATTTTTGTAGAGACGGAGTTTCACCATGTTGGCCAGGCTGGTCTTGAACTCTTAACCTCAGGAGATCCATCAGCCTCGACCTTCCAAAGTGCTGGAATCACAGGCGTGAAAAATATATATATATATTTTTGAGACAGGGTCTTGCTATGTCGCCCAGGCTGTTCTTAATCAATCTTCAGATCTTCGCCTCCCAAAGAGGTGGGATTATAGACGTGGGTGCGTATATCGTATCTCCTTGCCACTGGAATATAAATTGCTTGAAAGCAGATACTCTGTGGCTTCTGTTATCACTGGCAGCTACAACAGCCTCAGGCCCAAAGAAGCTAAGATTTACTGCCTGCCTAGCGTTGTGTACCAGCTCGCCCAGAACAACTTCCCACTCATGAGCACACCTAATCAAACAACCGTTTGACGCCAGCTTTACTATTCCCTTCTTACACATCTGAAAACCTTTTTCAAGATCACACATTTAATGGGTGGTAGAGTCAATCATTTGATTCCCAGCTCACTGCCTGTCTCTCGAATTCTAGCTGTTGCTATCAGAATCCGGATCCAGGCCCGGCACGGTGACTCACGCTTGTAGTTCCAGCACCTTAGGAGGCCAAGGCGGGCGGATCACTTGAGGCCAGGAGTTCGAGACCAGCCTGGCCAACATGGTGAAACCCTGTCTCTACTAAAAATACAAAAATTTAGCCGGGAGTGGTGGTGGGTGCCTGTAATCCCATCTACTCGGGAGGCTGAGGCAGGAGAATCGCTTGAACCCGGGAGGTGGAGGTTGCAGTGAGCCGAGATTGCGCCACTGCACTCCAGCCTTCCAGCCTGGGCGACAGAGCGAGACTCCGTCTCAAAAAAAAAAAAAAAAAAAAAAAAAAAAAAGAGAATCTGGATCCAAAGCGGACATGCATCTGTGTCTCCCCCACCCCCACGCACTTGTTTGTGTCTGGCCTTTCTCCTACTCCAAGACGGGCTGCACTTCGGGGCTTGCTGCCATGGAGACGGCTCCGGATTTAGGAATACATTTCCTAGGCTTCTGGCAACTAACGTGAGGACCTGCTGGGATGAGGGAGGGGGAGCTCTGCAGAAGGGGGCGGGACACGTGGGGCTTGCGCGGCTTAGCGGGTGGCGGAGTCCCTCCTCGCGTCGGTGCCCTGTGTCTCTCCGTTCCTGCGCGCCCCCTTGTGCCCCGCACGCTGCGCGCACGCGAGTCCGCCGAGCCCATCCTGCGCCCCCGCACTCGGGCCAAGGCTTCTGCCCCAACTACCCTGGGCTTAGTTCGCGAAGGTCGCGAGTTGGCCTCCTGCGTTACCGGCGAGAAAGCTTCACAGGTGGCGCCACCCGGGGCTACGCGCCCTGCGGGGCCGCATGAGGTCGCGGCTGGAGCTGCTGTGAGAGGGCATGGGAGGCCCAGGCGGCCTGGACCTATCCTGCGACGCGGGGGCCACCTGGCCCCTAGCTGTCCTCTCCCTTGTCACCTGATGCCGTTTAAATTTTTTTTTTTTAATTTTGTAAATAAAAAAATTTAACGTCTCATAAAGATAGGGTCTTGGTATGTTGCCCAGGCTGGTCTTGAACTCCTGGGCTGAGGCGATCCTCCACCTTAGCTTCCCAAAGTGCTGGGATTACAGGCGTGAGCCACTCCACAGGGCCATCTGATGCCTTCCTTTTTTTTTCTTTTCTTTTTTTTTTGAGAGTGAGTCTCTCTCTGTCACCCAGGCTGGAGTGCAATGGTGCAATCTTGACTCATTGCAACCTCCACCTCCCGAGTTCAAGTGATTCTCCTGCCTCAGCCTCCCAAATAGCTGAGATTACAGGCCCGTGCCACAAGACTTGGCTGAGTTTTGCATTTTTAGTAGAGACAGGGTTTTGCCATGTTGGCCAGGCTGGTCTTCAACTCCTGACCTGAAGTGATCCACCCACCTTGGCCTCCCACAGTGCTGGGATTACAGGCGTGAGCCACTATGACCAGCCTCTGATGTGTTCTTGAACTCAAACTTTCAGCTCACCAAGGCCTCTAGGAGGGTCAAGAGGCCTGGATGGGTGGGTGGGAATGAAAATAGGTGAGGCAGGCCGGGCGCGGTGGCTCAAGCCTGTAATCCCAGCACTTTGGGAGGCTGAGACGGGCGGATCACGAGGTCAGGAGATCGAGATCATCCTGGCTAATGCGGTGAAACCCCGTCTCTACTAAAAAAATACAAAAAACTAGCCGGGCGAGGTGGCGGGCGCTTGTAGTCCCAGCTACTCGGGAGGCTGAGGCAGGAGAATGGCGTAAACCCGGGAGGCGGAGCTTGCAGTAAGCTGAGATCCGGGCACTGCACTCCAGCCTGGGCGACAGAGCGAGACTCCGTCTCAAAAAAAAAAAAAAAAAAAAGAAAGAAAATAGGTGAGGCACTGGACTTCCCTGGTTTGGGTTTGGGGGCGTTCACTACTTTGTCACCTGGTGATTTGAGAAAACACCCTCTAGTCCATCTAGGTCTCTGTTTCTGTACCTCTCTGTCTTTTGTTGTCTGTTTTCCCAAGAGAAAAGAAGAATCAATGACTGACAGCTGCCATCACCAGAATAAGGTGCAGTTTGCACGGGGGTATTTTTCTTAACTTTATTTGGGGGCTGTTGCTACATCCTATTTTGTGCACTCAAGTGTTTTGTCATTTGGGCAGATGTCTGTGAGACAAAGTAGCAAACATGAGAAGCCATGTTTGCTCATTTCTGTTTGCCAGAATAATTTCACTAAGTCCCTGACTCTGTAACGTCTGCTGCTCTCCGGAAAGATGCTTTGATAATGAAACAGGATAGAGCACAGGGCCCCCAACCTTGTGGTTGGGGCAAGACTCTTGCCTGACTCTTGCCTGTATTCGTTGAAAGATAAATGCTCCTAACCTTCTCTTTTTCTACATATAAAATAACATCTGGGCCAAGCTCAGTGGCTCATGCCTGTAATCCTAGCACTTTGGGAGGCTGAGCTGGGCTCAGACCAGCCTGGGCAACGTGGTGAAACCCCATCTCTACTAAAAATGCAAGAACGAACTGGGTGTGGCGGCATGTACCTGTAGTCCCAGTGATGCAAGATTTTTCTCAACCCTGCTTTGCCAGTTGGAAATTTCTGTGAATGGTGGGGTCTCTGTTTGTTTGTTCCCATCGTCCCACTCCAGCCCATGCCTCCCAGGCTGGCCCATCCCCACCGCCACTTCCCGTTGCATGGGATGGCCGCCTGGTGCTGGTGGAGGACTGGAGGGCTACAGCTTATAGCTCCTTTTGCCCCCTCTGTTCGGTGGGTTACAGGTTGTTGTCCCACCTCCAAGAAGAATGAGGTTATGGTGACAATCGAAGGGTGAGGACGGCAGAGAAGAATTTTATTGAGTGACAAAACAGCTCTCAGCTGAAGATGATGTGAGGGTGGTCCCCCACCTGAAGCTGGGTGGTCTCTTTCTTAATGTGGTTGGGTCCAGGGCTTTTATGGGCTCAGAATGGGGAGTGCACTCTCATTGGTTTGTGAGTAAGCAATAAAGGCTAAAACAAAACCACCACTCAAAGGTGGGCATGATAGTGTAAAAAAACCAATTAAGGAAGGGTAGGTGTATGGAAAATAGGTGAAGGGTGAGGATCAGTCAGAGGAAGGTGTCCCAAACAGGAGGGGAGGTTCTCAATCCAGTCCAAGGATTTACCTGGGACTTGTTGCTAGCCTTTAAACTGTCTTTGGCTTAAAGGTGGGGTTTCACTGGGGGCCTGTCCCTATCTGCCTAGGCATTTTACTGCCTCCTGCTGCTATTACCAGCCATTCAGGAGTCTGAGGCAAGCAGGTCACCCGAGCCCAGGAGGTTGAGGCTGCAGTGAGCTGTGATTCTCCTATTGCACTCCATCCTGGGTGACAGAGTAAGACCTTGTCTCAATAAATAAATAAAAATAACATCTGGCAGGGTTAGTGATTATGCTTCTGATAGTGACATGAGGCAGTCAAATGCCTAGGCAGATAGGGGTGGGTCCCTGGTGAAACCCCACCTCCAAGCAGAAGACAGTTTAAAGCCTGAAAATGAAGCTACAAGTTAAATCCTCAGACCAGACTGAGAATCTTTCCTCTGATTGATCCCCACCCTTCACCTGTCTTACCCTTCACCTTTCCTAATTGGTTTTCTACACTGTCGTGCCCACCTTTCAGTGATGTCTTCACTTTAACCTTTTTTGCATACTCACAAACCAATCAGCAGGCACTCCCCATTCTGAGTCCATAAAAAGCCCTGGACCCAGCCACACTGAGAGAAGAAAAAACCACCCCACTGCAGGGGTGGGGAACCACCCCACCGCACCCTGCATCCCTTCTCCACCAAGAGCTGTTTCATCAGTCGATCAAGTTCTTCTCCATCCATTCTCACCCTTCAACTGTCAGCATATTCTTCTTGGATGCAAGACAAGAGTTCTGGAACCGCCAAACTCAGGTACAAGCTGTAATACAGGTGGGCTGAGCCAGTATGCAAGCCAGACTCAGCCTGGGCAGGCTGAATGGGTGGGATACCACCAGTGGCAGGTATCCTGGCCCAACAAGGCCTAGGTGGGAAGGTGGGGGTGGGAGGCTTTGGGGAGTAGGAGGTTGGCGGGCAAAATGACAGAGAAAATTCCTGCATCACTTCCGCAGTCAATAACCACATGTACTTTGGTGATCACTGATGTACTGTACACCCACACCCTGGTCACTCTGATGTGATTTTGCAGGTACTGAACCCCACCACTTGCATATGAGTAGTGGGCTGAGACACTGCTTTGGAGCAACTGACAACCACTCCTGAACTTTAAGGCCTCAGTTTATAGTCTTCAGCAAGACTTCTGAATAAACTAGCTTTAATTATTTAAAAGCTTGATTTTTTTTTTTCTTTAGTTGACATGTCCCTGGATCACTCAATGTGTTTTTTTTGGTCCGCCTGGAACAAGATGTTTGAGGTGGGACTAGCCTTTCAGGAGGAGTTATTCTGGAGTCCTTGGGGGTAACCTCACCCTCTGTGGCCCCTTTGATAGGTGGGTAGTAGGATTGGGGAGCGTGGAAAGTGGGGACTCCCTTGCTCAATAACAATTATTGCACCTCCAGCTGGGAGCTAACACTTGTAGGACGGTTCCTTGGGAAGGCCCTGAGCTACCAGACTCCACCTGCAACCTTCTGATCAGAGAAGAGGACCAGAGCTTCCTCTAGAGAGATCCAGGGTTTTATCTTGAGAATGGATTAATTGCACTATGCTGTGCAATGTGATGCGCAGTGCAAGGCAATAGAAGCAAATAGTTTAGTCCTAAGAGAACCCCCCTACCCCATGCTTCTGAGGGACTCCTATGAGGGGCCTTGGCTATTTGGAGAAGAAAGAAGGTCTAAAACAAATAGGGCATTTTTTTTCTCTCTTGAGAGAGTTGATGACATCGAATTCAGATGCAAGTTTGCAAGTTGTACACCTGCCACATTTAGCAGAAAACTGCTGACCCAGGCAGCTGATCTGAAATTCGTTCAAATCAGCAAGTTCATTATGCATAGCTTCCTTGTTTTTGGAAGTGGAAAGCCAGAGTCTTGGTGTAAACTAGGTTCCTTCCTTCCTTCCTTCCTTTCCTTCTCCTTCCTTCCTTCCTTCCTTCTCTTTCCCTCCCTCCCTCCCTCCTTCCTTCCTTCCTTCTTTCCTTCTCTTTCCCTCCCTCCCTCACTTCCTTCCTTCCTTTCTTCCTTTCCTTCTTTCCTTCCTTCCTTCCTTCTCTTTCCCTCCCTCCCTCCCTCCCTCCCTCCTTCCTTCCTTCCTTCTTTCCTTCTCTTTCCCTCCCTCCCTCACTTCCTTCCTTCCTTTCTTCCTTTCCTTCTTTCCTTCCTTCCTTCCTTCCAATGGCTGGTGTAGACTTCCTTCCTTCCTTCCAATGGAGTCTCGCTCTGTTGCCCAGGCTGGAGTGCAGTGGCACGATCTCAGCTCACTGCAAGCTCCACCTTCCGGGTTCATGCCATTCTCCTGCCTCAGCCTCCCGAGTAGCTGGGACTCCAGGTGCCCACCACCACACCTGGCTAATTTTATTTTTTTATTTTTAGTAGAGACAGGGTTTCACCATGTTAGCCAGGATGGTCGCAATCTCCTGACCTCAGGTGATCCACCTGCCTTGGCCTCCCACAGTGTTGGGATTACAGGTGTGAGCCACCGTTCCCAGCCTTGTTTATGCTTCCTCCATAGGCTTATCCTACCTGAGACCAGAGAACAGACCCTGGATCTTAGGTAAAGAACATTTTTCTCAAAGTGTAGGTGTCCTGCTAGACTCCACTTCCATTACAAGAGCTGGGATACAAAAGTTCAGGAACAGTGTCATCTCCAGAGGAAGATTCTCACAGTCAGCCACATTTGTTGAACATGTTTCCAATGTGATATAAGCAAAAAAGTCAATCTGTCCAGAAGGTAGATCGGATCCCCCACGTCCCTTCACCCATGCTTTCTTTCTGTGACCTGACTGAAAATCACAGAGTGACTTGACTGCTCTGTGACCCAGCCAGCTGCAGGTTCTTCCCAGCAGGCTGGAACCCAAACCGAGGCCTTGAACATTCTGAGGCGCTGAAAAAGGTATCTCGGTTGTTGTCAAAAACACTGAAGGAAACTGGTTGCAGCCCTGAGCCAGATTCCTTAAACCCTCCCACAAACTGCATACCTGACCCTCTTGCTGCAGGGATATGTAGGTAGAATCCCTTTTCTCTTGCTGTTAGTCTCAGAGATACACTGCACCCCACTCTCTGTGTCAGTGTCCCTATTCAGTGCTTTGGACGGATTGCTCTGAATTTAGTGCTGCTTTTTTTGGAATCCCAGCCAGCCCCATGTTGGTAT
Organism: Mandrillus leucophaeus; assembly: GCF_000951045.1. Lineage (NCBI taxonomy): Eukaryota > Metazoa > Chordata > Mammalia > Primates > Cercopithecidae > Mandrillus > Mandrillus leucophaeus. The sequence continues at coordinate 3,622,241 of NW_012104920.1, read as the reverse complement.
GGTTTGAAGTAGTCCCTTGCAGGAATTCCCCGGAGGCTGCTTCTGGGCTGGCTGGACACAATAACAGCTGAAAACTAAATGGAGTATGCAACTTTTTATTCCTTTATTTTCACTTTTTCTTTTTTATGTATTTTTTAATTCTTAAATTTAAAAATAGAAGTAAAAAAATTTTAATTTATAGGGGTTTTCTGGTAAAAATGGAAAGCCTGCTAGGCAAATTCTCAAAGAGCTGTAATACGCCTGTATTTTCTGAATAAACTTCCCTCCACTTTACTGTGTCGGCTTGCTCTTGTAGATCTTCCTGTACAAAGCCAAGAATCCACGTGGTCTCCCATGCTGAACCCCAGTTTTGGGGCTCACCCTGTGACACGGTCAGAGGCAGATGGTTCCGTGTCCCTCCTATTCCTCCTTGCTTCTGGATGGGATCCAGAGGGCTCTAGGCTTGGCTGCTGTGGCCACCAGACGAGGCTCTATGAGGTCTGTGGGGGTCTTGCCAGCTCCAGATGGACATTCCCTGAGATGCTGTTAGGCCACCTGGACTGGGGCCCCCTGTGGCATCCCTGGCATAGACACATAATGGCCAGCAAAGGCATCATCAGAGTTCCATTACTTTAGTGCTGGAAGGCAAATCAGATGGCAACTTGTTTGCAGAGAAAGAAACTGAGACCCAAAGAAGGGTCAGGCAAAGCCAGGACTCCAGGGCTGGTGTTCATACTTCAGCTGCTGAGTGGCAGGAGTCCCTTTTTGCTGCCCTTCTCCCAGAGTTCCATAATGAGGTGAGGATGGGTCTCCTTCAGGGCTTGGTAGAGTTGATCTTTGCACCTCCGGTCCCAGGACTGGCTCAAGCTGAACAGCTTCCGCATCTGGCTGGGCCTGGTGTCCTCAGCCAGCACCCTCTCATACTGCTCCTGGCTCAGCACCTGTCCATACAGTTTGTCCAAGACAACCTCCACCGATGTCACTCGGGCTATCAGCTGCTCTCGATACTGGTCCACAAAGTGCAGCAACCCCGGGGCATCCAGAGATGAAGGTAATGCTGGCAATGAACAAAGAAGGGCTCCAACCACAGCCTCCATCTCCAATCCCCATCTTCAGCCCTTTCCTCTCTCCTCTCTGCATCCCTCGCTTCCTTCTGCCTCCAGAAATGCACTTCTGCCCTCCCTCATGCCAGCATCTAGCCTGGCATTCTGCCAGAGTGGGGATCGGGAGTGGAGTTCCTGCTGGGCGCATTGGAGGCTGTCAGATAAGGAGCTCTAGGGTCTCTGTGGATAGGACAAAAGGGTATGGGGAGGGACCATGCACCGCTCTCCAGGGCCTGACCCCTTGTGAGGTCTGCAATGATGAGTCCCTTCCTTTCTCTCTTCCCTTCCCCCAAGAACCAGACAGTACCCCAGAACTGCCACTGCCTCCTGTGGTCTCTGAGAGTTGTTACTGACCTATGGGGGCTGGAGGGACCAGAGTAGCTGCAGGTGCGAGATCTCCTGGACAAACACAGAGATGAAGATGATCTGAAACAGTGCTAAGTTATTAACACACACAGTACACCTCCAGGCTCCCACTCACTTCTGAGATTCTTCGATTTAGAAAAAAGTCACAGACAAATTCTGGTAGAATCTGGAGTAAGAGCTGGAAAGGTCCTTAGAGGTTATCTAGGTGAATCCCTTCTTTATGCATATGGGGAAACTGAGGCCCAGAAGCTGTGATCATACAGTAATAGAGAGAAGGCATCCAAATGAGCAACAGCAATTTCTCCTACAACATCCCAGACTTGGTTTTAATCCCGTGTTGGCCTGAACTGTATCCCTGGTGAACTAACCAAACCCCTTGCTAGATAGCTTGAACTATTTAGCACCTCCTTGTTCTGAGCAGAAATCTACTTCCTTGTTCTTGTTTAGCCTTCTAGACTGGCACCAACCAAAGGTGTATGTTCTGGAATTGGATGTCAGAATCTAGAAGCAAGATCAAGCAATCTTAGGACATGCGAATAACAAATGAATTTTAACAGAAAAGACAGACAACAACAAAAATGAAGGGACTTAAAAATTGCTTTGCAAAGGAGAGAAAGGGGAAGTTCACAGCAGCTCATATGTACAAGGTCTGAGAGGCTGAGCAGGCTCCAAGTTCAGTGTGATCTCACAGTTCAGGGAGGTGGGCACAGGGGAGGGAGTTGAGGCTGTGGTACCAGGAGCACAGGATCCATGTGGGTGGAGAAAGGAGGGTATTTCGCATCCTCTCTGCTGACTGGACAGTCCAGGGGTCAATTCTGACTCATTCCCACACTGGAGCATCTGCTGAGGGAGGTGACTGGATGGCAAAGAAATTACAAACCAAAATAGCAGAGGAACGATGGAAGGAGCTGAGATGTGTAACTTGTATAACAAGAGTCATCAGGAAGGCTATGACCACAGTCTTCCAGAATCTAAATGGCTTTCTCATGGGGAAGGAGATACACTTTTTCTATGAGTTCCAAGGGACATAATTAAGACTGGTAAGAGGCAGAGATTGGCTTAACATGAGCAAAAAGATAATATTGCTACGATTTGTTAAGGATTATTGCATGAGGAATGTATAGACATCGCTTTATTTAATCTTTCCAACATTCCTACAAATTAGTCATTATGATCCTCTTTTTACAGACGAGGGACTCAAATGAATTAAGTAATTTTCCCAAGGTCACTCAGCAAGTAAGTGCTGGAGTGGGATTTGAATCCAGGTCTGAAGCTGGGGCTGGTTAGTTCTCCATCTGTGTTTGCACCCAAGCCAGGACTCAGTAAAGCCCATCCTCTTTCCACTACACTGTGAAGCCAGCTTGTTGCAGCTCAGGAGGTAGACTCACCATTTTTTGACAGCTGACTAGGGATGGTTGTCCTAGAAAGACCGTTTGGAGGGTTTGGGTTCTTAGAGTGTTGGTACTAGACTAAGAGTCCATACGTTTTCTCTATCCCAGAAAATGTATTATTTGATTTCCTCTTGTCTACCTCAAAAACACTGAGCGATACAGGGAGAGTATCTGAAATTGCCAAATCGGCTTAACCCATACAACCATATGACTATCTAGGTCTTATTCTTCCACCTTACATCCAAACTACCATGAGAAACTTAGTGAAAAGCTTTGTGGATGTCGACATCTGTTAATTCAAGGGCACTGTGAAGACACCATTGTACCTGGAAGACAGCATACATTTTAGAGGGTCAGATTGACTCAGGTTTAAATTCTAGTGATAACAACTGTTATGTAACCTGAGAAAGCCACCTACCTCCTACCTCCTGTGGGCTATTTCTTCTCATCAGTAAATTGTGATAATGCACACGCCCTCCCCCAGCACCACCCCCCATCCCCCACACACAGACTTTCTATCACTGACTTTCTTCTTCTTTTTTTTTTTGGAACGGAGTCTCCCTTTTTGTCCAGGTTGGAGTGCAGTGGAGCGATCTCGGCTCACTGCAACCTCCGCCTCCCGGGTACAAGCGATTCTTCTGCCTCAGCCTCCTGAGTAGCTGGGACTACAGGCACATGCTACCACGTCCAGCTAATTTTTGTATTTTTCGTAGAGACAGGGTTTCACCATATTGGCCAGGCTGATCTTGAACTCCTGACCTTGTGATCTGCCCACCCCAACCTCCCAAAGTTCTGGGATTACAGGTGTGAGCCACTGTGCCCAGCTACTTCATTGATTTTCTTTCTCTTCCCACCTCTGAGTTCTCTGGACTTGTCCTGGTTTTACCTGGTTTCACCAAGGCCTCCCACACCAGACTCTCATCTTTCTTGTCTTTCATTTGCAGCCTGATCCCTGATCCCAAGTGGCCAACGTAGAACTCCGAGAACAGCTGGGCTTCTCCAGGGCTTCGATAGCAGAGCTCCAGTTCCTGAAGAGGCAAAGAGTTTAGTTGCCACCCTGTTCATCTTGCATGGAAGGTTATTCCCCACCTGATATCTTCTTGGCTCTGCTTGGTTCCACAGGGATACTCCAATGATCCCTGTACTGAAATCAACTACCACCTTCAGAAACTGCTCTTTTCCCAATTTTCCACAGAAGGATGACGACACAACTGAGCACCTCAAGGGTAAGTCAGGGCTCGTCCTTAAACGTAGTGCTCATAATCCTAAGCCAGGTCCTTCTTCCTTCACTTCCCCCACCTTGAATTCAAACCCTCATTTCTCCAGCCCAAAGCCTGTGTTCCCAATGGATCCCAAACTCCACCCACTTTCAATTGACAAAAATTTATATCCATCCCTTTTCCTAAATCCCAGCTAAGACAGAACTCTTGATTCCCCACTGTCTTCCAAACATGCTCCCTTTCCAGTTTCCCCAAACTCAGTAAAGGACAGGACCATCCACTGAGCATGCAGGCTCCAAACTCGGAATCATGCTTAACTCCTTCCCTACACAGGCCATCCAGCAGGTCCTGTTGGCTTTACCTTCAAAATCAACCCTGAATTCATACACTTTTCTCCATCTCCCTCGCTACCTTCCTCGTCAAGTGACCTTCAACTGTAACTTGCAGTATTGCAACAGCCTTTTTCTTTTTTGTCTTTTTTTCTTTTCTTTTCTTTTCTTTTTTTTTTTTTTAAGAGAGATGGGGTTTTTCCATGTTGCCCAGGCTGGACTTGAACTCCTGGGCTCAAGTGCCTCAGCCCCCTGAGTAGCTGGGACTACACGCGTGCGCCACCATACCCATCTTATTTTTTCATTTTTCATAGAGATGAGGTCTCCCTACATGGCCCAGGCTCATCTTGAGCTCTTGGCCTCAAGCGATTCTCCCACCATGGCCTCTCAAAGTGTTGGAATATAGGCGTGAGTCACTATACCCAACCACAACAGCATTTTTTTCTTTTTCTTTTTTTTTTTTTTGAGACAGGGTCTTGCACTGTTGACCAGGTTGGAGTGCAGTGGCATGATCTCAGCTCACTGCAACCTCCGCCTCCTGGGTTCAAGCAATTCTCCTGCCTCAGCTTCCCAAGTAGCAGGGTTTACATGTGCCCACCACCACGCCTGGCTAATTTTTGTATTTTTAGTAGAGACTGGGTTTTGTCATCTTGGCTAGGCTGGTCTGGAACTCCTGATCTCAGGTGATCTGCCCACCTCAACCGCCCATAGTGCTGGGATTACAAGCATGAGCCACCATGTCTGGCCTTTTTTTTTTGGACAGAGTTTCGCTCTTGTAGCCCATGCTGGAGTGCAGTGGGGCGATGTTGGCTCACTGCAACCTCTGCCTCCTGGGTTCAAGCAATTCTCCTGCCTCACCCTCCCGAGTAGCTGGGATTACAGGCGCCTGTCACCATGCCCCGATACTTTTATGTATTTTTAGTAGACGGGGTTTTACTGTGTTAGCCAGGATGGTCTTGATCTCCTGACTTCGTGATCCGCCCGTCTCAGCCTCCCAAAGTGCTGGGATTACAGGTGTGAGCCACTGAGCCACTGCACCTGGCCCATAACGGCCTTTTGACTTGTCTCTCTGCTTTCACTCTTGCCTGCTTATCATTCATTCTCACCCAGCAGCCAGAGGCATCTTTATGTAGGTAAACCAGGT
>NW_012104920.1:3610661-3616659 GCF_000951045.1 Mandrillus leucophaeus | reverse complement strand
TTTTTTGAGACAGAGTCTTGCTCTGTCACCTAGGCTGGAGTACAGTGGTGCAGTCTCGGCTCACTGCAACCTCTGCCTCCTGGGTTCACGTGATTCTCCTGCTTCAGCCCCCTGAGTAGCTGGCATTACAGGCATACACCACCACACCCAGCTAATTTTTGTATTTTTAATAGAGACAGGGTTTCACCATGTTGGCCAGGCTGGTCTCGAACTCCTGACCTCAAGTGATCCGCCCGCCTCGGTACCCAAGGTGCTGGGATTACAGGGGTGAACCACTGCGCCCGGCTGCAAATCAGGTCTTGTATTAGCATGTTTATGACCCTCAAGAGCTTGCCATTGCACTTAGAACAAAGTGCAAACTGCACACCAGGGCCAATAGGGCAGATGAGGCCTGGAAGACCCTGCCTCTAATCTGACTCATCACTTGCTATACTGACCTCTTTCTTGTCATCTGGAGGTGTCAAGCTTGCTCCCACCTCTACGCCTCTGCACACATTCCTTCTGCCTGAAATGTTCTTCCACAAATCTCCGTGTGGCCTGAACCAACACCCAATCTAAAGAAAATCTTTGTTTCCTTAGATCTTCCTCAAATGTAACCAAGGCCCAAATCCTACAGCAGATTCTTTCTAACATCCTTTCCTGAGACACCCCATGGTTCCCCATAATATGTGTTCTGCCACTGCAATGAGTAATAAACCCAGTGTGTTCGACTACAGGTTTGTTCCTGGTGGTCTGGACTAGAGGACATTGATGACCTATAGCTCAAACACTTCCCAGTGTCCCCAAGTCAAACCCCATCATCCTTCTCATCCTGCATATGATCCTCCCTTCTCCGAACTTTCTTTCTCCCAGTCTTGGAAGCATTCCCACTTTCCCTAAATCCCACTCACTTTCTGTTCCACCTCGATTTATCCCGTCCCTGGGAAAGCTCTGAGACCTGCCCCACAGGCATTCCCAGGTAGGACTTCTGTTCGCAGTGAAGAGGCTGACGCTGAGCTGCTCACCTTGGGGAGTATCTCCAGCATCCCTGAACCAGACCCAGACACGGTGTAACGACAGCCCATATAAAGTGGGGTCAGCGGGGGTGGCTTGTGGATTCGCACAAACTGGAATTTCGTTTCTTCATCATCTATGGCCTACGGAACATAGGGAACAATGATTAAGGGAGGCTTCTGCCCCGTGGAATGTGGTCGGAATGGGGGGGATGGTGCATCTGTGTGTTTGCGTGGACAGAGCGGGACTCTATCACCCCTGCCTCCCTCCCCGCATGCACTGCTCCACAGGCAGCCCTCACTTGGTCTTTGTTATCCTCAGGATGGGAATAGGGTTATTGTTAGAGAAGTCAGAATGGGGAAAGGCTACAGTTTTAGGCATGGGAGCCTCCAATCCTTCGATTCCTGGACAGGGGCTGCAAGAAACTGTCCAAAGATGGGAGACGAGTCCATGACTGAGAAGGGACGAATTGTCCGCCCACTTCAAGGTTCTCCTGTACAAGACGCCCATCCTTAGTCCCAGTTAAAGGCCCTCTAGGGGGCTCTCTGGCTGCATTTTGTGTTTACCGTCAACCCACCGTGGCCCAGCCTTTCTGGCTCTTAGTGTCACCTTCCGAATGGAGCAGTCACTTGGGATCAGGTAGAGGTGGAAGGTGACTTCCTCAGGATGGAGGCGGTGGTAAAGCAACACCAGGGAGTTGACGGGAAAGAAGCGCAGAGTACTATGGATCACTTTCAGGAGGACTCCCAAGGGGGAGAAGCTGGGGTTTTCCAGAACGATGTGATGCAGCTCCACCCTGGCTGGCTTCTCCAGGAGCATCCCCTCCTCTTTAAAGTGGGCCACTTGGAACAGGGACGTGTCCACATGGCCCCCTGTCAAAGAATGGATTCAAGAGGCACAGGTTTATTTTTATTTATTTTGTTGAGACAGAGTTTCCCTCTTGTCGCCCAGGCTGCAGTGCAATCGAGCAATCTCAGGTCACTGCAGCCTCTGCCTCCTGGGTTCAAGCAATTCTCCTGCCTCAGCCTCCCGAGTAGCTGGGATTACAGACACGCGCCACCACACCCGGCTAATTTTTGTATTTTTAGTAGAGACGGGGTTTCACTATGTTGACCAGGCTGGTGTTGAACTCCTGACCTCAGGTGATCCGCCTGCCTCGGCCTCCCAAAGTGCTGGGATTACAGGTGTGAGCCACTGCGTCCAGCCTAAGAGGCACAGATTTAGTGTTGTTACTGAGTCAGGATTTGCTGGTACCATAGGATCCCAGGGCTTAGGCTCAGGTACCTTCTTGGGGGAGCCCAGTGCTATGGTCTTGAATATCTGTGTCCCGTACAATTCATATGTTGAAAGTCTAACCCCCAAGGTGACGGTATTAAGAGGTGAAGCTTTTATGGGAGGTGATCAGGTCATGGGGGTGGAATTCTCATGAATGGGATTAGTGCTCTTATATAAGAGACTCAAGGGAGCCTGCTTGCCCCTTCCACCCTGTGAGGACACAGCTAGAAGGCTCCATCTATGAGGAAGAGGGCTCTCACCAACACACCACATCTGCTGGCGCCTTGATCTTGGACTTACCAGGCTCCAGAACTGTGAGAAACAAATTTCTGTTATTTATAAGCTACCTAGTTTATGGTATTTTGCTATAGCAGCCTGAAAAGGCTGAGACACCCAGCAGGGGGAAGAGGGGCATTTCTAGGCCTGGGGTCTTCGGAGGCTGTGGGAAATTGTGCCACTAGGCGGGAGCACTTAGGATTGCTGAACTCCTCAGTGGGAGCTCAAGGATCACCCTTGAGCCAAACTTATACACAAACCCAGCCCCTGGCCCGGGAGCTGGGAAAGATATAGAACCTTTAGTTGCCTGTGCTGGTGTGGATTCTCCATGAGAGTGACGCTGGCAGGTTTGACTGGGCAGGTAGAGAAAAAGAAGGAGGAAGGGGCAGTGGGAAAATGGAGTGACCAAGGTGTTTGGCCACTCACCATTCAAACTCTTCTTTTTAGGAAGAGCCTCCTCCTCCCCACTGCGTGGGTCTTGGCAGGAGGCAAGCCGAGCCCCCCACTCAGGATGCTGCTACTCCCTGGCGTCAGTGACACAAATGTGTCACCAATACTTGACTAAGTGGTTGTCCCTAACTGGGACCTCAAGTCTAGAGCGGTGAAACACAGATGCAGAGAAAGAGAATTTTGGCAGTAGCAGTTGGGTGAAGAGTCCAGTGGGAGGCAGGTGTGGTGGTGCACACTCATAATTCCAGCTACTTAGGAGGCTGAGGTGGGTGGATCACTTGAACTCAGGAGTTTAAGGTTGCAGTGAGCTAAGATTGTGCTGCGGCATTCTAGCCTGGGTGACAGAGTGAGACCCTGTCTCAAAAAAAAAAAAAAAAAAAGGAAAAAAGAAAGTAAGTAAAAGAGTCCAGTCGCTCCTGGGCAGGAGGGTCCTACAGTAGCTGTGTCTGCAGCCTGTCTCCATATTTTCTTGATGTGACCTTGGCCCTGCCCTTGGTTTCTCTGAGTCACTGGGCCACTATTTCCTCTCCCCAGCTAAGATTTGTTGCTAAGTCTATGAGTTAGTCAATAACCTTTCAGTGTATCCCTTTTCTGCTTAAATCAGCCAGAATTGGTATCTTTGATTGCAGCCTCTGACCAGTGCCAGCACCTTGAAGTTACAAGAGAGCTTGAGGGATGAACACTGGTAATGGGAGAGACACAGGCCTAGCGATCAGGAGTCCCAAGCTCCATCCCTGCATTGCCTGGTAACTGCTGCAATGCAAGTGGTTTCTGGGCAATAAGGCATCCAGTAAGCTGGACAAGGCCCTTAGTCAGATGTCAATCCCAGAATCATGAAGACCCTTACTTAAGTTTTCTCATTTAACTGCATTTTTGGGATGAAAATAAAGTCACAGTGGTATCTATCATCTGAAAAAATGAGGAAGAATTCACCTATGAATCTTACCAATCAAACAATACAACTGTTCTTTTTTTCTTTTTGAGACAGAGTCTAGCTCTGTCACCCAGGCCGGAGTGCAGTGGTGTGATCTTGGCTCACCACAGCCTCCACCTCCTGGGTTCAAGTGATTTTCATCCCTCAGCCTCCCGAGTAGCTGGGACTACAGGCATGCACCACTGCGCCTGGCTTTTTAGTAGAGACGGGGTTTCACCATGTTGGCCAGGCTGGTCTTGAACTCCTGACCTTAGGTGATCCGCCTGCCTCGGCCTCCCAAAGTGCTGGGATTACAGGCGTGAGCCACCGCGCCCGGCCACAGTGTAACTATTCTTAGCATGGGACACCTGCATCCCAGTCTTTCTCTGCAGCAACACCTTTTCCTATTTTTACCATAGTCTATGACGCTTTGTCTCTTGTTTCCCGTGGCAGTTTAACTTGTTGCAAGGACGTTGGACCTTTTAATTACCACAGCCTATGATCCCTGCTAGTGGATGCACCACCCTGTGATTCAGCCTCTGTTTCTCATTTCAGGGTTGAGTTTGCTTCCAACTTTTCACTATGATAAACAGCACTGCAATGCACATATTCTGCAGGAAGCTGCTATTTCCCTTGTGTTATTGCCTTGAAATCAATCAGTACCAAGGGATGAGGAAAGCGTGTGAGACAGCAGGACCTCCTTCACCCCGCAGTTGCTTCTCCAAGAGGTGATGCTGGTTTGCATTGCCATCACTGGCACTAAACGGATGGTGTCACCCTGACCTCCAAACCTTGGGACGTCCTCACATGTCAGCTGAGGGAACTGAAATCCTGGGAGGAAAGTGCTTTTTCCAGGGTCACACAACCGGCCATGGACTCTGACCACAGTCTGTGGCACTAACAGATGCTCGGTGCCACTTGAATTTTCGCTGAATTCCAGAAGGTGCTGGGTGTCTCCAACTTACCTTCTTGCTAGGGTGACCAACTGTCCATGCTTGCCCAGGACCGACAGGGCTCCTGGGGGTGCAGGACTGTCAGTGTTAAGATGAGCTGGTCACCCCCCTTTTGTACATATTGCCCTTTCCATAGATGGTGGTAGTCACCTCATCCAAACCTGACAGCATACTTGTGCTGATAGATCAGAGAGAGAAGGGAAGCAATGGGGGAGACTGTGGTCTGAAGGAGATGAAGGTTGAGTGTTGACTGGGGCAAGTGTCACTGGCAGAAAGACCTACCTGGAGCTGCCTTTGGCTGGTTGCACTAGAAAAATTTAGAAAATGCTATCGTGAGGGAGGCATGTTTCTGTGGGTCAGGGGTCCAGGGCTTTGCATCTGCTCATTACACAAAAGCTTATTGAGTATGGACAATGTGCCAGGCCCTGTGGATGCTGCTGTGAATAGGAAAGACATGGGGACAGCAATTCCAGAGCTTGTGGCCCAGTGGGGAATACAGGCAGCAAACAGAACAATGGACCAAAGCATCACAAGTGCTCCGCCAACGGCAGCCCATCAGCTCCTTCCTCCTTTCCCAGCCGCATGCCCACTGTTTGCCTTGGGACATTGCTGCTCCTGCTGCCCAGGAGCCTGGGGACTCTCCCTCCTTTAGATGCTGCCCTTGGGCCTGTGACCTGATGTCTAGCCGTGCCCTCCCTGCTAAGTGTGTGGTCAGCACTGTCCAGGTTCAGGTGAGGGGCACAGTGGCTCTCCCGCTCAAGCAGGGACAGTGGGACCCACATCACATGAAAGTGGGACACTAGAGGGTTGTCTAGCAGAGCAGCTAAATGATACGGACCGCCTGGCTTTGACTCCCAGCAAGGGCTCTTACTGACTGTGGGACTCTGAGAAGATTACTTGCCCTCTCTGTGCATCATCTGTAAAGTAGGGCTGATAACAGCATCCCCCTCTCGGTGTCACTGTGCAGATTGACTGGGTTTGTGTCTACAAAGCCCTGGGATAATAAGGGCCACTTGCTCGTATTACAGATAAAACGCAGCTTGAAGGCCGGGCGCGGTGGCTCAAGCCTGTAATCCCAGCACTTTGGGAGGCCGAGGCGGGCGGATCACGAGGTCAGGAGATCAAGACCATCCTGGCT
>NW_012104920.1:3590343-3609936 GCF_000951045.1 Mandrillus leucophaeus | reverse complement strand
TCCTCCCACCCCAGCCTCCTGAGTAGCTGGAACTACAGGTGTACACCACCATGCCTAGCTAATTCTTTAATTTTTTTTGCTTTTTTTTTAGAGATGGGGTCTCACTATGTTGCCCAGGCTGGTCTCAGACTCCTGGGCTCAAGTCATCCTCCTGCTTCTGCGTCCCAAAGTGTCGGGATTACAGGTGTGAGCCACTGCACCCGGCCACTAAGGTGTTTGAATATCCATTTTGCTGAATCTGAGTGCTGGGACTCTGTATCGTTATACGATTCAGTAAGTGTTGGTTCCAGGAAGCCAACAGTTTTGATGCCTGAGGGATATCACTGTGGTTTCCAGCCATGTCATCTGGTTGAACTCCTGAGTGGGTGGGCAGGGGGAGGGGGTGAGAATGGGGAGAGACCCCACTCAGGTGGCTGTGTGAAGTGTTCGTGTTCCCACAGGCAGCACAGAGAGGAGCAAGGGTGACAAAACTGAGGGAACTCACTTCCTCTTGGAGGGAGGGTTGTGTGGAGAGCAGAGGTCTGTGTGTGCTGAAGGAGATGGGTGGGTGGGGGAACGAAGGACCCGAAGGACAAGGCCAGCTTCATGGGCGTTTGGCCTGTACAGTCACACAGATGTGTTTCAAAAAGATATGTCCAGACAAGAGTGGAATGCGGGAAAATCTTGCTCCCCATCTCCATAACCCCCCCTCGGCCCCTCAAAGGAGGCCACAACACCCTCTCCCAGGAGATCATCGTTCTATACTCCCTTTCAGCCCATAATTACCACCACCTTCCTCCCTATCCTTCCCTCTTGTTTACCTTGGAGAGCCACAAAGTGAGGGAGGTGCACAGCTTCCACGGCTCCGGGCTCAGCCTTGAGGTCCAACAGAGGCCCTGCCACCATCCAGCTGTGCTGTGGGTTGATCTCACCCAGGAACTGGTCCCACACACAGAATTCAATCTCAGTGGTCACCGCTTCTCTCACCACAAAGCAGAGACCCGTGTTGGGCCAGCGGTAGGAGCCAGCTACAGGGAAGTGAACTCTGGGAAGAAGAGGGAGAAGCAGACACTTACTGCACGAACTCACTGAGCACCTGCTGGATGCCAGACCCCATGCAGGGGCTTGCGGATACGGTACAGGGGCTTCAAGCCCAGACTTTAGAATCAGACGGACTTGCATTTTAGTCCTGGCTCTTCTGCTCTTGACTGTGGATCCCTGAGCAAGTCATTTAACCTTCCTGTTTTTGGTTTCCTCATCTGTCAGTAAGAGTAATTGTAGCTCCCATCTCCTAGTTGTGAGAATAAGTGACTCAATGCATGCTCACAGCTTAGTACACGCCTGGGAGCAGTGAACTGTTTCTACTATGTTGATGATGGCAATGATGGTGATGATGAAATAACAAGTGTTCATATATGTAAAGGGCCTATTTACCAATAATTAATAACAATATATGTGCTAAGATTTCTATCTATCCTTATCTATTTATCTATTTCTGTCTGTCTATATCTATCTCTATCATCTCTATCTATATCTATCATCTATCTATATCTCTCTATCTCTATATCTATCTCTCTCTATCTCTATCTCTATCTATCTAATTTATATCTCTATCTCTATCTATCTCTATCTATCTCTCTCTCTCTCTCTCTCTCTCTCTCTTTGGAAATATGGTCTCACTCAGTTGCCCAGGCTGGAGCACAGTGGCCTGATCTTGGCTCCCTGCAGCCTGGAAATCCCTGGCTTAGGCGACTCTCCCACCTCAGCTCCCTGAGTAGCTAGGACTACAGGCACAAGTCACCATGCCCAGCTAATTTTTTTGGTCATTTTTGTAGACACAAGGTTTTGCCATGTTGTCCAGGCTGGCCTTGAACTCCTGGACTCAAGTGATCCTCCTGCCTCGGTCTCTTAAAGTGCTGGGATTACAGGCATGAGCCACTGTGCCTGGCCATATGTGCTAATATTAATGCTAAACCCTCAGAATTGGAAACAACACGTTTACAGAGATCTGAAGTGAAGTGATTTTCCCAAGGCTCCTCATGTGGGTTAATAGTGGGTCCCGGGATGCCCCAGCTTCTGTAGGTGTGAGTTGGGAGTGATGCTGTCTCCTGGTTGAGATGATGTTTGTGGCAGTGTTTGGTAAGTGGTAACATGTTATATAAGAGATAATGACTATAGACAATTACTACTAGTGCAACTGTAAGCCCTGGGAGGGCAGGGCTGCCATATTCATCTTAGGGTTCCCAGCTACTAGTACAGTCCTTAGCTCATTAGCAGCTGTTAATAAAACAGGAACATACAGATTAAGAGAGTTGGTGAGATTTAAGAAACATAACAAACAAAATACAATGAGTGGACCTTGTTTGGATCCTGATAAGAACACACCAACTGGCCAGGTGCGGTGGCTCACACCTGTAATCCCAGCACTTTGGGAGGCTGAGGAGGGTGGATTGTCTGAGGTCAGGAGTTCGAGACCAGCCTGTCCAATATGGTGAAACCTCGTCTCTACTAAAAATACAAAAATTTTTATTTTTCACATGTGGTGGCATGTGACTGTAGTCCCAGCTACTAGAGAGGCTGAGGTAGAGAATCACTTGAACCTGGGAGGTGGAGGTTGTAGTGAGCCAGGATTGTGCCATTGCACTCCAGCCTGGGCGACAGAGCGAGACTCCGTCTCAAGACCAAACCAAACCAAACCAAACCAAACCACCAACTTTAAGAACACGTTTTAGACAATTGAGCAATTCGAATATGGATTGGGGATTACATGAAATCAAAGATTTATTGTCGGCTTTGTGAGATGTGATATTGGCATGGTAGTTATGTTATGGAAGAAAGGGTTTTTATTTTTATTTTTTGAGATGTGTAATGAAATATTTAAGGGTAAAATCACCTGACATCTTGGATTTAAAATATTGTAACGATAACAAAGAGGGGGAAAGTGAACAGCTGAAATGAATTTGGCAAAACAGTGGCTGAAGCTGGGTAACGGGTACATGGAAGCTCCTTGTACTCTCTATTTTTGTGTATGTTAGACAATTTTAAGTTTCATAAGAAAACAACTTTTTCCATCATGAAAAGCACACACCCGGTGTTTCAGCCCTGTCTCTGCCTGTTGTCTGGGCAAGAGGAGGGGACCCAGTGGCGAGTATGGGTTGGGGGGAACTGACTGTCTGTGGGGACCCAGGATGGGCAGTGGGGTGGGGGAGGCCAGCCTGGGACCAGCAGAACCCCTCACTCACCGGTACAGGCTCCTTTCTTCGTCAACTACCTCGGTAGCCACAGGCCCCGTGGGGCCCCAGAAGTCATCGTCAGTCCCCAAAGGCGTATCCTGGTCCCCTAGAGAGGCAGGTGAAGGCAGGCACAAGGGTTCCACCTGTTCTACCTCTGGGGAGCTTCCCTCTGAAACAGCAAGGCAGCGGTCAGCTCCAGATTCTCCCGCCTGGCCTCCCCCAGCCCCTATGGTTATACTGTAAGGGGCCCTTCCCAAGGCTGGCCTGCCTGGACCATGGCAGGGAGTGTGTCTGCAGCTTCTGCTCCTGCTCCCTGGCTGCCTGCCTGCTCTCTGGGGAGCCCCACTCCAATGCCTCCAGCCCAGCCTCCGCCCATCTCCCCTTCCCCACTGGAACAGAAGTGCCACACTTCCCAGCATGCCCAGGTGGGCAGGTTGAGAGAGGAACATGGTTCAAAAGATGAAAGGGGCCAGGCACTGTGGCTCTTGCCTGTAATCCCAGCACTTTGGGAGGCCGTGGCAGGAGGATTGCTCCAGTCCAGGGGTTTCGGATCAGCCTGAGCAACATGGGAAGACTCAGTTTCTATAGAAAAAAGAAAAATATCAGCCAGGCATGGTGGTGAGCGTCTGCAGTCCCAGTTCTACTCAGGAGGCTGAGGTGGGAGTATTGTTTGAGCTCGGGAGGTTGAGGCTGCAGTGAGCCGTGAACATGCCACTGCACTCCAGCCTGAGCAATAGAGTGAGACCCTGTTTTTTTTTTTTTTTTTTAAGATGGCAGGGCCAAGATGGAGATGTGATTCCCAGGCCTTGGCAGTCAAGAATGGGAGGCTGGACCCCGATTCAGGGTTTGATACATGCCATAGACGTTCTGGAGAGGGGCAGCACCCACCGGTGGGTGCAGGAGAGAGAGAAATAGAAATCCAGTCAGTTTCTAGAAGTGGGAGCTCTCTCGTCAGGGTAGCACCTTCTTAGGGAGGAAACCTGCCCTGTCCCACATCAGGGGCAGAGGGATGGAGGGAATGACCTCCCACAGCTGGCCTCCCCCAACCCCTGTCATGATGCCCCCAGCCTCGCCCCTTCAAACTACCTGATCCGAGTCTCTGCCGCTTGAGTGAGGACGTGCTATTACTCGTCTCTCCTGTACCCAGGCCCTCATGAGGGATCATCCCAGTTGGTTTCCTGGACAAAGAATTGTTCATTCTGCCTGAGATCCTGGAGGAAGCGAGGGCTGCCTACATGACATTCCCACTAAAAATTCAACTCCTCCTTGGGCCAGGTGCAGTGGCTCACGTCTGTAATCCCAGCACTTGGGGAGGCCGGGATGGGTGGATAGCTTGAGCTCAGGAGCTCGAGACCAGCCTGGGTAACACAGTGAGACCTCCCCACCTCATCTCTGCCAAAAATACAAAAATTAGCTGGGCATGGTGGCATGCACCTGTATCCCAGCTCCTTGGAAGGCTGAAGTGGGAAGATCACTTGAGCCCAGGAGACAGAGGTTGCAGTGAGCTGAGATTGTGCCACTGCATTCCAGTCTGGGTGACAGATCCAGATCCTGTCTCAGGCAAAACAAAACAAACACAAAAACTCCATCCGAATTTGAACTAAATCCTGTGGTTCTTCTGTGGTCCCTGTCTCTGAGCAGCCTCCATCCACTCATGCACCCAGGCTAGAAGTGGGGTGTCATCCCAACTCCCTCTGCGCCCACCCTAAGAGCCGATCACCTTGACAGCACCTCCCAAATAGCTCTTGTTTCTATTCTCTTCTCTCCAGCTCCGTGACCTCCACTCGAGTCCCAGGCCCTGGCCTCCGTGGCTCGCACCACTGCAGCATCCTCGGAAACAGTAGTGGCTGAAACGTGGTGGGTCACGCCTGTAATCCCAGCACTTTGGGAGGCTGAGGCAGGCAGATCACAGGGTCAGGAACTTGAGACCAGCCTGGCCAACATGCTGAAAACCCGTCTCTACTAAAAATACAAAAATTAGCTGGGTGTGGTGGCGGGCACCTGTAGTCCCAGCTACTCTGGAGGCTGAGGCAGGAGAATGGCTTGAACCTGGGAGGCAGAGGTTGCAGTGAGCCGAGATCATGCCATTGCACTCCAGCCTGGGTGACAGAGTGAGACTCTGTCTCAAATACCACACAGATTCCTGGGCCCCACCCCGGAGATTCTGGTTCAGTGGGTCTGGAGTGCGGCCTGAGAATTTGCAGTTCTATCGAGCTCCCGGTGAGGGTGATGCCGACGCTGCTGGTCCACGGACCACACTTTGAGTAGCTGCTCCTGAGGCCTGGCCTCCCATTCCTCCAGGGGGCTAAACTCTTCTCTCTCAGAGCCTCTACTTCTGCCTGGACTCCACCCCTTCCCAGGCCCAGCCAACCTGTCCTGTCTTTCAGAGCTCAGCCCAGCTCCTCTTGACCAGGTCAAATAGGCCCACTGGTACACGCACTGACCCCAGGTGCATTTGCGCAGACACTTGTGGGATCACCCGTGCCTGTCTCCCTGCTGGACTAAGCTCCTGGAGGCTGGGCCGTATCTTTTTTGTTCACTGCTACATCCTCAGATCCCAAAATAGTGCCTGACACATAGTGAGTCTGCAGGGAATGTTTGTTCTATGAATGAATGACTCCTCTTAAACCTAGGAGCTCCTTTCCTTCCATTTCAGGGGAGCCACTGCAGCCAGGAACCTGGGGACAGATGTCCTTCATGGTCAGGTGGAAAGGCACCCACCTGGGAGAATGCGGGAGCTGCAGCGGATTCCTCGGGGAAGGGAAGATGGACTTCCCTGGCCCCGGGGCTTGCCCCTCAAGTCAGAGGTGTGTGTGGTGGTGGTGGTGGTGGTGGTGAGGGCGGTGGGTGACGGTGATGGCGAGGGTGGTCTTTTTCCCAGGGCACGGGCTCTCTGTCTTTGTCTCCCTCTTGTGGTCATTGCTTTCATTGTTCCAAACCTTCTCTGTTTTTCACGGAAGGATTGCTGGACTAGAGGCCATTTGGTATCATGCTGTGCTGGGTCCAGGGGATTCGCTGGCTCACCCACCCACTGACTTTTTCTTGTTCTTTTTTTTTTCTTTTTGAGATGTTGTCTCGCTCTGTCGCCAAGGTTGGACTGCAGTGGTGTGATCTCGGCTCACTGCAACCTCTGCCTCCCGAGTTCAAGTGATTCTCCTGCCTCAGCCTCCTGAGCAGCTGGGATTACAGGCACCCACCACCACGCCCAGCTAATTTTTGTATTTTTAGTAGAGACAGGGTTTCACCATGTTGGTCAGGCTGGTCTGGATTTCCTGACCTTGTGATCAGCCTGCCTTGGCCTCCCAAAGTGCTGGGATTACAGGTGTGAACCACCGTGCCCGGCCTTTTTTTTTGAGATGCAGTCTTGCTCTGTCGCCCAGACTGGAGTGCAGTGGCGCGATCTCGGCTCACTGCAGCCTCCACCTCCCGGGTTCAAGCGATTCTCATACCTCGGCCTCCTGAGTAGCTGGGACCACAGGCACCCGCCACCACGCCTGGCTAATTTTTTAGTCCACTTACTTTTTCATGTTCTCCTCTCCTTGTTTGTCTAACGTAAGAGTTGAAGGGGGGCGGTGGTTGATTCTATTTGCACTGACAAGCGCACCTCGCTCTGGCTGCTGCAGTTCCTCGGTTTCTCCCTGGCCGTGTTGGTCTCTCACCCCAAGGCTCTTTCCCTGTCTCCTGCTCAGCCCTGGGCCTGGATCAGCCAGAGGGAGTTCTGGGGCCACCCCTTACCATCTGCTGAAGATGAGCAGCTCAGGCTTCTTCTGCTCCAGGGCCCTCAGCTCCTGCCTCATCTCATCGCTCAGAGTCGCCTGGTCCAGCCTGAAAGCACAAAGGGAGCCGGGTCCTCCTGGGATCTCCCATGTTGTCCCCAGGTCCCCAGGGCCCAGAATCCCGGGACCTGCCACCTTCTGGAGGAGCGGCCACAGGGTGTGTTCCCTGGGAGCCGGGCTCTGAGGAGGAGGGTACCGTGAGGAGATTCACTAGGGTGTGTTCCTGGGTCAATGCCAGGGCAAGGGCAGGGAGGGAATCGGGGAGACGTGGGCTGTGAGGCAGTCTCCATGGAGGCCTCAGCCGACTCTGGGAGATGATCCTTTAGAGCTGTTTAAAGGAGTTGGGCTGAGGGGCTGGGCCTTTCTACTGCGACACTGGCCCGTCATCAGATGTGGTCCTCCCCAGGAAGGAGACGTGGCCTTGGGTGAGGTGGCTCTCACTGGCAGAAGCTGTCTCTGTAGCCGGCTGCCAGGGATTTCCCCATGGCCTCAAAATCCCAGGCCTGGGTCCTGGGATTCTCTTCCCAGTGGTCGGAGGTTTTGCTGGGAAGAGAGAGTCCTGGTTCCGTCCTCCCAGGCCTTGTGACCTGGGGTTTCTGCCAGATGTGGGATGCTGATAGTCTTCTCTGGGTCTCTGTCCTCCATCTGTCACGTAGGAGGAATCAATCCTGCCCTGCCTGTTCTGAGGCCCAGACGAGGAGGAGGTGAAAAAACCCTGCCTCCTGCGAAGGGCTCCGCACGCGTTCCCCTACTGCTGTTACAGCTGTTCTGCCCCTGGGGAGGAGCGCAGCCCTTGAAGTAGAAGGTTCTTCTTCTCAACTAACTCCTGGCTCCAGGAGGGAAGGAGGTGGACACCTACTCAGGACTCCAGAGGGTAAACCCCCTCGGAAGCAGCCCAGGTTTGACGGGTAAGTGTTGAGCTGGGGCCTGAAGCCACATCTGCCTGCCACGGCCAAGCTCTGGAGAGAGGCTCTTCGGCGTAAGGGAGGTGGTGATAGCCAAAAATCTCAGTGGGGAGCAGCAGACTGGGGTGCAAAGGTGCTGCCCCCTCGGATGGAGCTCCCATGGTTGTAAATGGCCAGTGTCAGCTACAGGAGAACCCAAATGTAGACTATTTATTTCCGTTATTCTGCCTTGACCACTTCTTTAGGTTTGGGAGGCCTGGCTGAGGAAGGCCCGAGGCCCAGGCTTCCCGGACCCGCTCTGAGAAGGCTCTGGATGTGGGGGTTTGGAGCCCCCGTCTGCTCCCTGAGCACATGGCAGGGCCCCTGGCAGGAGCCACAGGTAAGTGTCAAGACAGAAGCCACCTGTGGGCTTGCTCCCAGGAGGTGGAGGGGAGTGGAAGTGGCCCAGAGATGGCGTGGGGGTGGCTCCTCGGGGAAGGGTGAGAATCTCTGGGGCCTATGGGATGGGAAATGAGGGCTGGGGGCTCACTCCAATCCGGCTGCTCAGGGTCCTTCAGCTCTCCAGGGTTCAAGTGCCTCTTTGTTCCAGGCCTTTCCCTACATCATCCCTTGGCCTGGACTACTCTCCCCAACTTGGCCTGGCTCCCTATTCCTCCTTCAGACCTCAGCCTGACGTCGCTTTCTCAGGGAAGTCCTCCCTGGCCTTCCCTGAGAATGGGATTTTGATCAAATCCCATCCTCCTTCAATATTACATTCTCATAATACCCTGTACTTTCCTTTCTTAGCACTCCACAGAGCTCATAAATACAGACTTGTGCATTTACAGGTGACCAATGTCCATCTCCTCCCCACTAGAGTGGAAGCTTCAGGAGGGCAGGGCCCATGTCTGTTTGCTCACTATTGTACCCCAGGGCCTGGCCTGGTGCTTACACGTAGGAGGCACTCAGTGAATGAATGAATGAGTAAATGAATGAATGAAGTGCTGCCCTGGAGTGAGGGGAACCTGGGAGTCCCTTACAGTATGCAACCTCAGTAACAGTTATCATTTGATCATGCCTGACTCTCTTCCCAGCACTGCCCTTGTTTTTATTTGATTGATTAATTAATTAATTAAATTTTGAGACTGAGTCTCACTCTGTTGCCCAGACTAGAGTGCAGTGCTGTGATCTAAGCTCACTGCAACCTCCGCCTCCCGGGTTCAAGTGATTCTCCTGCCTCAGTCCCCAGAGTAGCTGGGGGTTACAGGTGCACACCACCATGCCCGGTTAATTTTTATATTTTTAGTAGAGATGGGGTTTCACCATGTTGGCCAGGCTGGTCTCGAACTTCTGACCTCAAGTGATCCACCTGCCTTGGCCTCCCAAAGTGCTGGGATTACAGGCATGAGCCACCATGCCCTGCCTGTCCTTGTTTTTATACACATTTTGTTTCATTACAATCCATGAGGTGGGTATGATACTCCCATTCCACAGATGAAGAAACAGAGTCCCAGAGAATTTGGTGACTTGTCTGAGTTACACAGTGTAAGCTGTAGAGCTGGTAAGAAACTTGGGTTGACTATGCATTTATCAGTCCTTCCTTTTTCCATGCCCTGTCCGACACCCCCACATCCCTCTTCCCTGCCCTCTGCCCAGAAGGGACCTCCAGGGCCTTACCCCAGGCGTGTGAGTTGGCAGGCAGGATGCCTCAGCCCCTCACACAGCAGTCGCACACCAGTGTCGCCCAGGTTGTTCTGCTGCAGGTCTAGCTCCATCAGGAAGGGGCTGGCGCTGAGCACAGAGGCCAGGTCCTGGCAGCAGCCAGACGTGAGGCCACAGCTGACCAGCCTGCAGGAAAGATACACAGCAGCCCAGGTCACTGTCCTGAGGGTTTGCTCTTCAGGGTAACTAGGGTCTGATCTTCCTTCCTAGCATCTGTAGCCTTTTGAGGGTCTGGGATGACAAGCAGAGAAGATACAAACTTTCCTGGTTTGCAGTAACCTGAGAGATTTTCACTTTCCTCTTACAGCCACGGAACCCCTCAGGATGCCGGCACCCACCCTTTCTCAATCCTGTGTGATTCACCTGATCCTGTTCCCTCACTCTGTCCACACTGATGAGTAACTTACTCAATGTCCCATTTGTACACCTGGGTCTAACTGTTTTCTCTTTCCTTTTTCTTTTTGAGATGAAATCTCACTCTGTGGCCCAGGCTGGCGTGCAGTGGCGCAATCTCAGTTCATTGCAACCTCCACCTCCTGGATTCAAGCAATTCTCCTGCCTCAGCCTCCTGAGTAGCTGGGATTACAGGCGTGCACCACCATGCCTGGCTACTTTTTGTATTTTTAGTAGAGATGTGATTTCACCATGTTGGCCAGGCTGGTCTTGAACTTCTGGCCTCAGGTGATTGGCCCTCTTCGGCCTCCCAAAGTGTTGGGATTACAGGCTTGAGCCACCGTGACCAGCCAACCTGGGTCTCATTGTTAACCACATCATCCCTGCTAAACACCCAGAGCCAGCTGACATAGATAGGATGCTTTGGTGGGTTTCAATATTAAGGGCATCTACAGTCCAGGAGGAAAATGAGGGAGCTCATATGAGGTTAGAAGAGGGGGGTATGAAGGCTTCATCTAGAACTGAGGACCTATCCTGGGCTCCTCACCACACATTGGGGTCTGGAGCGTACACTGTCCCAGGACAGGGCCACGTTGCTACCCGCATGCTGTGCTGAGCAGTGCCACAGCTCTCCAGCCTGCCTAGTATTATCCAGGTGAATGAGTCTGCCTCCCCCGTAGCTGAGCTGCAGGCCCCGTGGAATCCAGGTCGGGGTTTCTTGGCTGGCTGCTGTGGGGCCAAGGGAGCCTGGGTTCTTGCTGTTCATGGGCCAGGAATCACAGGGAAGGGATCGGTGGCTCATCTAGGAGGAGGAGCAAGGCTGGAGGGGCAGGCTGTTTCTGCTGTCTTTCCAGATAAAGTTCTTCTCTCGCCCTTGCAATGTGAGTCGTTACAGAGATGCACTTGGCAGGGGCTGATAACAGGTCACTTGGAGATGAGGCTCACTGTGGCCCATTTAATCTTGATAAACATGTACCCCTTGATTAGTGGGGCCTCTATTTTGTTGTTTTGAAATGGAGTCTTGCTCTGTCACCCAGGCTGGAGTGAAGTGGCACAATCTCTGCTCACTGCAACCTTTGCCTCCCGGGTTCAAGTGATTCTCCTGCCTCAGCCCCCTGAGTAGCTGGGGTTACAGGTGCACACCACCATGCCCAGGTAATTTTGTAGTTTTAGTAGAGATGGGGTTTCAACATGTTGGCCAGGCTGGCCTCGAACTCCTGACCTCAAGCGATCCACCCACATCGACCTCCCAGAGTGCTGAGATTACAGGCGTGAGCTACCGCCTTGTTTTTATACACATTTTAAATCATTACCATCCATGAGGTGGGTATGATACTCCCATTCCACAGATGAAGAAACAGAGTCCCAGAGAATTTGGTGACTTGTCTAAGTCACATGGTGTAAGATGTAGAGCTGGTAAGAAACTTGGGTTGACTATGCATTTATCAGTCCTTTTTCCTTCCCCTGTCCAACACCCCCACAACCCTCTTCCCTGCCCTCTGCCCAGAAGGGACCTCCAGGGCCTTACCCCAGGCGTGTGAGTTGGCAGGCAGGATGCCTGAGCCCCTCACACAGCAGTCGCACACCAGTGTCGCCCAGGTTGTTCTGCTGCAGGTCTAGCTCCATCAGGATGGGGCTGGTGCTGAGCATACAGGCCAGGTCCAGGCAGAACCCAGATGTGAGGCCACAGCTGACCAGCCTGCAGGAAAGATACACAGCAGCCCAGGTCATTGTCCTGAGGGCTCGCTCTTCAGGGTAACTAGGGTCTGATCTTCCTTCATAGCATCTGTGGCCTTTTGAGGGTCTGGGGTGACAAGCAGAGAAGATACAAACTAACCTGAGATTTTCACTTTCCTCTTGCAGCCACGGAACCCCTCAGGATGCCAGCACCCACCCTTTCTCAATCCTGTGTGGTTCACCTGATCCTGTCCCCTCACTCTGTCCACACTGATGAGTAACTTAGTCAATGTCCCCCTTGTACACCTGGGTCTGTCTTCTCTTTCCTTTTTCGTTTTTTTTGAGATGAGGTCTCGCTCTGTGTCCCAGGCCTCCTGAAGTGCTGGGGTTACAGGTGTGAGCCACCGCACCCGGCCAGGAGGGCCTTTTTAGAGGGCAAAATGAGCAACATACCCTTTTCCCAGCAGTTCTGTTTTTTGAAAGTTAAGCTACAGATAATATGCTGGGTCTCAGGACACACGGGGGGATGGTAACTGCTGCACTGTTTACAGCGAACACTGGAGACAAGCTGGCTGCTCATAACAGGTGGTGGACAAAAATGATGGCACGTCCGTGTAGTGAAATTCCACGCTGTGATTAAAAAGAACGATGTGACTTTGTATGTACTGATGTGGGACCGTCTCCAGCATATATTTTAACCGATAAAGCAAAGTGCAGGGCAGAGTTTGTGCTGTGCTAGCATTTATGCCAGAAAAGGGCTATGTATCTGCTGTATGTTGTATATATGTGGGCTCTCTCTGGGGGATCCCCTGTCTGGGGATCCTTTGCTCTTGGGGTCTCAGCCCTGCTTCTAGAACTGTTGGCTGCCCCAGCTGGGTCTGCTGAGACCCAGCTGCAGTCCAAGCTTGTAAATGTCACAAAGC
The DNA here is from genome assembly GCF_000951045.1 of Mandrillus leucophaeus. Taxonomy (NCBI): domain Eukaryota; kingdom Metazoa; phylum Chordata; class Mammalia; order Primates; family Cercopithecidae; genus Mandrillus; species Mandrillus leucophaeus. The sequence continues at coordinate 3,597,349 of NW_012104920.1, read as the reverse complement.
GTTACAGGGCCTTTGCTAAGACAGGGGACTGGGAAAATGGAAAACCAGGCTTTGACGTCAGACCTGGCTTCAAATCCTGGTGCAGCTACTTCCTGGCTATGTGGCCTTGGGAAAATAATGAACCTCTCCGAGACCCAATCTTGTCTTCTGTAGATGTAGCGAGGATTCAATCTTACAAGTGTTACCGAGTTCCTAGCCGACCAGGGATCACTGACCCCTGATGTTAGGATGGGATCCGCGTTGTCTCCCCTTCCCATCAACTCTGATCAGGGTTACTGAATGGGGAAGCAGGCAGTGGCCCTGGGAAAGGGAGAGGTTTGGCCTTGGGAAGAAGGAAGGGACGTGTGATGTGTGAACAAGGATCTCGCAAGGTGTAAACAAGGATCTTTCAGGGCTTGGGCAGAAACAAAAGAAGACCCGGAAGGCAGCTCCCTGAGCAGGTGCACAGAGGGGTATGTGTAACTTTGTACATGGAGGGAGGAGGCCCAGCAGGACCAGGAGAGGGAACTATTCACTCTTGTTTCTTTTTTCTTTTCTTTTTTGAGAAGAAGTCTCGCTCTGTTGCCCAGGCTGGAGTGTAATGATGTGATTTCAGCTCACTGCAATGCCCACCTTCTGTGTTCAAGTGATTCTCCTGCCTCAGGCTCCCTGAGTACCTGGGATTACAGGTTCCCACCATCACGCCTGGCTACTTTTTGTATTTTTAGTAGAGACAAGGTTTCACCATGTTGGCCAGGCTGGTCTCGAACTCCTGACCTCAAGTGATCCGCCTGCCTCGACCTCCCAAAGTGCTGGGATGACAGGCATGAGCCACTGCGCCCGGACTTGTTTCTACATGGTAGGGGGGTATGGCTCTGTCCCCTCGGATGAGATAGAAAATCGAATTCATGGACACCAGTGATTTCAGCTCTCCATGGCAGAACCCCAGAATGCCAAGTAAGAGGACCTGTTACTGGGCAGATCACAGCTGGTGGGAACAGGAGAGGGATAGAAAAACATTGCTGCAATCCTCATAGCTCTATGCAGTGGGCACTATTATCATCCTCCTCTGTGGCAGTCTGTGAAAATGGCCACAAGTTCTGCCCCCTGTCCCCACCTTGCATTCATGCCCCTTGACTCAACTTGGCTTCTCTTGCTGTATTTGGAGCCTGGAGGCCTGCTCCCTCCGTCCAAGGGTGGACGAGCTTCCTCCTGAGCCTCTACTCCCTGGCTGAGATCCTGCAGGCTCCTCCCACTCCCACAAAGCAGGTCTCACCTTCTCTCTGCCCTTACCCTCCACCTGCCTCATGGTGGCAGGTGGTTCCCTCCACCTCCCCCTGCCCACCAAGAACAATTACTGCAGTCGCTGTAGCGTGCAGCGCGGCCAACTCAGTCTCTGGCAAAGGTGTCTGGCTCCAGCATCCGTGAGCACATTGAAGCTCAGGTCCAGCACGGTCAGGTTCTGGTTGACTCTCAGCCCAGAGGCCAGGTCCTTGCAGTCCTCAGCTGTGAGGCCACAGCTGGCCAACCTGTGGAAGACACACACCCCCGGTCTTGAGGTTACTCACCTGTTGATTCAACAAACACCCATACGCACCCATTGATCACCTACTATGCGCCAGGCCTGTGAGCCAGGCAGAGGTTTAGAAAACCCTCCCAGGCCCCAGAAATGCACAGGGTACTTGGGGATAGACATAGAAACACATCATAGTTTTTCGATCCTTTTTGATTAAAAACCCTCCAATTTCCCCACCTTACTCAGAGTACAATTCAAGCTCCGTTTCCTGGTCTACAGGGCCCTGAGGACTTGGATCCTCATAATCTCTGTCCTCACCTTTTTTTTTTTTTTTTTTTTTTGAGACGGAGTCTCACTCTGTCGCCCAGGCTGGAGTGCAGTGGCGCAATCTCGGCTTACTGCAAGCTCCGCCTCCCGGGTTCACGCCATTCTCCTGCCTCAGCCTCCCGAGTAGCTGGGACTACAGGCACCCGCCACAACACCTGGCTAATTTTTTGTATTTTTAGTAGAGACGGGGTTTCACTGTGTTAGCCAGGATGGTCTCAATCTCCTGACCTCGTGATTCACCCGCCTCGGCCTCCCAAAGTGCTGGGATTACAGGCGTGAGCCACCGCGCCCAGCCCTCGCCTCTAATCTCTTTCAGCTCCATCCTCACTGCCCTTCTCTCTATTCCTTCCACACCCCAGGCACAGTTCCACCTAAGTCCTCTGCATCTGCTGCTTCTGCTGCTGCTTCTGCCCGGAATAATCTTCTGGCACTGATAACTCATGGTTTGCTCCTCCACTTGCATCAGGTCTTTGCTCAGAAGGAAGTCGCTTTGGTGACATCTTGCCTCATCTCTTCACTTAAAATTGAACACCTACCCCCAGACTCCCTGCTCCTTTCTGCTTTACTTTTCTCTACAGCTCATGTCACTCACAATATATTTTACTTACTTATTTGGCTTCTTGTCCTCCCTCCCAACTAGAATGTGAGCTCCTGGAGGAAGGAATTTTGCCCATTTCCCTCCTTTCCCTCTCTCCCTCCCTCCCTCCCTCTCCCTCCCTTCCTCCCTTCCTTCCTCTCTTCCTGTTTCTCTCTCCTTCCTTCCTCTCTTCCTGTTTCTCTCTTCTTCCTTCCTTCCTTCTTCTCTTCCTGTTTCTCTCTCCTTCCTTCCTGTTTCTCTCTCCTTCCTTCCTTTCTCTCTCTCCCTTCCTTCTTTCCTTTCTCTCCCTTCCTTCCTCTTTCTTTTTTCTCTCCTTCCTTCCCTCCCTCCTTACCTTCCTCCCTCGCTCTCTTCCTCTCTTTCTCTTTCCCTCCCTCCCTCCCTCCCTCCCTTCCTTCCTTACTTCGTGTGAGATGCAGTCTTGCTCTGTCACCCAGGCTGGAGTGCAGTGGTATGATCTCGGCTCACTGCAACCTCCATTCCCTGGGTTCAAGGGATTCTCCTGCCTCAGCCTCCTGAGTAGCTGGGACTACAGGTGCCAGCCACCACGCCTGGCTAATTTTTGTATTTTTAATAGAGACAGGGTTTCACCATGTTGGCCAGGCTGGTCTTGAACTCCTGATCTCAGGTGATCCACCCACCTCAGCCTCCCGAAGTGTTAGGATTACAGGCATGAGCCACCGTGCCCAGCCCCGTTTTCATTACTAGTCATATCCCAGTGCCCAGAGCAGGGTCTAGCGTACAGTAGGTGCTTAGTAAGTATGTAGTAAATAAATGAATGAAATAGCATCAAAAGAGGGGCATGTCAGGTACAGCTGAAGGCAGAGGAATGAGTGATTGCCAAGGCAGGGAGGAAAAGGTGAGCCTTAAATGAGGGGTTCACTGAGGTGAGGGTGGAGGCAGGGGCACGTGTGGCTGGTAGGGCAGATGTGAATTCACAGCAGGCAGTTCATATAGTGATGTTGGCATAAAGGCTACTCAGGTAGAGAGAAAGTTTGAGGGTAAAGCTGGAAAATATCAAGACAGTGGTAGGTCTCGGATGTCATTATAAAAGACCTATTTTCCTGTGGTAGTGATGAGTCCATGAAAGTTCTTGAGGACAGCAGTGACCTGGTCTCTACATTGCTTTAGAACAATCCCTGAGGGAGGCTGTAGTGAGCTGAGATCGTGCCACTGCACTCCAGCCTGGGTAACAGAGCGGGACTCTGTCTCAAAAAAAAAAAAAAAAAAGCAAGATCCCTGAGGGAGTGGAGGTGGCTGGGTGGGGAAAGGTGGGAGGCAAGGGCAGGGAGGATGAGCAATGGGGTCAGAGTAGCAACTTCGGGAGATGCCTCGAGTAGACCCTGTGGCACTCAGTGGAGTCCAGGGAGGCCTCTAGGTTGGATTCAGAGTAGAAGCTGCTGTCACTTACTGAGAAGGTAGATGTGAGAACAGTGTCAGTTTCATCGGTGTACGACCAGGGTGGTTGCACAGGGCCCTGTGCTCAGAAGGACCCGGAACTAACAGGGGTGTGAGAAGGACCCTTCTAGATTAGGGGGTTAATGCTCTGTGGTGGCCATCAAAATTTCTTAAGGCCAATTTTGTCCTTAAATTTGTGTCTCGTAGGTGAAGTCTGATGGGACCATGGGGCCTCAGCTCATAGGTGATGCCACCTCCCTCCTTTGCTCGGGGTGAAACAGTTCTTGGCCATCCTGCATTTGAGTGTTGTAGGACCCCCACTCAACCTGCCCTCAGCCCAGTGATTACTGCCACCCTTTATCTCTGGTGGGGGCTTGGATCAGGCATGGGTAGGTTGAGGTGGGGCATCCTGGGGTAGGGCCGGTGGCAGCCTTTCTCGATGTGGGTTGGCAGCATCATGGCACATTTGGTGATTTGGTGGGGGCCAGTCTCCCCCACCACTGATCCGGACAGGTAATGCATCCTGGCAATACCCTGGAGGGTCTCCCATCTGCTTTAGGCTGGGGTGGTGGCCCATGGGAAGGACAGATGTCTGGCTTGACATTTTACCCACTGTGGGCCATGGTGCCTGGGTCTGGTGACTTGTGGGAGAGGCAGCCTGCATCTGGTGGGCCATGTGCACATGCTCAGCTGTGGGGAGGCTTCCAGGCACCTTTGAGGGTCTGGACAATCACTGCTAGTGTCCCAGTGCCCAAGGGAACGCATCGTTAAATAGCAAATAAAAGACACTGGGATAGGTTGAGAGAGAAACTATGGAAGAAAGAAAAAGCTCTGTATCTTAGTACCTTTAACAGCACTTTCGTCCTGACTTTTGAGCTAGGACACTGCATTTTCATTTTGTACTGGGTCCGGAAAATGATGCAGTTGGTTCTGAGAGGAGGAGCAGTTTGTTTTTAGGGAGGAGAGTCTAGGTAAGAATATGCTGAGTTTCAGGAGCCTCTGGGACATCCCCTCCAAAATCCCTGTCTCTCCTTGCTCTCACAAGACCTACTTTTCCCCTTTGTTTTTCTCTGACTTCCTTCTGGACCTTCCTATCCAACCAGGAATCCAAGGTCAGCTGTATTAAACACACATCCTGGCAAGGTGCGGTGACTCCTGCCTGTAATCCCAGCACTTTTGGAGGCCAAGGGAGGAGGATGGCTTGTGTCCAGGAGTTTGAGGCTGCACTGAGTCATGATCACACCACTGCACTCCAGCTTGGGTGTGACGGAGCGAAACCCCAATTCCCCCCGTCTCTCTTACACACAGACACACACAGACACACACACAGATACAGATACACACACAGACACACAAGGCACACGCAGACAGGCACACACACAGACACAGACACACACACACAGACACACACATAGACACACAGACACATATACAGACACACATACAGACACACACATACAGACACACACGACATGACTCAGTATGTAGCATTGTAGAGCACTTGGCATTTTAGAGTGCACCAGGCCCTTGGCAATGTCTCCTTGGACAATCGCTGTCTTCCTTCTCTGCTCCCAACCCTGAGCTGCAGAGTGTGGCCCAAGAAAGTCCAGACACAGCTGGCAGATGTGGCTCTGTGCTCACCGCCTGTGGCTGGCATCTCACAGCTGAGGGCCTACTTCCCAGATGGCTGTCTCCTGCCAGCTCACTCTCTCCCTGGGTGGTTAGTTTTACCTACCTGGCTTATCTGATTTCCTGCTTGTTGACAAGCTCATTTTCACTGGGCATGTTCCTGCCCCCAGGACTCATCTCAGCATAAACAAATGCATCTCTCTTGGGGCTTTATTCATTTTTGAACAACTTACCATTACAAGCTGTGCTGTGTAGACTTCCCTCCTCCAGTCCTACCCATTCCCAAGCCCCAGTGAAGACACTTGGTATTGGACCTCTGTGAGGAGGCTGACGCCATCTGACCCTGGGCAGTAGTGACCCCAGTGGGCAGGTGAAGGGCACAGGCTTTGGGGCTAGAGAGAGACACGGGTTCAAATCTTGCCTCTGTCAGTTACAAGTTGAAGACCATGGCAGATGTCTTTATCAAGTTTCAGTTCACTCATCAATATCATGGATCTGCCATGTCTATTGTACCAGCTGGCTGCAAAGATCCAAGGAGATCATGTATGCCACATTCTTAGGGAAGCCCCTGGCAGAAGGTTAGTGCTTAAAGGATGCTGCTGCTGTGGAAACCAAAACCCTCAATGTCCCTCCGCCTCTCCGTCCTCAGCTGCCTGTGTCATCACATAGTCCTTTCTCTTCTGCCCCAGAGGAGGCCAAGGGTCCACCCTCACGTGTCTGATTCCACACCCTCTGTCCGGTCTCTCCCCTGACCTTGCTCTTTCCAGCATTCCTTTTTTGAGCTCTCCACCCCCACTCCCACCAATTTCTCCTTTGTCTGTGTAATGTGCTCAACTTTACATGCCATTAGTGAAAAAACCCTAGAATTCTTGACACCAGCTTACTCAATGTATTTCAAGATAAATCCAAAAGTGAAATAAGCCAGACATAGAAAGAAAAACACCACATGGTCTCACTTGTGGGTGAAATGTTAAAAAAGTAAAATACATACAAAGGAAGAATAAATGGTGGTTACCAGGGGTGAGGAGGGGGAGGAAATGGGGAGATGTGGGTAAATAAAAACATAGAAATACAATCATTAGTTAGGGCTTTGCTTGTGGGTCTTGGGTAGTCCGGCATCCAAGCGTGTGTAAGACTGTGCGTTCTTCCGTGTGGAGACGTTTTTACTGTGGGAAATAGTCACATCTGCCTGATCCAGATTTGGTAATCTTAGGCCACTTTTCTTTCTTTTTATGGTGCTACCCCCAGTGAGCCAGAATTAATCAGGCCCCAGCTTACCTCATACAGAGGAGGCAGGTGTTGGTGCTGGGTCATGCCCTCACTGAGTTGTGTCCAGCTCTCCCAGTGCTAACTATGTGAATTTGGAAAGTTGTTAATTTCTCTGAGCCTCTTAGGACAACTTAGGCACTAAGTACATAGCATACGTGATCCTAAGTATATAGCATACATGTCCTAAGTACATAGCATACATGACCCTAAGTACCTAGCATACGTGACCCTAAGTACATAGCATACATGTCGTAAGTATATAGCATACGTGACCCTAAGTACATAGCATA
>NW_012104920.1:3563015-3590101 GCF_000951045.1 Mandrillus leucophaeus | reverse complement strand
TGACCCTAAGTACATAGCATACGTGATCCTAAGTACATAGCATACATGACCCTAAGTATATAGCATATATGTCCTAAGTACATAGCATACGTGACCCTAAGTATATAGCATACGTGATCTTAAGTACATAGCATACGTGATCCTAAGTACCTAGCATACATGACCCTAAGTACATAGCATATATGACCCTAAGTACATAGTATACACGATCCTAAGTACACAGCATACATGACTATAAGTACACAGCACACATGATCTCCTTTGACTTTGTAGCCACCTTGTGCAATAGACATAGTAAATCCATGTTAATGAGTAAACTGAAACTTGCTAAATAAACCTACCCATAGTTTTCAATGTGTAACTGTTAGAGGCAAGATTTGAACTGTGTGTATCTGGCTCCAGGGAATGTCCTTCCCCAGTCCGTTCTTTATATATGGAAAATGGAAATAATTGTCCCTGCTCTGCCATTTTTGCAGGGTGTTTTTTGGAAGGCCCAAGGAATTAATGGATATGGAGGTGTTTGGGTTTGAGATAGTGAAATTCTATGCCAATGTAAAAAGAGTACATTGAAGATTAGTGTCTTCCTACTGGGGTGTGAAGAAATCACCAGGATTCCTTAGTCCTACTCAAAAGCATTGTTACTGGACTCTGGTGGTTCTCCTTGGATAGGTCTTAGGAGTAGGTAGAACAGCCTCATGGATACAGAAAGTCACAGCACGAGGCTGGGCTTGCCTCCTTACTCTGCCTGCTCAACTTCTCCCACTGTAACTCCTTTTCAGTGAGCAATCTCTTGATTGCTTTCCTTTTTTGCAATCTCCCTTCTCTCAATCTCTTATCACTTTCTTTTCTTCAATTTCCTTAGAATGTAGCTTAGATTCCATGATCCTTCATTGGCAGTATCCCTGAATTTCTTACCCTCTGACCTTCCATCACATTCCTCTGGCTAACCCTGAATTCTGCTATCTTCCCACTCTCCACCCCAACTCCCACCTGTGCAACAGGGAATGTGGCTGCCATCTGGAATCATGACCATGACCCTCACATGGGCCACAGAAATGCCTGACAGGCAGAGATCTCACACTCTATTATGGCCATTTGAAGATCTTGCCTTTTCCAAACATCCAGCACCTCAACCCTCACACTCACTCCTAGCAGACAACTGAATTCCTATTTCTCAGACAAAAATGAAGCCATCAGATGGGAACCTCTCAGCTTCTCAGAGTGAAACCTATGTTCCTACTTCTCTCTTCCCTGTCCTCATCTCCCCTCCTGTTACAGTAAAGGAGACATTTCCTCCCTCTTCCAAGGCCAATCTTTCTCCTCCCTCCTCCCTCTGAAGAGAGAGAGTCATCAATGATTCCTTCTCCTTCTTGTGTCTTTTATCACACCTCCTCCACTGATTCTCAAACTGAGATCTTTTCCTTCTTAAATGCAAGTAAGCAGGTGGACAGACACATACATTGACTCAGCCCACCATCCCCTCTGCTTTAGTGCTTTCCTCCTTTTCAGTATCAAAGTCTTTGAAAAAAGTGTATTTGTGGTCTCATTTTTTAACCTCTTTCTCCCTCTTTAATCCACTCCAGTCTGCATTCTGGCCTCTTCATGCCATGTAAGCTACTTCTGCTGAGGTTATTCATGACTTTCCTATCACTAATCCTATGGACAAATTTCAGTACTTATCTTACTTGACCTCCCAGCAGCAGTAGCCCCTGCTGACCTCCTTGAGACCCTCTGCTCTGTTGGGTTCCATGACACCTCTCTTTCCTGGTGTCCCTTTCATCTATGTGGCCCCTCCTTCTCAGGCTTGTTTGTTGGCTCTTCTTTGGCCATTAAATACTGGGGTGGGGGTGTTCCCCAGGCTTGACATGCAATCTTATTTTTGCCTGTGAATTTTAGAATCAGCTTGTCCATTTCTGCAAAAATGGCAGCTGGGATTCTGACAGGGATTGTGTTGAATCTGTAGATCAGTTTGGAGGGTATTGTCATTTTAATAATATCAAGTCTTCTGATCTTTGAACACGGGACATCTTTTCATTTGTTTAGGTCTCATATGATTTCTTTCAACCATTTTTTATAGTTCCCTGTGTACAAGCTTTCTTTTGTTAAATTTATTGTTTTCCTAATTTAATTTTTGGATTATTTACTGCTAGTGTATAGCAGTACAACAAATTTTTGTATATTGATCTTGTTTCCTGAAACCTTGCTGAAATTGTAGGGTTTTTTTTCTTTCTTTTTCAACAGGGTCTCCCTTCGTCACCCGGGTGGGAGTGCAGTGGCACAATCTCAGCTCATTGCTACCTCTGCCTACCAGGCTGAAGCAATTCTCCTACCTCAGCCTCCTGAGTAGCTGGGACTATAGGAGTGTGCCACCACGCCCGGCTAATTTTTTGTAGTTTTGGTAGAGACAGGGTTTTGCCACGTTACCCAGGCTGGTCTTGAACTCCGGAACTCAAGCGATCCACCCACCTCAGCCTCCCAAAGTGCTGAGATTACAGGGCATGAGCCACCACACCTGGCCCTAATTTGAATATGTGTAGAGTTCTTAGGATTTTCTACATACAACGTCATGTCACCTGCAAATAGTAGTTTACTTTCTTTTCAATCTGGAAGCCGTTAATTTCATTTTCTTGCTTAATTGCTCTGAATGGAACCTTGAGTACAATGTTGAATAGAAATGGCAAGAACAGACATCTTTGTCTTATTCCTAATCTTAGGGGGAAAGCACTCAGTCATCCACCATTAAGTATAATGTTAGCTGTGGGTTTTTCACTGGTAACAACTTTATCAGGTTGATAAAGTTCCCTTTTATTTCTAGTTTGCTGAGTGTTTTCAATATGAAAAGGTGTTGGATTTTGTCAGATGCTTTTTTTTTGTCTTTGAGATAACCATTGGTTTGTGTTCTTTGTTCTATTAACATCTTGCATTACATTGATCAATTTTCTTAGGTTAAACTCAATTTGTATTCTTGGGATAAATCCCATTTGGTCATGGTCTACAATCCTTTTTATATATTGCCAGTATTTTGTTATGTAATGTTGCACATATATCCATAAAGGATGTTGGCTTGTAGATTTTTTTTTCTCTTGTGATGCTTTTGGTTATCTTAGTCTAATTTTGGTATCAGGGTAATATTGGTCTCATAGAACAAATTGGCATGTTTTCTGTTTTCTGCTATTTTTGGAAGAGTTTGAAAAGATAAGTGTTAATTCTTCCTTAAATATTTGGTAGAATTCACCAGTAAAGCCATCTGGACCTGGATTTTGTTTCATAGAAAGTTTTTAACTTACTAATTCAATATCTGTGTGTGTTACAAGTCTATTAAGATTTTGTATTTCTTCTTAAGTCAGTTTAGGTATTTGAGTCTTTCTGGAAGTTGGCCCATTCCATCTGGGTTATCTAATTTGTTGGCTTACAAAATTTCATAATTTTCACTTATAATCCTTTTATTTCTGGAAGTTCAGTTGTGATACCCCATCTTTTATTTCTGATTTTAGTAATCTGAATCTTCTTACTTTTAATTTTAGTTAGTCTAGCTAAAAGGTGTCAAATTTTGTTGGTATTTTTAAAGAACTAACGTTTAGTTTCATTGGTTTTCTGTATTGTTTTCTATTCTCTGTTTCATTTATCTCTACTCTAGTCTTTATTATTTCTTTCCCCCTGCTTGCTTTTGGTTTTGTTTGCTTTTTTAAAAAATTTCTTTACTAACATGAAAGACCTAAGGAAAACAAATTCTTAAAGTGTAAGTTTAGGTTGCTGATTTGAGACTTCTCCACTTCTTCTTCTCTTCCTTCTTCAATAGATTTTATTTTTTAGAGTAGTTTTAGGTTCACAGTAAAACTGAGCAAAAAGTACAGAGAGTTCCCATATACTCCCTGTCCCCGCATCCCTCATACAATCTTTCCCACTATTGACATGCTGTACCACACTAGTACATTGTGGTGACATTTGTTACAACTGGTAGACTGACATGGACACATCATCACCCGAAGTCCATAGTTTACATTAGGGCTCACTTTTGGTGGTGTCCATTCTATGGATTTTGATTGCTGTAAAATTATACGTATGCACGATTATAGTATACAGAATAGTTTCACTGCCCTAAAACTCTTCTGTGCTCTATTAATTCCTCCCTTCCCCCAAGCCCTGGAAACCACTAATCTTTTTACTATCTCCTTGTTTTTGCCTCTTCCAGAATGTCACACAGTTGGAATCATACAGCATGTAGCCTTTTCAGATTGGCTTCTTTTAGTAACATGCATTTAAAGTTTCTCCGTATCTTTTTGTAGCTTGACAGCTTATTTCTTTTTAGCATTGAATAATAGTCCACTGTCTGTTTGTACCACAATTTATGAATCCATTCACTCTCTGAAGGACAGCTTGCTTCCAAGTTTTAGCAATGATGAACAAGGCTGCCATAAACATTCGCGTGCAGGTTTTGGTGTGGACAGAGGTATTCAACTCATTTTGGTAAATATCAAGGAGTGCGATTGCCGGATCCTATGGTAAAAGTATATTTTGTTTTGTAGAAAACTGCTAGACTGTATTCCAAAGGGGCTGTCTCATTTTACATTCCCACCAGCAATGAACGAGAGTTCCTGTTGTTCCACATCCTCACCAGCATTTGGTATTGTCAGTGTTTTGGATTTTGGCCATTCTGATAAGTGTGTAGTGGTATCTTTTCATTTTTTCATTAATTAAAAAAACTTTTGTAGAGATAAGATCTGTCTCTGTTGCCCACCTTGAAGTGCAGTGGCATAATCACAGCTCACTGCAGTGTTGAATTCCTGGGCTCAAGTGATCCTCCCGTCTCAGCCTCCCAAGTAGTTATGACAACAGGCACACATCATTCTCAACTAATTTTTTATTTTATGTTTCCGTAGAGACAGGATCTCTGTATGTTGCCCAGGCTGGTCTCAAACTCCTGGCCTAAGGCAATCGTCCTGCCTTGGCCTTCCAAAGCTTTGGGATTATAGGCATGGGCCATCATGTCTGGCTCTATCTTTCCTTTTTTTTTTGTTTTAAATAGAGGCATTTATAACTATAAATTTCTCTTTAAGCACTGCATTAGCTGCATCCAATACATTTTGGCATGTTGTGATTTTGGTTTCATCCCTCTCAAAGTATTTTCCAATTTCCTTTGTGATTTCTTCTTTGACCCTTGGTTATTTAGGAGTGTGGTTTTAATTTCAGTGTATTTATGAACTCCTCAACTTTCCTTCTATTGTTGATTTCTAATTTCATTTTATCATGGTCAGAGGATATACTCTGTATGATTTCAGTCCTTGTAAATTTGTTGAGATTTGTTTTATGGGGCAATCTTATCTTTGGATAGAGCTTTATTTGATACCTATTTGGCATGTCCAGTTGGATACCCTGAAAGGATCTTGAAATCAGCAAGCACAAGATCACACTCATGACGCTCCACCCCCCAAATCACTTTTCTTTTCGTATTCCCCATCTTAATGAAGGTGCCACTACCCCATGAGCTGCTTTGGTCAGAAACCTAAAATCATCCTTGATATCTTCCTCTTCCTTTTTTCCCTAAATTCAATCCATCACTGAGCCTAGTTGATTTTACTTTTGCAGCTCTCTTACATCTAGCCACTTTGTTCCATATCCATTGCCAATACCATAGTCCAAGCTATGACTGTCTGTTACAAAAAGTACTATAATTTTCCTTAGTCTAAGCTATCACCATCTTCGCAGGGACTACTGCAATTTTCTTACTAATTGGTTTCCCAACCTCTACTTTTGCACTCTTCCAATCCATCTTTCATGTTGCAGTCAGTTTCTATTTTGAAAATGTACTGATCTTGTCAACCTTCTGCTTAAAATTCCACACCATCAGGAAAAGACCCCAAATCCAACATGGCGCCCAAACCTTGCATAGTCTGGTTCCTGCTGGTATCTGTGGCCTTATCTCACTCCTTTGCTACCTGCCCTCCAGCCACACTGGCCTGCTTTCAATTCCTTGACCGCCTCATCCTGCCTTCTGCACAGAGCCTTTGTACGTGCTTATTCTCTTTTCCTGGAATTTTTCCTTCCTGCTTCGCTTAGTTAAATCCTCTGTATTCTTCAGACCTCCCTCAAACCTCACTTTATGAAGGAATTTTTTTTTTTATGAGCCAGAAATCCTACCTGTGTTTACTAAAGTCACCCTGGCCAGAGAGGGCCTCAACGAATATTTGATAAATACAAAGACAAATCCCTCAGCCCAGACTCAGCTTCCGCCTTGGATCTCTTCCCCGTCCCTGCTTCAGAGCAGAACCCAGGTCAGACTCACCGCAGGGTCTCCAGGAGGCAGCGAGGGCGTTTCAGGGCCTTACAAAGACTCTTCACTGCAGAGTGGCTCAGCGAGTTTCCACTTAGGTCCAGCTCCTTCAGGTTTCTGGTGACCTTGAAGACGGAGAAGAGAATCTCCCAGTAGCCATCCGTGACTGGGACCCACCTGAACCTGAGGGGCAGAGAGGACAGGAGAGATGTGATGTGTCTGGCAGGGGTTTGAGGTGCCCAGCTCTGCACAACACAATTGGGCTTTGTCCTCCTGAGCACCAGGCCACAGCGGGTAGTGCCATCTCCAGGACTGACCAGCCTCCCTGCCTGTCCGCCCCTGTCACCCAGGGCTAGGTCCCTCTCCTCCATGTGGCTCCTCATTCTACAGCCCTTACCATAGCACACTGAAGTGTTCATCTTGTATGTCTGTTTCCACCTCAGTCTGGGAGTTCTTTGAGGGCAGGGACAGACATTTGTCTTTTTTTTTTTTTTTTTAATCTGCACTGCTCAGCATAGGGCCTGGCTTCTGTGCTGGGCACTGCAGATAACAAAACAATTTTTCATTAAAAAATTTGACAGCCTTCCTCCCTTTGACGCAGACACACCTGTGTTCCTTTGGCACAGACATTCTGGAGTCCCAGTGCCCAGGAAAGAAGATGGGAGGCAGGAGCAGAGCCTGGGAGAGATGGCCTGAGGAAGGTGTTGTCATGGAAGACTGTGTATGATCATATGCACTACTGTCCGGGTTGGCTCACAGGGGACCCTATCCCCTTCCCAGGATAACAAGATCATGGAGAGGGTCTGCAGGAGAGAGACGGCTGTGGGGAGCGCCCTAGGAGGGAATATTTGCAGCCTGAGGGGAGGGGATGATGGGCTTTGTCTGAGAGTGTTAGAGTGGACTCCGACTCATGGGATTTCATTTCATCGATCTGTTTTCACACACTACTTTGATGACCTCATCTACCTCCAAGGCTTCGACTACTCAAAGCTCTATTCCAAGTTTCAGACTGAGTTTTCTATTTTCTGGCCGGATATCCCCACCTCGACATCCCAGTAATTCTTTGATCTAATTTGTCCCAACAAGTCCCCAACCTTAATTCATCTTTCTCCGTAAGTCTGCAGAGCCACGTGGGGGAAAGAAGCAGAGACAAGGAGCTGCCTGCACGTGGGCTCTGCTCCTCTGTGCCTCACTCCATCTCCTCAGCTGCAAAAAGAGGACGGCAACAGCACCTGCTGCAGAGGGGTATGTGAGAATTAAAAGCTACTACTGAGTATCCCGAAAGTCCTAGAGCCGTTTTAAGTTGTAGTAACTGTGGAAGTACAAGTACTACAAACATACAGAAAAAGCCAGCTGAGTGCAGTGGCTCTTGCCTGTAATCCCAGTACTTTAGGACGTAGAGGCAGGAAGATCGATTGAGCCCAGGAGTTTGGGCAACATAGTAAGATCCTGTTTCTACAGAAAATTAAAAAAATTAGCCGACGTGGTGGTGTACACCTGTAGTCCCAGCTACTCAGGAGGCTGAGGCAGGAGAATGGATTGAACCTGGGAGGCCAAGGTTGCAGTGAGGTATGGTCATGCCACCGCACTATTCCTGGGAGACACAGCGAGATCTCATCTCAGACACACACCCACACAGACACGCACACACACACACACACACACACACACACACACACGAAAAAAAGCCATAAATGAAAGTTTATTTGAATTTCTTTTACATTTAGTTTTGTGAAACTTGAAAAATACATTTTATATTTTTTATTTCCGTCAGCATTTGCCATCCTTAATCAAAGTGACTGGAAAAAAAATAAAAATTTATATTTGAAAATGCACAATGCTTAATCACACGCCGAATACCTGGAACCTCCCATCCTGCCATCTTCATTTAATATCTCTGGTTGGTTCTCCTCTTCCTTCCCACAGCCCTTGGCCAACCTCTACCCCTTCTTCCTGAACTTTCTTGTTTATAGTAGACGGCTTATTCTTCTGTCTGCCTAGACTAGCCAATTCAGTTCCTTGAAAATTTCTCCTCCCACTTGCGGCTGAAGCCTCTGACTTTCCCATGGCATTCTCTTAAGCTCCACTTGCTCCCGCCCATCCCAAACTCTCCTCTCTGGCCTGGTGTTCTCGGTTCCCTTTGCCCATCCCAGTCCCCATCCCCTGGCCAGCCACCATCTGGCCTCTGTCTGTAGCTGCTTGGAACTCTTTGAAGGTTTCCCATCTGTCCACTGCTACTTGCAGTACCTGTATCCAGGTCCTTTAAAACCTACCTCACATTTATAACTATGAACAACTAGAAACAGCTTACAATGGCCAAGAACAGGAGAATGGTCAAATCAGCCATGGCACTTTCCCTATGGAATAGCATGTGGTCGTTCAAAATGGTGTTGTATCAGACTACTTAAAAATATATGAAGGGCTGGGCATGGTGGCTCACGCCTGTGACCCCAGCACTTTGGAAGGCCTAGGCAGGAGGATCATTTGAGGTCAGGAGTTCGAGACCAGCCTGGCCAACATGGTGAAACCCCGTTTCTACTAAAAAGACAAAAAAATTAGCTGCGTGTGGCGGCGCGTGCCTGTAATCCCAGCTACTCTGGAGGCTGAGGCATGAGAATTGCTTGAATCTGGGAGGCAGAGGTTGCAGTGAGCCCAGATCATGCCACTGCACTCCAGCCTAGTGACAGAGCGAGACTGTCTGTCTGTCTCTCTCTCTGTATCTCTCTCTCTCTCTACACACACACACACACACATATGTATATGAAAGGCTGGGCATGGTGGCTCACGCCTATGATCCCAGCACTTTGGGATGTCCAGGTGAGCAGACTGCTTGAGCCCCGGAGTTTGAGACCAGCTTGGTTAACGTAGCGAAACCCCATCTCTATGCAAAAATTTTACAAAAATTCTCGTTGCATGTTGGCATGCTCCTATAGTCTCAGCTTCTAGGGAGGCTGAGGTAACAGGATCCTTTAAGCCTGGGTGGTCCAGGCTACAGTGAGCTGTGACTGCATCACTGCACTCCAGCCTTGGTGACAGAGCGAGACTCTGTCTCAGACAACAACAAACCAAAGAAAAACAAAACCCCACACCCACACACAAGAAGATAGCCTTGATATATGAAGAAAATAAAACTGACTATAAAATAAAATGTACAATATGGTTTGATTTCGCCATAGAAATGTACATAGAAAAAAGACTGGGGTTCTTACAATTGACCACTAATTTTTTTTTTTTTTTTGAGACTGAGTTTTGCTCTTTTGCCCAGGCTGGAGTGAAGTGGCACAATCTCAGCTCACTGCAACGTCTGCCCCTGAATGGTCAAGCGATTCTCCTGCCTCAGCCTCCCGAGCAGCTGGGATTACAGGTGCCTGACACCATGCTTGGCTAATTTATGTATTTTTAGTAGAAACGGGGTTTCACCATGTTGGCCAGGCTGGTGTCAAACTCCTGATCTCAGGTGATCCACCTGCCTCGGCCTCCCAAAGTGCTGGGATTACAGGTGTGAGCCACCACACCCGGCCAATTTTTAATGATGGTCATTTCATTTCAGAGTGATAGAATTCTGGTTGATACTACTTTTCATCTTTTTGCTTATGTACATATCCTTTCTTTTTTTTTTTTTTGAGACAGAGTCTGGCTCTGTTGCCCAGGCTGGAGTTCAGTATTGCGATCTCAGCTGATTGGAAACTCTGTCTCCCAGATTCAAGTGATCCTCATGCCTCAGCCTCCCTAATAGCTGGGATTACAGGCGTGTGCCACCATGCCCAGATAATTTTTGTATTTTTTAGTAGAGATGGGGTTTTGCCATGTTAGCCAGGCTGGTCTTGAACCCCTGGCCTCAAGTGATCCACCTGCTTCGGCCTCCCAAAGTGCTGGAATTACAGGTGGAGGCACTTCACCCAGCCTACACATCTTTTTTTTTTTTCCCATAATGAACATGAATTTCATTGTGAGAAAAAGTTTTAAAAATTTGAATATGAAGACCCACACCAAACATTTCTTCCTCTGAGAATCTTCATTGTCCACTCGTGTGATCACTCCCTTCCCTGGGCCACCACAGTACCTTGTCCATACCGCTACTGTTGTAGGCACCACACTCTGTTGTCATTAAATGAATGTTTGTCTTCTCCCCTATTGTTTGAGCTCCTTAAGGCAGGTATCGCGCTTTTTAATCTGTGATCTGTAGGGCCTGGCATAGAATCAGTGCTGAATAAATACTTATGGAATGAATCATCTAAAGCAGGACATAGACACATACCAATACCATGTGGTCAATACTGCGACAGAAGTCGGGGAACCAGGATGGGGAACTTCTCAGGGTTGCGGGCTGGAGAATGGTTAGAGGAAGCTGCTCTTACACAACCAGAGGGTGGGTTTCAGGTTGAGTGCCTGGGGCAATGGTGGCACCATGGTCACAAATAATTATGAAGTCAGTTTTGCAGGGAAAAATAGGAAACTCTTTCTGCGAGCTGCTGGGGAAGATCCCAGGGCCAATGTCGTTGTCATGGAGAGGGTTCCTGAAGCAGCTGGAGGAGCAATTTCTCTGAGAGAATGAACGCCCAGAGAGAGGAGCAGGGGTAGGGGGGCTGCCTGATCCTTGCGGAGTGTGGGGGTAGCTAAGGTCAGCAGGAAGGTGGGAGCACGTCCAGGAGAGAAGGTGGGCGGTCATTCTAAGGGTAGAAGGAGAGGTGCAGACATGGCGCGGCGCAGTGGCCTCTCCAGAAGCAGGCAAGGCTTGCCCCACAGCCGGGCACTGCAGAGGGGCTTAGGTGGACAGAGCATGGTGGTCAGATTGGGTAGGTAGAAGTCGCTGGCGACCCTGACCCTTTAGCCACCCCGCCCCTGGCCAGGCTCAGGGAGCGCGCCTCTGGTGCTCAGGTCACTCGGGCTTATGGACCGACAGAGGGCCGGAGGCATGGGTATTTTGGGTACTCACAGGACTATCCCGGTGGGGCTCCATGCTGGTCTGTGCTGCCTGCCCTCAATCAGCTGAAGCTTCTTCACGTGGCGGCAGAATTGAATGCAGAAAGTGCACACCAGGAGCTCCATGTCTGTTTCCACACACATGCCCATTTCTTGGAAATCGACCATCATTTGTGTCAGGAACGTTTTGTTCTGAGTCTCGTACAAACAGTGGAGGAAGTCCAGAGAGTGTGGCTGCAGCAGGGGCCGCAGGGACGGGACCCACTGCATCAGGTTCCTCCCCTGAGACAGCCGGCAGTTAAAGATGTTCTCCATCGCTCTCTTCCCCTCATCACTTAACAGGCCCAATAGGAAACGTGTGGTTGGTGCCCCAAACAGGCCATGCGTTCCATATGCTTCTAGCAACTTTTCCAAAACTATGATGCAATTAGCATGTTTACTTCTCCCCTTCTTATCCTCCAAGGCATAGGACATTGCTGCGAAGAACTCCTGGAAACAGAGGTGAATGAAGCTGTAGCTCAGAGGGATGGGGTGCTCTTGAAGAATACCCATCTTTAAGAGGGTAGAGATGATGGCCCCATCTAACTCATGCTTCCTGAGGTCATCTCGGCTGAAAAGGGTCTTTTTTTGCCAGATACCCTCAGCAGCCAGAGAGCAGACGTCCCTGAGCTGGGGCCCCAACAGCTGAGCTTGGAGAGCCTGGGAAAGGTAATGCAGACAGAGGGTCGTGGTGGTCTTGGAGGTCAGTGTGAGTTCTTCCTTCCGCTTCATCTGCTCCATCAGGCAGGTGCAGGCCAGCCAGGACACCCAGGGCACGAGACATAGGGCCCAGAGCTCTTTGTTTGTTTTGATCAACCCAAAGGCTCTAATTGCTTGCCTTTCATCTGTGAAATATTTGTAGAAATATTCCCTCCTGCTGGACTCAGAGAACCCCAGGACCTCTACCCAGCGTGCCTGCTCCAAAGAAGGAATGAGGTTCTGCAGAGCTGTGGTCCGAGCCGTGATCAGGAAGGATGCCTCGGGAAGTATGGTTTTCCCCAGCAAACTGCCCAGCAGTGCATCCGCCGGCTGCGGCTGGCTCCAGTGCAGACAGAGCTCGGAACTCGACTCCTGCAAGACCCATCTTGGCTCATCCACACCGTCGAGGATGAAGAGCAGCCGCTCTGGCCTGGACAGGATCTGTCTAATGGGAGCCTGAGCGGCTGTCCAGTCTTTCCCGATGAGTTCAGCGAGACTCACCGCCTCGCACTGGGCCAGCTCTCTGCAGCTGAGGTAGAAGACGTGCTGGAAGCGGTCCCCATACAGCTGGCCTCTCCCCCAGGCTTCCCTCACCTGCCTGGCCAGTGTTGACTTCCCAATTCCAGCAGCCCCCTGCAGTATGACTATGCGAGGTTCTTGGGTATCCAGGCCTGGGCCAAATAAGTCTCTGATCTCAATTAAACGTCCTCGATCCTCCTCCACATCCTCCTCCGCATCATGAGGCCAGCTTCCCTTGACCAGCGGCTTATGGTTTCTGGGGTGAGGTCTTCGTAGAAGTAGCAGCTGTGTGAGATTTTGGTTCAAATCCTCATTTTTCCAGGACCATGTGGAACAGAGGCTCTCTCTCGCAGAAGGCTCCCATGGGTGGCGGTGGGGCTGTAGGCTGGTGTGCACCTGTGGGGGCGTTCCTACTGCTGCCTCCCATGGAGGCCTGCCTTTCTCTGATTCCTCTCTCTCTCTTTCTCTGATTCCTAAGTAAGGGAGGGAAAGAAGGAACATAAAGGTAGAGAATAGAAGAATGAGTGAATTAATTAAACAACTGTTTTAGGCACCTATTCCAAGCCACACACTGCGCTGGCTGCAGACACTGGTATGTTCTCGCCATGCGGCGGAAGGGACATGTGCTTTGGGGTAGAAGATCCCAGTTCAAGTCTTGACTCAATCAAGTCACACTCCCTGAATGACTTTCCTTCACTGAATATTTATCAAGGGCTTACTATGTGCCAGGTGCTGCTACGGGGGCTGGGGATAAAGAGTGAACAAAACAGACACAACTCTCTGTCCTCACTAAGCATGTGATGCTCGCCATTAGCCCCTGTGAGCCTCAGTTTTCTCATCCATAAGCTGGGGGTTGTAGGAGGTCATGGAGTTGTGGAGGAGATACCAGAGTGTGTAGCAGATGCTGACAGCATCCCCTGAGCATCTGCTGTTGCGGTACCTGCCAACCGTGTCTCTCGGCAACAGCTGTGGTCATCTGTCTGAGGGCTCTTTCTGCCTGTAAGCCAGGCAGGCCAGAAATACTGGGGGATAGTTCTCCAGTCCAGGAGATGCCCTTAGTGGATGACAGATGGGGGTCCCTTGCCCCCAGTGCAGATAACACTCAGGCGTGTTCTCACCGTCTCCCAGACATCCGCAGCAGCATGGAGCCTGCGGATGCAATAACATTCATAGACTCAAAGTAAAGGGATGGGGAAAAATCCACCAAGCAAATGGAAAACAAACAAAAGCATGGATTGCCATTCTAATCTCAGACCAAACTTCAAATCAACAACATTCAACAAAGACAAAGAAAGGCATTATATAATAATAAAGGGTTCAATTCACCAAGAAGACTTAACTTTTTTTTTTTTTTCTTGAGACGGAGTCTCGCTCTGTCGCCCAGGCTGGAGTGCAGTGGCGCGATCTCGGCTCGCTGCAAGCTCCGCCTCCCAGGTTCACGCCATTCTCCTGCCTCAGCCTCCCATGTAGCTGGGACTACAGGCACCCGCCACCACGCCTGGCTAATTTTTTATATTTTTAGTAGAGTTGGGGTTTCACCGTGTTAGCCAGGATGGTCTCGATCTTCTGACCTCGTGATCCACCCATCTTGGCCTCCCAAAGTGCTGGGATTACAGGCGTGAGCCACCGCACCCGGCCAACTTAACTATTATGAATATATATGCACCTAATACAGGAGCACCCAGATTCATAAGACAAGTTCTAAGAGACTGATGAAGAGACTTGGATAACCATATAGTACTAACGGGAGACTTCAACACTCACTGACAGTATTGAACAGATCATCAAGGCAGAATACTAACAAAGATATTTGGGACCTAAATTCGACACTTGACCAAATGGGCCTAACAGACATCTACCGAACTCTCCACCTCAAACAACAGAATATATATTCTTCTCATTTGCGCATGGCATATACTGTAAAATCAACCACACAATCTGCCATAAAAAGTTCTCAGTAAATTAAAAAAAAAACACAAATCATATCAGCCACACTCTTGGACCACTGCACAATTGAAAAAAATCAATACAAAGAAGATAGCTCAAAACCATACAATTCATAGAAATTAAACAACCTGCTCCTGAGTGGTGTTTGGGTAAACAATGAAATTAAGGCAGAAATAAAAAAATTCTTTGAAACCAGTGAGAACGAAGATACAATATACCAAATCTTTGGGACACAGATAAAACGATGTTAAGAGGAAAGTTTATAGCAGTAAATGCCCATATCAAAAAGTTAGAAAAATCTCCAATTAGCAACCTAACGTCGCAAATAGAAGAATTAGAAAAACAAGAGCAAATCAATCCCAAAGCTAGCAGAAGACAAGAAATAACCAAAATCAGAGCTGAACTGAATGAAACTGAGATGGAAAAAACCATACAAAAGATCAACAAAACCAAAAGTTCATTCTTTGGAAGAATAAATAAGATCGATAGACCACTAGCTAGACTAATAAAGAAAAAAACAGATAGAAGATCCAAATAAACACAACAAGAAATGACAAAGAGGACATTACCACCGACCCCACAGAAATATAGAAAACCCTCAGAGACTATTATGAACACCTCTATACACAGAAATTAGAAAAACCTACAAGAAATAAATTCCTAAGACTGAACTAGGAAGAAATTAAAACTCTGAACAGAGCAATAATGAGTTCTAAAATGGAATCAGTAACAAAAAGTCTAACAACCAGAAAAGGCCAGGACCAGATAGATTCACAGCTGAATTCTACCAGACATATAAAGAAGAGCTGGTACAATTTCTACTGAAATTATTCCAAAAAATTGAGGAGACGGGGACTCCTTTTGAACATAGGTGCAAAAATCTTCAGCAAAATACTAGCAAACTGAATCCAGCAGCACATCAAAAAGCGAATTCACCACAACCAGATAGGTTTTATCTCTGGGATGCATGTTTGATTCAACATATGCAAATCAATAAATGTGATCCATCACATAAACAGAAGTAAAAAAGCCCCCACATGATCATCTCAATAGATGCAGAAAAGGCATTTGATAAAATTCAACATCCTTTAATGTTAAAACTCTCAACAAACTAGACATTGAAGGAGCATACCTCAAAATAATAAGGTCCATTTATGACAAAACCACAGCCAACATCATACTGAATGGGCAAAAGCTGGAAGTATTCTCCTTGAGAACCAGAACAAGACAAGGATGCTCATTCTCACCATCTATTCAACATAGTACTAGAAGTCCTACCCAGAGCAATCAGGTAAGAGAAAGAAGTAAAAGACATTCAAATAGGAAGAGAGGAAGACAAAGTATCTCTGTTTGCAGATGTTATGATTTTACACCTAGAAAACCTCCTAGTCTCTGCCCCATATCTGCTAGATCTGATAAACAACTTCAGCAAAGTTTCAGGATGCAAAATCAATTTCTTCTATTGGGTAATAAGTATTATGTAACATTGTGCAATGTTGGTGCATTTCCATAAACCAACAACATCCAAGCTGATTGCCAAATCAAGAATGCAATCCCATTCACAACAGCCACAAAAAAGTACTTAGGAATACATCTAACCAGGATTGTGAAAGATCTCTATAGCAAGAACTACAAAACACTGCTGAAAGAAATCAGAGATGACACACACACAAAGGGAAAACATTCCATGCTCATGAATAGGAATAATCAATATTGTCAAAATGGCCATACTACTCCAAGCAATTTACAGATTCAATGCTATTCCTATCAAACAACCAATGACATTCTTCACATAATTAGAAAAATAATTCTAAAATTAATATGGAACCAAAAGAGAGCCCAAATAGCCAAAGCAATTCTAAGTAAAAAATAACAAATCTGGAGGCATCACATTACCTATTTTTAAACTATACTACAAGGCTACAGTAATCAAAACAGCATGCTACTGGTACAAAAGCAGACACACAGACCAATGGAACAGAATAAAATGCCCAAAAATAAAGCTGCATACCTACAACCACCTGATCTTTGATAATGTTGACAAAAACAAGCAATGGGGAAAGGATTCCCTATTCAATAAGTGATGCTGAGATAACTGGCTAGCCATATGCAGAAGATTGAAACTGGACCCCTTCCTTATAGAATATACAAAGATCAATGGAAGATGGATGAAAGGCTTAAATATAAAACCTAGAACTTTAAAAACCCTGAAGAAAACCTAGGAAATACCATTCTGAACCTAGGTCCTGGCAAAAATTTCATGAGGAAGATGCCAAAAGCAATTGCAATGAAAACAAAAATTGACAAATGGGACCTAATTAAACTAAAGAACTTCCGCACAGCAAAAGAAACTACCCACAAAGTAAACAGACAACCCGCAGAATGGGAGAAAATATTTGCAAACTACCCATCTGACAAAGTTGGAATATCCAGAATCTATAAGGAACTTAAACACATAAACAAGTCAAAAATAATCCCATTAAAAAGTGGACAAATGGCTGGGCGTGGTGGCTCATGCCTGTAATCCCAGCACTTTGGGGACTGAGGCGGGCAGATCACTTGAGGTCAGGAATTCGAGACCAGCCTGGCCAACAGGCCATCTCCACTAAAAAATACAAAAATTAGCCGGGCGTGATGGTGCACACCTGTAATCCCAGCTACTTGGGAGGCTGAGGCAGGAGAATCCCTTGAGCCTGGGAGGGGGGAGGTTGCAGTGAGCAGAGATCACACCACTGCACTCCAACTTGGATGACAGTGCGAGACTGTCTTAAAAAAAAAAAACTGGACAAAAGACGCTGATAGATACTTCAAAAGAAGACACACATGACCAACAGCATATGAAAAAATGCTCAATATCACTTATTATTAGAAAAATGCAAATCAAATCCACAATGAGATACTACTGCACACCAATCAGAATGGCTATAACTAAGAAGTCAAAAAATAACAGATGTTGGTGAGATTGCAGAGAAACAGGAACACTTGTACACTGCTGGTAAGAATGTAAATTAGTTCAGCCACTGTGGAAAGCAATTTGGCGATTTCCCAAAGAACTCTGAACTACCATTCAATCTAGCAATCCCATTATTGGGTATATACCCAAAGGAATGTAAATCATTCTACCATAAAGATGCGTGCACATGTATGTTCACTGCAGCACTAGTCACAATAGCACCAGTATGGAATCAACTATAGACTGGTTAAAGAAAATGTGGTACATTTGCAAATGGAATACTACACAGCCATAAAAAAGGAGATCATGCCTTTGCAGCAACTTGGATGGAGCTGGAGAGCATTATAAGCAAACTAACACAGGAACAGAAAACCAAATACTGCATGTTCTCATTCATAAGTTAGGGCTAAACATTGAGTACACATGGACACAAGAAAAGGAACAATAGATACTGTGACCTTTTGATGGTGAAGAGTGGGAGGAGGGTAAGGACTAAAAAACTGCCGAGCCAGGCGCGGTGGCTCACTCCTGTAATCCCAGCACTTTGGGAAGCTGAGGCAGGCAGATCCTGAGGTCAGGAGATTGAGACCATCCTGGCTAACACGGTGATGAAACCCCGTCTCTACTAAAAAGACGAAAAATTAGCCAGGCATGGTAGTAGGCGCCTGTAGTCCCAGCTACTCGGGAGGCTGAGGCAGGAGAATGGCGTAAACCCGGGAGGCGGAGCTTGCAGTGAGTGGAGATCGTGCCACTGCACTCCAGCCTGGGCGACAGAGCGAGACTCCGTCTCAAAACAAACAAACAAAACAAAAAAACAAAAACAAAAACTACCTAAAAGGTACCATGCTTATTACCAGGGCGACAAGATAATTTGTACAGCAAACACTTGTGACACATAATTTACCTATGTAACAAACCTGCACATGTGTTTCTGAAACTAAAAGGTTTTTTTTTAAAGTTCCCTATTTGAAGAATTCCCTTAGAATTTTGAATCAGGGAAAAACGTATTTCCCTTGCATTGGTCTTTTCTATTAACAGGTATTGTGTAACCCATTATATTTCCCCTTTTTCCAGTGCTAGAATGTCCACAACCCATGGAACCTTTATTTATAGCACTGTTAGTCTTTGTGGTTTGCATACTTGTTTTTTTCACTTTTAAAGTTATTGCATTTTTATGCTTCTATAGATGGCTCTGATGTCTTTATATTCTTCCTTTCTTCTTTTCTGTTTTTCAGTTTTAATTATCTTTACTGTTTATTTGGGTTTTCTAATTCACAAAATCATTTTGAGAAAAAGTTATCTTTGTGATTCTCAGATACAGAAAGAAGCAACTAAGAGTCAAGTATTAGAATCTTCCTTTCTTGACTTTGTTGCAGATTCTGTTTTCCTTAGTTTAACTTGAATGTTGATCTTTCCTTATATACCCTATCAAGATTTTAAAAATAGGGGTTTATTTTTTATTTTAGACTCAGACGGTATATGTGCAGGTTTGTTACATGGCTGCTGCTTCTTTTTTTTTTTTTGAATGGCAAATGGTGTGAATAATTAAGTAAACTGATATACTTTGAGCCTAGGCCATATAGGACCACGAAGTCTACACGTTTACTCCTAGCTAGGTGCAGAAGAAATCCTTTTAACTTAACATCTCCCAGATTTCAAAGGAAGCATCCCCTGGCATTGAGAGGCAGTGTAGTTAGTGGTTAAGGAGCCTGTGGCATCAGGAGCCTCTGTACCTGTGGCTTTAGTATGACTGTCCTCATTGCCCACATGAGGGCACCCCCTATGTAAGAGTTAAATGTGTGGATTGCTGGATGAGAGTGAAGGCTGAATTCCATCTTTGCTAGTACTAACTGTGAGACTATCTTTCTGATCCTTGGTTTTCTCATTCCATGGTATGATAATAGCAATATTTATCTCATGGAGTGGTTGTAAAATTTAAGGCCAATGTACACGTAAAGCCCTGGACATGGTCTAACCCAGAGAGTGTCCAGTGAGCACTGATGGGCATGGGACTAGCTGTAGGCCACTTGTGAGATGAGGAGCTCAGTGGAAATTGAACCCATCTCTCCTGACCCCAGGCCAGTGCCCTGTCCAGTAAACCAGGTGATGTGTAACCCCATCCAGCCTCCCCCATCCTTGCTCTGTTGTCCCCCTGATGTGCTGGGTAACACATCTGTATTTTGATGCCCAGGGGCCTCCTGGAAACAGTGCCTTGGACCCGTGGAGAGGCTCCAAGGGTGGGATTTCCTGAGGGAAATTTCAGATGTTTTCCAGAACCTCTGCTCAGCCTGCCAACCTGGTCCCCAGGGGACTCTCTGTCCATGCATTTGCCTCTCCCACCTCACCACCCCACCAGGGGCTCAGTAGGGTCTCACCTGTGTAGTAATTTCCTGACGTTTCATCCAGAGGCCACTGGGTCCCAGGAGCCTCCTGCTCTCTGGGTGCTAGGCTGGGCTGAGGTGGGGATCCCCAGCTCGCCAGCACTGCTGTGGATGTGGGGGCATTGGGCGACTCCTGGCTTGGAGACTCAAAGTCTGGGGAGCTTGGGAAAGCTTGGTAGAGGAGTGAGGAAGAGATTTCTGGGGGGAATTAAAAGAAAAATGACCATTTACTGAACATTTATTTTCTTTTAGGTGCATATATTTTAAACTCTCACAACAGTCCTGAGAGATGGGTCTTAATATTATTATTTTAAAAACCATGTCAAAGTAGAGGGACAATTTTATTCTCTTAGTAGTGAAGAGAGAAGTCATGTGAGGGAGCTGGCTTGGGCCGAGGACTAAGCCTAGCCTCTTCTTGGGGTCTGTCTGGAAAACAGAGTCCTCCTCGGAACTTCTGGACCACCCTGACCCTCAGGATCTTCACAGCCCACCAATATTATGAGCCGAGTTCTCCTCGGGCAAGGACCATGTCACCCATGACACCCAGCTGGGTAAGACTCATGGCCTGACTCATACGGGTCTCAGCTTCCCCATCTGTCAAATGGGGAGGGGTGCAATCTCTCCCCTGAGGGGTCCCTGAAAGGTCACTTCCAGGCCTGCCTCTCACAGCCCACCCTGGCTCCCCTGTCCTTCCTCTGAGGTCACCCATGTAAGGTCCCCATGCACAGACATGATCGTCTGGGCGGGGCCCACCAGCGGATTCGCAGCTCCACCCAGGGCTGTCGGCCGGACTCAGCAAGCCTCACCTCTCCAGCGGCGTCCAGATGTGTCAGGCAGCTGTCTCAAAACCCTTCTCTCTGAGCCCTGGGTGCACTCCGCTGGCAATTCACGGTTCCAGGGCCTCAGCACTGCGGTGGAGGTGGGTTGGCTGGGAGACCCCAGGTGGGGTTCACTCGGGCTGTAGGGGAAGGAGGGAGAGTAGCCTACAGGGAAGAGATAAAGAGGTTGGAGACACATTAGAGGGACAGGGCCAGGTGCCAGGGAACTGAGCAGGTCTCCTGTCTCAACCAAGAGAGGTCAGGATACACCAGCGAACCCGCTGCAGCCCTCTACAACCTCCTCTAGAGGCTTGTCTGAAGAATGATGCTCTTACAGATACTGCTAGGCAAAAAGTCCTGGTCTGGGATCAGGAAATTTGCGTTATCTGTCTTGGTCCTGACTACCTCCCTGCGTAAATCACTGCTCCTCACGAGCCTCAGCTGTGCTTCATTGGGCCAACGGCATCTGCCACCCAGGGTGGTGAATAGTAGTAACAGCAGCAGCAGCAACAACAGGGGAGATCTTATTTATTGAGCACTTACTGTATATCAGACTGTGCTAAATGTTTAACCTGGATGATCTCTTTTAACCCTCACACAGCCCAGAGAGGCGGGCTCTCACTCTCCCATTTTGCAGAGAAACAGGCAGAGAGCAGCGAAGTGATTGGCCCAAGGTAATAGTGCCAGGACTGGGGATAAAGACTGACTCCCAAGTCTGTGCTCATAACTACAATGCCAGGCAAGTACTGGGAATGCGCTTGAATAGGAGACGGTGTGGGGCTCTGAGGTGAGCAAGGGCCCCCCAGCAAGCCTCCCGGCTCAAGTGTAGTCTGGGGCCTGGGTCCACCTTTGACAGGGCAGTTCCACGTCACTGCCCAGAGGAAGGCCTGGCAGGGAGGGCTCAGTGGTGGGGGGGGGGGTTCCAAGAGGGCAGGGCAGGGCAGGGCAGGAGTCGGGGCCAGGGGATGTTCAGCGGGCAGAGGGGTCCTTTGGCTACTCACCTGCCCCTTCCCAGGCTTGGGTGCACAGTGACCACAGCCCCATCTGCTCCCAGGTATGGAGGGCTAGGTCCCAGGCCCGCTGCTCCCCATACTGAGCCACCAGGTATGAGGCCACCTCCATGCCACTCGTCTTCTCCGGCCGAGCGGGTGTCTCACCTGAAGAGCTGCTGGAGTGCACTTTACTGGCGAACAGAAGCTGGAACTCCTTCAGCTCCTCCTTCTTCAGGAGCTCCAAGTAACAGGCCAGGCGGCCCCAGGCTCCGCCAGCCATCTCTGTCCCAGAGTTCAGGGGGCGTCTGGGGGATGGTTCACGGGTGGTGAGGGTATCAGGCAGGCAGAGAACAGTGCTGTCCTTTGCCTTGCTCTTACCGTCTCCTATTCAGCACTCAGAGCCCAGTTTTACAAATCCCAGGGCACCTGCAGATAGATGCCGAGTGGTAGGAAAAGCCAGGGGAGGGAGGGGCCCAGAGGGGCCTGCGAGACCCTGGAAGAAGTCAGCTGACAGGGAGGTGCTGGGATGGGGCCCAGGACCAGGCAGGGACGGGGAGGGGGAGGGGAGATGTGGTGACGGGGGATGGGGTGTGGGCAACGCTCACTGTTCTGTGTTCCTCAGATTCTTCCCTCTCCTGGGTCCTGGACTCCTGAGATCAACCGTGGAGCTGCAAGGCTGAGAAGAGGTGGGGTAGGAGGAGCCGCAGAGCAAGGAACAGGCTTTCAGAACCCAAGAGCGGAGCCCAGGGCTACTGGCTCCCAGGTCTCGTCAGACCTCTCCTGGCCCTGGGGCACCGACCAGCAAGAACAGCCCGCAGTCAACAAGAGTGGGAAGGAAATGTCACCCGCCCCCCCTCCCCCGGAGGAAACTCACAAGGGGCGTGGCCAGGGGGTAGGCTCAAACCAGGCCTGGGTAGACCAGACTCAGAGTCACATATTCAGATGGGCCACATGACATCTATAGGCGGACCAGGGGCACAGGCCCAGAGTAGCTGATGCTGCAGCAGGTATACACCCATACTACACACGGGCACTCCGCCCGCCCATCACCTAGAGACTGTCTGCAGAGCCAGGATGCAGAGACTTTCCAAGCAGTTGTGTCTACAATCCAGGACCAGCCTCTCAGGATGGGCGGGGACTCCTGTGTCTGCCCGGGCAGCTCCTTATTGGGAAACATTAGAACTGGGCCAGGGAGCGTTTTTCCCAGCCTCTCATGGTTTTGGGAGCTTGTTGAGTTGCACTGCATGTCCTGCCATGCTACCAGGGGCACTGAGGCATGTGTCCCAGGCCCAGGGCGCTGTTTGCCTTGTGGGCAGCCCAGCACTTAGCTGGTGAACACTTCCACCTGAAAGCAGAACCGCTCCTTCCTCATTCTCGCAAGCAGGCCTCGGGAGCTAGGTGCGGACTTCCTCTTTGGTGGAATCTGCAAGATGCCGCTGACTCCAGGTTGAGGAATGACATTACCCAACTCATTTGCTGATGTAACACACCACCAGGAATTTCTGGAGATGCTTTGGTTTCACTTGGACTGGCAGAGCCCAGGCTTCAACCCACGGCTTGCTTGGACAAGGACTCCTTATGTGCCTGATTTATTTGTTTGAGCCTCAGTTTGCCCATCTATTAAATGAGACATCATAGGTTTACCAAGAGGCTTCAATTCAGCAAAAGGTCTTAGAGTCTTTCTCTATCGCCCAGGCTGGAGCGCAGTGGCAAGATCTCGGCTTACCGCAACCTCCGTCCACCTCCCGGGTTCCAGCAATTCTCCTGCCTCAGCCTCCTGGGCAGCTGAGATTCCAGGTGCGCACCATCACACCCGGCTAATGTTTTTTCTAATTTTAGTAGAGACGGGGTTTCACCATGTTAGCCAGGCTGGTGTCGAACTCCTGATCCAAGGTGATCTGCCCACCTTGGCCTCCCAAAGTGTTGGGATTACAGGTGTGAGCCTCTGTGCCTGGCCTAAATAAATTTTATAAATGTTAAGTTTTTAAAAATGGCTAAGAAGCACATTGTAGGGCATTCTAACATCAGACTGACCAGAAGTGGAAAAGCGCTGTGCTAAAAGTGGGATGATCAGGAGGCTCTGAGCACTCTGTGAAGGACCCTAAGACTCCCTATAGTGGGAGGAATGGCCTGGGGGAGGGCTATGTGGGTTCTTTTTCCTCCTCAACACCAGCCAGTTCTGACACCAACTTGTGTCCTACAGTGCAATTCTGACACTAACTGCCTGGAGTCGGCACCAAACCCCACAGGTTTAGGGGCTCAGTGAAGGGCTGGCCTCATATCAGATGCCAGTTGCAAATGGGGTGCCTAGACCGCTGGCACCTCTGACTGACTTGGTGACAAATGCAAGGGTTTCCACAGCCTCTGGCAAGTTCAATAATTTACCGAAATGACTCAGAGGACTGAGAAAAGCACTTTATTACTATCGGTTCATGATGAAAGATACAGCTCAGGAATAGCCAAATGGAAGAGATGCCAAAGTCAAGATGTGGGTGGGGGAGGGGGCACAGCGCTTCCTTGCCCTCCTGGGCACCCCATTCTCCCTGCCCCTTCCTGCTTCACTAACCTGGAAGCTCTCCAAACCCCAAACAAACAAAACTGTGGGGTTTTCTTGGAGGTTTCACCTCATAGGCATAATTGATTAAATCACTGGCCACTGGAGATGCACTCAACCTGTTAAACAGATCAGAAACCTGACCCATCCCACTATGCCCACCGGGGCCGCGGGTCCAGCCCTCAATCGTCTCTTACCGGGATCATTGTGCTAACCTCCCACGTGTTCCCCACCCATGCTGACGCTGCCCCTTTACCGTCTACGCTCCGTCTAGCAGCCAGAATTATCCACTTAAAGCATAAATTAGGTCAGGTCACTTCTCAGCTCAAAACTTTCCCATACTCCCCATCTCACTCTGAGTAAAACCAAAGTCCAACCAAAGGCGCGGTGACTCATGCCTGTAATCCCAGCACTTTGGGAGGCTGAGGCGGGAGGATCACTTGAGGCCAGCAGTTCAAGACCAGTCTGGGAAACATGTCAAGACCCTGTCCCTATGAAATAATATTAAAAAACTTCCCAAATCTGGCCAGGCACAGTGGCTTATGCCTGTAATCCCAGAACTTTGGGAGGCTGAAGTGGGCAGATCACCTGAGGTCAGGAGTTCAAGACCAGCCTGGCCAACATGGTGAAATCCCATCTCTGATAATACAAAAGAAAAAAAAAAATTATCCTGGTGTGGTGGCGCACGCCATAATCCTTAAGGAGGCTGAGACAGGAGAATCGCTTGAACCCAGGAGGCAGAGATTGCAGTGAGCCAAGATCATGCCATTGCACTCCAGTCTGGGCGACAAGAATGAAACTCAATCTCAAACAAAACAAAACAAAACAAAAAACCAAACAACAACAACAAAAACTTCCCAAATCCCCCAAAGTCCTCCCAGTGGCTCCCGGGGGCTGCATGATCTAGCCCCTGATATCTCTCCGGCATTATCTCCTACACTATCTCCCTCTCTCTCTCTGCTCTGGGTCCTCGTAATCTCTTGCCTGTTCCTTGAATACGCCAAGAATACTCTCACTCCAGGGCCTTTGCACTAGTCTTTCCATTGTCTTGGAATGGTCTCCCCAGATATTGAGAGGTGTGCTATCCAACCTCCTGCTAAGTAGTAGGTGGGTGCTTCATTTCTCTGCACGACACTTATTACTGCCTGATGTTACAGACTTGTTTATCTTCTGTCACCCCCTCCTGCCAATAGAATGTTAGGTCCCTGGAGACAGGACTTTGCTTGTTTTGTTTGCTGTTGTATCCGCTACGCCTAAATCACAGCCTGGCCCACAATGTCAGCACAATCAATGCCACAGACATGGAATGTCTTTTGAACCCTTTCCTTTTTATTCTTCTAAACAGCTACTCACTCCGGCCACTAGATGGCACTCAAGTACTTTCTGTGCATTGAAGCAGCCTCATGGGTTTGGTGGAGAGGACTCACTGGCCCTCTCTGAGCCTGAAGTTTTAAAGTTATCTCTGTTTCTGGTGCTTTGGGTCTTTGTTTCTTTTCTTTGAGGCATTTTAGGAACGTATTAAGGCTCACTTTTATTCAAGTCATGCTATTTTCAATGAAAACTTAACTCATGAGGAGTATCTGTATGGCCAATACTCCAGCAGAGTACAGTGAGGCTTTCTCTTTATGTTCAAATTACTATGACTTGAATCCAGATCTGGGTAACTTCTGGAAATCGGCCTCCTTGAAATTCCCCTCCTCCCACCTATTTCTAAGCATGTCCCAGACATTACCTCTTGGGGTTCTGAAGTCAGTCCTCGGTTCCCCTCTGACCGACTACTGGTCTTGACTATCTTGCTGTCGCCCCCTTGGTCTCAGACCCCGTTTCTATCCTCCTGAAGTTGCTGGGTCCACGTGTCCTCTCTGTCACAACCATTTTAGGGCATGGCTCTTTTCTGGCCCATTCCTGAAATGTGGGACGGGGTTTTCCCAATTCATAGCACAGCTGACACCATGATATGAGGACACGATTTTGAGCAAGACCTTCCGCAAGGATCAGGGATGAAGGACGGTAAATACATCAGGGCGTCACTCTCCACAGCTGTGGCTCACACTATCCTCAGAGCCCTCTGGTCCAGGATCATCCCTGCTGTCTCTTTTCCAGCTGGAGCTCTCTGCAGCTCTGGCGGTTTCCATTATACACGGACAGGTCATTGCCCAGCCTCAAGATTCTCCAGCCTCCTCTGCCCTTTGGAGGCCAGGTCTGTCTGGCTCTAATACTTAGAAAGAGAACAAGTTGTCCTACATTCACATCACTCCTAGCACAGGCCCCAGGATTATCCTCCTTCCAGGATGATTGACATAGAAATATCTAGTCCCTTCAGATGTGTGCTTGGTATTGTTGGAAATAAGAGCTTGGAGTCACAAAGAAAATGAGCACTCAAATAAAGGATTTCTCAGCAAGGCAAATTTACTTCTGGAGAATGGTGCCACTTGCCCTTCTGGCCACTGCAAGAGCACACTGAACAAAGCAGGGAAGGGGTTTTTATCCCTAACACAGTCAGTCCCTGATACTGTGTCCGGTCCCCATTGGCTGCAGTTGGACTGTACAGTCTAAGCTGATCCTGATTGGCTACTTCCAACGGAGCAGGGGTGGGGACTACCGCAGTGGAAAGAGCAGTTTTGGCCAAATAAAGTACAGATGTGGTTTGTTACAGATTGGGAATGGATGTGGGTTATAGATTGGGAATGGATATGGGTTACAGATTGGGAATGGATGTGAATTACAGACTGGAATGGATGTGAGTTATAGATTGGGAATGGATGTGGGTTGTTATAGATTGGGAATGGATGTGGGTTATTACAGATTGGGAATGGATGTGGGTTGTTACAGATTGGGAATGGATGTGAGTTACAGATTGGGAATGGATGTGAGTTACAGACTGGAATGGATGTGGGTTATAGATTGGGAATGGATGTGAGTTACAGATTGGGAATGGATGTGAGTTACAGATTGGGAATGGATGTGAGTTACAGACTGGAATGGATGTG
>NW_012104920.1:3511461-3562962 GCF_000951045.1 Mandrillus leucophaeus | reverse complement strand
GGGAATGGATGTGAGTTACAGATGGGGAATGGATGAGAATTACAGATTGGGAATGGATGTGGGTTACGGATTGGGAATGGATGTGAGTTACAGATTGGGAATGGATGTGAGTTATAAATTGGGAATGGATGTGAGTTACAGATTGGGAATGGATGTGGGTTACAGATTGGGAACGGCTGGAAGGTTGTTTACTGTAACTAGGGGCAAGGAGGCAAAAAAGTTAGGCTTTGAAAATAGAAGACAAAGAATGAGGGAATTGAACAAGCCGAACCTTTGAAAAGAAACTCACTGTATCCAACAGTATTATGGACCCAACAAGATCGTCTCAGTAATTTGACAATTCATTTCCCCCAAGTTGGTGTGTTTCAGGCTTAGATAAAACGGTGCTTTGAACATCGACAGGTGAAATCTCTTGTTAAAAAATACAGTCTAGTTCATCCAGCCCTCCTCCTCTCCCTGTTACTCCTCTTCCTCCTTTTAGTCTTTCCTGCAGTGTGAAGTGAAGGAAATATTGGGACTTGGTGTTCTCCCTATCATGGTCTGCTTTAATGTCCTGTGAACCTGGACCAGAATACACACACCCGCATTTCCATCTTCCAAGAACACGCGATAGCCAAAGGTCACAGTCAATTTACATCAGTTACAACAGAACGCATCTCTCACTCTGAGTTTTCTCATTTGACCTTCTTAACTGCATTTAAATCTCAGTAAAGAATAATGACTTGTTCCTGTTTTATAGGCCTAAAATACCCACCAATAAGGTCCTCTTAGAAACCAGGCAAGGCACACCCAAGTCTCTATGCTAAAAGGAGGAAGTCATGCATAACTTTTTGGAGACCCTTTTTACTTTGAAAGCATTTCAAACTTACAGGAAAATGTCAAGAGTTGTACAGTGAACTCCCATATAACCTTAACCTAGATTCACCAATTATTAACATTTACTGTTGTTTTAGTTTATTTTTTATTTATGTTTGCTGATTATTGGGATTAAGTTGCAGATATAACATTTACTTCCTTTTTTCTTTTTTTCTGAGATGGAGTCTTGCTCTGTTGCCCAGGCTGGAGTGCAATGTCGTGATGTCAGCTCACTGCAACCTCTGCCTCCTGGGTTCAAGCAATTCTCCTGCCTCAGCCTCCCTAGTAGCCGAGATTATAGGTGCCTGTCACCAAGCCTGGCTAATTTTTGTATTTTTAGTAGAGACAGGGTTTTGCCATGTTGGTCAGGCTGGTCTCCAACTCCTGACCTCAGGTGATCCGCCCGCCTCGGCCTCTCAAACTGCTGGGATTACAGGCGTGAGCCACCGCACCTGGCCTATAACATTTACTTCTAAGGACTTTGGCAATATCGACTAAGAATCAGGACATTTTCTTATATGCCACTGTACAATGATGAAATTGAGGAAGTTCAAAACATTGATGCAATACTACTATCCAATGACGTGTAACTTTTCAAATGACATTTTCAACTTGTTCTTTATATTAATTATTAGGATTATAAAAATACAACACAGAAATATATAGGGGGAAAGTAAAAATCTTCTTTTGACTTTCTGCACCATCATATCTACTTCCCAGGAATAACCAATGTTACATGAATGTTTCAGTGTTCCATGAAAAAAAAAAACATAGTTTTACACGAACACAGTTACTTTTCTATGTGTCAAATATAGAGAACCTAAGTTTTTTAGGAATGAATTTTTTTCCTCTTTTATTTCCTCAAAATTTATTTCCTCAAAAATATTTTGCAGATCCCTCCATGTTAGTAAATATGGATCTAAGCCATTCTTTCTTCTTCGTTTTTGTAATTGTTGAGTTTTTCATAGTTTGGATCTACTATAATTTATTTGATTAGTCAAATTTGATGGAAATCTAGCTGGCTTTCATTTGCATTTTCCTGTTACCAGCCAGGCGGTGATAACCAACGTTGTACACACGTGCATCTTGTCACACACATGTGAGTACCTCCAAGGGACAGAGTCCTAGAAAAGGAATTTCTGGGTTGAAGAGATCACACATGTAAAAATTTGGGTTCAGAAATATGCTTCCCACCTGTAATCCCAGCGCTTTGGGAGGCTGAGGCGGGCAGATCACGAGGTCAGGAGATCGAGACCATCCTGGCTAACACGATGAAACCCCATCTCTACTAAAGACACAAAAAGAAACTAGCCAGGTGTGCTGGCGGTGTGCCGGTAGTCCCAGCTACTCGGGAGGTTGAGGCAGGAGAATGGCGTGAACCCGGGAGGCGGAGGTTGCAGTGAGCCGAGATCGCGCCACTGCACTCCAGCCTGGGCAACAGAGTTAGAATCTGTCTCAAAAACAAAAAAAAAAAAAGAAAGAAAGAAAAAAGAAATGTGCTTCTCTTGAGAGCTCATTATTTTTGTCTTTCGACCACGGCATCAGGCAACTAGACACATGCATCTTTGATTTGCCTTCTGGGAGGTTTTCAAGTCACAGGTTTGGCCCATCTCTTAAAAATGTACATGCAAAGTTCACTCTTAAAGCACATGATATGTCTACAATGTTAACTCCTAGTTTCATCTTATTTTCTCCCTACTCTTGTTTTAATTTTGCTTGCTGTACATACTAAGGTAATAAAATTTTAATTTTATCATATATCTTTATATGTATCTAAATTTGTCCACTGAGTCACTCCAGAACAATATATGCTGTGGGTACACAAAATGGTTGAATTGAGCTCCTTCCTTTCCTCCTTCCTTTCCTTCCTTCCTTTCCCTTCCCTTCCCTCCCTCCCTCCCTTCCTTCCTTCCCTCTCTCTTTCTTCTTTCTCTTCTTCTTTCCTTCTTCCTTCCTTTTTTTTGAGACAGAGTCTCACCCTGTCCCCCAGACTGGAGTGCAGTGGCACAATCTTGAACCCCTCCTGGGTTCAAGCGATTCTTGTGCCTCAGCCTTCCAAGTAGCTGGGATTACAGGCAGGCGCCACCACACCAGGTTATTTTTTAATTTTTTAAAAAACTTTTAGTAGAGTCAGGGTTTCACTATGTTGGCCAGGCTGGTCTCGAACTCCTGACCTCAGGTGATCCGCCCACCTCGGCCTCCCAAAGTGCTGGGTTTACAGGCGTGAGCCACCGCACCTGGCCTGAATCGAGTTTTCTTAATGACAGTCCTGGGAGTGGGGAGACGAGCAGATGACACGTCTGTTGAGTGGGGCCTGTTTCATACCAGACCCTTTGTAAAGCCAGCTCATTTCATCCTCACAACTATTTTTTAAGATTAAAATTATCGTCCCTATTTTGCAGACGAGAACCAGATCTCTAAGACTCCAAAGCATCCTCCTTCCCATGCATCACAATGGCATGAATGTGCTGAGAGGCGTGCTCTCCCGGAGTGACGGGCTGGCGCATCCCTCTCCAACAGGCTTGTCCTCCTCTCACTCCCGAGGCTGCTTTCAGCTTACTCCGCGCTGGCTTTGGCCCTCACATGGGGGAAGCCCGAGCCTCTTGGAACGTATCTGTGTCCATTGCCTCAAGCGGATTGTCGCCTACCCCTCTCTATGGAGGTTTCTGAGTTAGAATATACAGAGGTCAGATGATGGCCGCTGAGTACATCCAGCACATGGGTGACAATCAAAGCAAAGGGGCTTTAAGTGCAGCAGGAGGAACTGGGATTAACTCTGGGGTAGGACCTCTGCACAGTGAGGGATGCTAAGTTGTAGGAATGAGGTAGGGGAGGTTAGCGTGGAATTCCCTTCCAGAAGCCTTTAAGAACAAGCTAAATTTTCAACCGTCTGGGGCTTACTGCAGAGAATTAATGAGGCCCCTTGTGACAGCCCTGCTTAGCCTCCCTGGAAAACTACAAATCCATGATGTCAACTGGTCGTTAAACTCCATTACTCCAGGCTCTCTTTTCGTGACAAAATTTCATTTAGACCAGTAGGTGGCGATAATTAAACAGCTAATTCAACAGGGCTTCTCCCAACCATGAAAGAACGCATTCAAAGCAGTCTGGAAGGTCGCTTCTGGGAGCAAGAGGGGGAACCTTTCTGTGAATCCAGTGCTGATTGAGGTGCAATGAGCAGATCCACTAATGGGATGCCTCTCCTGACTCTTAAGGATCTCCTAGGCTCCCATCGTGATCACTCTTTTTTTTTTTTTTTTGAGCCACGGTCTTACTCTGTCACCCAGGCTGGAGTGCAGTGGTGCGATAACGGCTTACTGCAGCCTTGACCTCCCAGGCTCAAGTGACCCTCTCACCTTAGCCCCCCCAAGGACTACAGATGCAAGCCACTGCACCTGGCATTTTTTTTTTTTTTTTTAACTTTTTTGTAGAGACAGGATCTCATTATGTTGCCTAGGCTGGTCTTGAACTCCTGGGCTCAAGCAATTCTCCCAGCTTAGTTCCCCAAAAGTGTTGGGATTACAGGTGTGAGCCACTCTGCCCAGCCCTATGATAATTTTCCCTTAGACTGGAGGACGAGGCTCTGCTGCCCAATGGATCTTGGGCAGATGTGTTTTTTGTTTTGTTTTTTGTTTTTTGTTTTTGAGACAGAGTCTTGCTCTGTTGCCAGGCTGGAGTGCAGTGGCATGATCTCGGCTCACTGCAACCTCTGCCTCCTGGGTTCAAGCGATTCTCCGGCCTCAGCCTCCCGAGTAGCTGGGACTACAGGCGCCCGCCACCACGCCTGGCTAATTTTTGTATTTTTAGTGGAAACAGGGTTTCACCATGTTGGCCAGGATGGTCTCGATTTTTTTTTTTTTTTTTTTTGAGACGGAGTCTCACTCTGTCGCCCAGGCTGGAGTGCAGTGGCCGGATCTCGGCTCACTGCAAGCTCTGCCTCCCGGGTTCATGCCATTCTCCTGCCTCAGCCTCCCAAGTAGCTGGGACTACAGGCGCCCACCACCACTCCTGGCTAATTTTTTTGTATTTTTAGTAGAGACAGGGTTTCACCGTGTTAGCCAGGATGGTCTTGATCTCCTGACTTCGTGATCTGCCCACCTCGGCCTCCCAAAGTGCTGGGATTACAGGCGTGAGCCACCGCACCCGGCCCCAAGTCCCCCTTTTCAAGGAGGTGTGGCCTGGAACAATCAGACCAAAGCCCATCTGCAGAGTTTCCCCTAGACTAGGGAGCTCTCTGGCTGCAGGGGAGAGGCCACTGATTCTTGATGTGTTCTTGCCTATTTCCTACGGTATAACTATAACTTTTTTGAGGGCAGGGATTATGTCCATTTTGCACACCACCATACAACCACCACCTAATGCAGTGGATTAGTTATATGTAAGCAGAAGTTCACTACGTGTTGAACGAAGGAATGAAGGAAGGTTGGGACAAGAGCTGGCCTTCATGGAGCCGTCCAGGGTTCTTACCAGTCCCTGACTTCCTTCGATGGATTGGTCTTCTGCTTTCTTGCCTTTCTCCCAGGGCTTTGCTGCAACACTACACAAAACCTGTTCGCAGTATGTATTCACTGAATTATGTACTTCCTTGACAGTCCTACTGTGTCCGTGGTGGCCCCCAAACAGCCTGCTGACCTAGGTCCAAAAAAAACGGTTCTCTCTGCACAGAACCACTTGGGTTAAATGCCTCGTTCTTCATCTGGGTCTATGCAGTTTTTAGTTCTCAATCCTAGTCCCTTCCATGTCACTACTGTTGAAGGATGTGTGGTGGGAAGTGGCATGAGAGGTTGCTGGAGGGACGAGCTGGGGCCAGACTGCAGGGGCTTAGGGTGTGAATTTATGGGGCAGGGAGTGGGCCTTATCCACCTCTGAGTGCTCAGTGTCCTGCACAATTCCAGGCACAAAGTCAGCTCTCAATAAAAGGTGCATAATTTCTCATCGTGCAGGACTGTGCAAGGATATGGCAAATGTGGACCTGCCTCTAAACTCATCCCCATGAAATGTCTCAGTTGATATTTTCTGAGGAGTAGGAGATGAAGGATTGCTGTTTACATTTATTTCTTCTTTGTATTTGTTTACTTACATCTGGATTGGCTTAAAAAAGTTCTTGATTCTTCTATGTTGCTTCTTAGTATCTCAGACTATCATATAATACAAGGCTAAGACAGGGAGGAGGGAGGGAAGAACTGGGGGAAAAAAAGAGAAACTAGGGGAATGAATCTAAGACCAAGATTTCAGTCTCTCAAACAGGCTCTGGGGAACATAAGTTTCTGCTCCCCAACTCAGAAATCAGTTGGTAAAGAGATAAAATTTCAGAGCCATCAAAATAGATGAATCAAGAGGTGGATACAGGGAGTGGTTTGGGAAAATGACTCAAACCTTGCTCTGGTATGATTCAGGGAACTCTGATGTCAGTGCCCAATGTGCAACTGCAGCAAAAAGAGTCCCCAAGGCCTGGCACCATCAGGCACATCCTTAGGGCTCCGGGCTCAGCCTCTTTCTTTGCACATCCTCAGGGCTCTGGGCTCAACTCTGATCTCAGCACCACCTTGGAAATGCACAGAGACTGCAAAGCTCAATGGCCAGGCTGTGTATCAGGCACCTGCCTCCCTCATCCTCCCTCACAGTTCTCTGACCCTAAGACAGCTCATTTCCTGCCCCTGGTCCTCCGCTCCCTCCCCTCTGCTCATTGTCATTTCTTCCATGTATTACCCTGTAATTGCCTCTCAAACTCTTCTCCCTGCCTCTGATCCCACCCCTTCCAACACATCCTCCACGTAGGTAGTCAGAGAGACCTTTCTGGAACTCGCACCTCATCATATCACACCCTTCGATAAACCCGTTCCATGACTCCCCACTGCTGTGTGGTGCTCCAGGTCCTTTAGCCCTGGTCCAACCTTCAGGCCTTGTCTGTATCTTTCTCCCCACATGGTCTCCGTGTCAGCTTTGCCTTCTCGGCGTCTCCAGAACTATTGCATTCTGCCACCCACTGGGTGCCTTCGGGGAGACTGCTCCCTCTATCTGGGAGGCTTTCTCCGACTTGATAAGCCCCTCCTCCTCTACTCCAGTTCAGGCATCATCTCTTGTAGGAAGCTTTCTCCCAAGTCCCCAGGTACAGTTCCTTCACTGGCCACACATAAATTATTTACGTCTTGTTACAGAGAGCTGTGCACTATGTTACCCCTGTTTCCTGGATCATGAGCACTTTGAGAGCAAGAGTGATAGCTTATTTCTTTCAGCATCCCCTTCCTCCCATTGCCCAGCAGAGTGCCTGGCACATATTTGATGCATAATAAGTATTTGGAGAATTGTAAAATTAATTGAGCCTATAGGATGGACACAAAAGACGGCCTCGTGGGGATGAACTCTTCAGTCTAGAAGGACGGAAGCTGAAAAAGGACAAAACCGAATGCTATAAAATGCTAAGGAGAACAGAGAGGGTCACATGAACTATGGGTGTCTGTTTTTCCAGTGGTCCCTCGATGGGCATTGCCCCTGGCTTTTAGATCCATCCCCCGTCTTTCTCCTGCAAGCTGTGTTTCCCAGGTATCCTTGCCATGGGTATTTGTCTAGGTTTGGCAGGAGATTGGAGCATGAGAGGAAGGGAGACGTCAGGCCATTTCTCCTTCTCTCTCTGCTCTGGGTGGGGGAAGGCATTTTCTGGCCTTGGCTGCATCTGGACAGCTGCTTCAGGTCCCAGCTGGATGGCCCCTCACACCACAGTCTCAGCTTTTCCTGGCAACCTCTGCTACGGTTCTAGCTCGGGCTGGGTGGTCCTGGCTTCTGGGTTTTGGTAATGTTGTCATCCCCCTGTGTCCTGCAGCTGCTGGAGGGGAAACTAGCCCCTGCTGCTGCTCATATTTGGGTGGCTTTACCATCCCTGCGTGGCTTCTTAGTCTTTTTATCCTCACTGTGGCCCATCCTCCCTATTAAATTCCCTGTGATGGAAAACTAGAGTGGTTTTGGTTTTCCTGACTAGATCTTGATCATCACAGTCTTTTCATAAATCAGCTGAAGGTTCAGTCCTGGGGTGCCTGGACCAGCCTCTGCCCTGGGTTCTACTCACAAGGGTCTCTTGTCTTGGCCACAGTGTCCCTGCAAGCCAGCCATTGGTGGCCCTTATAAGCACCAGTGTTGCCTCCTGCAGCCATCTGCCGTATGATTCCCTTTCGGGGATTTTGGTGATCTGGATCCTTGGCTGAATCAATGCTACCACTGGTTCTCATGAAGCAGGATTCTGAATCCTGGTGGAGTGGGGTAGGAGGCTTGGTGCGAGACCACAACCCACATGTAGCCACTACTTCCAGGATGCTAATTACCTTCTGTGCCTTGACACTTGGAAGAAGAGTGTTTGAAACACATTCAGATGCTAGTAAACTCCAGCAATTCATTATGCCAAGAGCTGGTGCCAATAGGAAATATAAACCCTTCCTGAGAGGCTTGGCTGAACTCAACAATTGATCAGTGTAGGATGATTAAGGGAAATGAGTCTGTCATGCAGTCACCCCCCACTATGGAGCAGTGATAATGTGTTTTAGGGGGCCTGGCTGGAGCCAGAACCGGGGCCAAGTGGACCAGAGGCTGACCCCCTGGTGGCTCTCGCATCCCTTTGCAGGATGGCAGGAGGGTGAAGGGACTCCCCAAGCCCTGGTGGAGTTAAAGGCGCAGGAACCAAGGTGAGGGACCCGGGGCTGGAGAGGAGATGGATTGGTCACTCCAAGGCAGCAGATGGATCAGGTGGAACCTTTCCCAAGAGTGGAGAAATGAAAATACTTAAAGCTTCAGTTTGACCAGTACATATGACAGAGAAGAGAAAACGCCAAGAGAGGGCAAGACAGAGAGATCTGGGTACTAGAAAAATGGTGGACATTTCTTGTCTTTTTTTTTGAGATGGAGTCTCACTCTGTCATCCAGGCTGGAGTGCAGTGGCGTGATCTCGGCTCACTGCAACCTCCGTCTCCCAGGTTCAAGCAATTCCCCTGCCTCAGCCTCCTGAGTAGCTGGGATTACAGGCATGTGCCACCACGCCCAGCTAATTTTTATATTTTTAGTAGAGATGAGGTTTCACCATGTTGGCCAGGCTGGTCTCAAACTCCTGACCTTGTGATCTGCCTGCCTTGACCTCCCAAAGTGCTGGGATTACAGGCATCAGCCACTGTGCCCAGCCAAGGGTGGACATTTCTGTAAAGGTCATTGAGGAGATAGGAG
This sequence comes from Mandrillus leucophaeus, assembly GCF_000951045.1. NCBI lineage: Eukaryota > Metazoa > Chordata > Mammalia > Primates > Cercopithecidae > Mandrillus > Mandrillus leucophaeus. Next base: position 3,553,902 of record NW_012104920.1, on the reverse strand, counting down.
GGCAGGAAAGACAGGAATTCAACAAGCAGGACCCCGGGGCCCATTCCACAAGACAGGACCCTGTGGCCTCATTTATTTAGTGCTTCTGTGTGCCAGGTACGTGGGAATGCAGAGGTGAAAAAGACAGTGCCCGCTCTTTGGGTGCTCACACTGTCGTTGTGGAGACTGAGAATAAAGGAGATGACCACAATTCAGTGTGGCAGGTGCTCGGTGTATGGGCACACCAGTTGCTGTGGGGTTTAAAAGAGGAGCACCTAAGTTAAGCAAACTTGGCAGGTCAGGTAAAGCTTCCAGGAGGAAGAGATTTCTGCATGGAGTCTTAAAGGACAAACTGTAGTTATGCAGGAAGAGGAAGCAGAGGGGCTGGTGGAGGCATCACAGCATCTGGAGAGTGGTACCCAAAGGCCTGGAGTGAGGGATTGCTGGGTGTGTTCTGGGAGCTGGATGGGTGATGATGTGAGGACGGGCTGGAGAGGCAAGTGGTGGTGGAGGTACCCTGGGAGGCCTGATGCTACTTGGAGCTTGGACTGGCCTCCTGGGAGTCGTGTGGAGCTGCCGAAACAACACGGTGGAGGAGTGATACAGTGAGATTTGTAGTTCAGAAAGATTACCCTGGCTGCAACGGGGAAATGTGAGCAGAGAGTGGTAAGATCGAGGCAGGAAGACCACACAGGTGGCTGTTGTGATGATTCATGTGACAACTGCTTCCTGCCAGCCCAGGCTATGCTGTGACTCCAGACAGGCCAGCTATCACCACCGGGCAGACAGACGGAGCCTGTCCCATCCCTGACCAAGATCTCTGGACCCCAATGGGGCTCACTCTGGCACAGAGAGAGGGACCTTGGGGAGCTGCTTTGGGAGCAGAAGTGGCAGAGAAGTCAGCTGGCCAGGCTCTGAGATGGGCCCCCTCTTCCGCAGTTGACTGCAGGGCTGATGCGGTTTGACTCCGTGGGGCCAGGGCTTTGCAGGTGGAGGCAGAGATTTAATGGCTGCTGCTGCTGCTGAGTTGTGAGAGTGAGGATTTTTCGGGAATGTATGTGAAGGAGGCATCTCTATACAGCTAAATTCCTTTATTAACGTAATGAGTTTGGCTGCTTTCCTGGAAATGCAAGTGCCATTTGGCACCATCGCTGCTGCTTCAGAAAGGGTGTCATTAAACTAAGAATCTGTAGGAACGCACCATAGCGATAAACGAAGCTGCTTGGAGATTACACAGCATCACGCAGACTTCACAAGGACCTTCAGAAGGGAGAATGCTTTCACACTGAGGTCAGTATCCAGTTAGGGGCTGGGAGTAGGGGGAGTGGAGACTCCAGAAATTATCTGGATAATCCAATCAATACAGGCAATGCTGCATAATATTAGGCGGGAGAATATTAGAATATTAAAGTCATTTTAAAATTGAAATAGAAACTTAAAGGGGTCAAAACACCTCCTAGCCCTTCTCTGTCCCCCGTGTGCTGAGCATCCTCAAGTTCAGGTTTCTAAAGGCAGGACCCAAGTCTAAACGCTTTGTTCTTTCCGTGTTGCAGCTTTGCATCCGATTGTCCAGGTGGTCCCCAGACCCACTGACAGGGAAACTCGAGGCAAATTATTTCTTCCAAACGCCCCACCAGATTTGGAACACCAAGGGCTGAGACTAGATCACTGGGTAAAGTGGGAACAGAAATCCCTCTTTCCATCCCTTTAGTTCCTTGGAATGCGAGGAGCCTCGAAGCTAGGGGGAGACTTGGGAAGTTATTGGGCTTTTGAATTTATAATATAATTGTGAAATCCTCTTTCTCTGAATTGAGTTTGGACTTGAGAGTTCGTTATGAACGCTGTGTGACAAGAAAATTTTCCCAGATGACGTCAGCCAGCGGACTTTGTCTTTATTCACGTGATGCTAAGTTCCCAGAGGCCATGGCTGCAGAGAGGATGGGACCACGTAGCCCCAAGTTCCTCTTCCTGATCACCCGCTGTGCGTCAGTCATTCTCTCTAATCCTCACAGCAAGCCTGTAATGGTGGCATCAGTCTTTTGCAGCTGAGAAGTGGGGGCTGAGAGAGGTTAAGACATTCGTGAAAGCCCACCCAGCTGGTAGGTGGTGAAGGTGGGATTGCACTCAGACTGTCGTAGGCCCCAACTGGTGCCTTTCCCCACACACCTCTCCTTGCCGATGGGGAAGGTGTATATTGGGGACCTGCGGACGTCAGGTTTGAGCTTAGCCCGGCTCGGAGAAGTGTCTGTGGTCCCTCCACCCGCTCTTGGCTTCTATCCCAGGCAAGGATTCCACATGGTTGGGTGCTTTTATAAAATTTTTCTTTTTCAATTACATACTCACTGTAACAAATCCAAACAACACAAAAGTGGATAAAGGAGGCGGAGAAGGACTGTCCTTCCCATTCCAGTTTGAGATCTTTTTCTTTGCTTCTGACATGTGGAGTTGAAGGAGGGGGGGTCGGGGCCAGATGGGCCAGTTCGATTCTGGGCTCCACTACTTGCTAATGCCACAACCCTGGAAAAATTACTTAACTTCTCAGTGCCTCAGTTTCTTCATCCACAAAATGGGATAACAGTATTTATCTCAAGGGGTTGCTGTAAGGGTAAAACATTTAAATAACTGGCAAAGAATAAGCATTTAATAAATCATTAGTGATTTTTATTAAACATGGCTTTTAAAATCCAAAATGAGTATTAACACTCTACAGATTGTGTGGTAACTTCCTTTTTCACTTTACAATATGTTATAGACTTCTTTCCAAGTCTGTACATATGGTACCTTTTAAATGGTTGTGTAGAATTTTATTTGTCGAGATACACTATAATTTATTCATTCAGATATGGATGCACATTTAAATTATTTCCACTTTATTTTTTTTTAACATTACAACCAATGTTAAACTTTGTGCCTCACCTGGTCCTACTGGTATTTCTGTAAGATAGAGTTCTGCAGCAAGATTGTAAGATTTTAGGGTATTTCTATTTTAAATTTGATTACATATTTTACAATTCAACAGCATAATAAGAAAACCTATTTCCTCAACCTGAAAGAACATTAGATTTACTCACCTTACAGCTGCTGGATTAAAGAAATATCCAAATAATTCACACAAGATGAAGATATTCATACAGACGGAAGGAAAGTTCTTACTTTACACCATAGATGTGCAGACATGATATAAAAGAAAACAAAAGGCTGGGTGCAGTGGCTCATGCCTGTAATCCCAGCACTTTGGGAGGCTGAGGCAGGCAGCTCACGAGGCCAGGAGTTTGAGACCAGCCTGGCCAGCATGGTTTGAAACCCCGTCTCTACTAAAAATACAAAAAAATGAGGCATGGTGGCATGCGCCTGTAATCCCAGCTACTCGGGAGGCTGAGGCAGGAGAACTGCTTGAACCCAGAGGTAGAGGCTGCAGTGAGCTGAGATCGTGCCACTGTACTCCAGCCTGGGTGACAGAGCAAGACTCCGTCTCCAAACAAAAACAAAAACCAAAAAACGAACCCCCCACTTCCACAAAAAAATATGGCAAAAGACACAAAGTCCCTTCAGCACAATTCTGAACCAAAGATGAGTGTGTTTAGGGAGCACTCCCAACATTCCTTAATCCTTATGACATCTACTCATCATTACCCCCATTTCCGAGGTGAGAAAACTGAGGCATAGAGAGATTAAGTAGTTTGCCTGAGATCTTGCAGCTGGTGTGTGGCAGAACCTCCCTCATGTCAGGACCTGCTCTCCGTTCAGCCACACTACCTCCCTGTAGAGGTCCACACGTGCTTTGGATTGGAAGAAACTGAAGAGGCCTCAAGGAAGTGGAAACTTCATTAGCCCCAGGTACAGAGCTGAGTGGTTCCATGCATCCTGCATGGCTTTAGACGATTTTCCCATCTGTGATGCAGAGGGGCTGAACTGTAATAGGGAATCACTGGGGTGAACAGAGAGCATCTTGTCTGTCTCTGCCCATCAGGATGGAGAGACTGGGAGGCAGGCGGCAGGACGGTTCCTCTGCAGTTGGACTGCATTCGCAATTCCCATGTATTTATATAAACAGCCCCCAGCTCCTCTTGTGCTCATTTTCTGTGCGTGCCAGTCAGTGTAGTAAATCCTGAGCACTTCTGTTTTTTTTTTTTTTTAAACCCAACAAAATAGAATCAGTGCCTTTTGTGTTCAAAAGCTAAGTGTCTATAAATCAGCGCTCCTTGAATGAGAAGATGTATGTGGATTCATGAAGACAGGGCTTTGAATTATTTATCAAGAAGTGGTACTACTTGGAACCTCAGGCACACTCAGCTCCGCAACAAAACTGAGTGGCTTCTCAAGATGTCTTTGTGGACGTGATGGAGGATGACATGGATTTAAAGAATTAATTAGACATGGAGCTTCTTAGTGTCTGGTACCTGCCCACATTTCCAGTCCCCATATGCCCCAAGCTGCAGCCTCACCCAGGCACTCAGATTCCCGAAGCATTATGTTCGCACACACAGTTTTCTCTCCTTGGATGTTCCTTTCCTCTTAGCCACCCTGAAAACTCCTATGCATCTGCCAAGAGCTAGCCTAAATGTCCCCACCTTTTTTTTTTTTCCAGAAATATTTCCTGCCTTCTCTTGTCAGGGTTACTAGCTGCCTTCTTTGTAAGTCTGTCTTACAAAGAATATACGAAATACTTCAAAAGCATAGTTGGTTATGTCTACCTATCTGTCACTAGAACAGTGTCAAGCACATAGTCAAAATTAGGGTTGTCGAATGAGGGGATCATTTGATGTCAGTGAGGAGACAATCCTTCTTGGTCAGCACCACGTGTCTGGCATGTGATGATAATTTAATTTCAAGTACAATGTGTCTAATACTTCTGTGAGTGGCTTGATCAAGATGCTAGGGAAGGTGCTTTACTGACTTTACAGGTAATGCAAACCTGGAAGTGATAATAAACACACTGAGTGACTATTTGGTATCTTAAAAAATGTGGATACTTTGGCAGACTTGACTGAAATTAACAAGATGCCACTGAATATGGATAAAGTGGAGGTGTTACCAATATAAAGGTCTGTGAATCAATGGCAGTTGGTGGCTGGTGTGACAGAGAAGATTCACAGGTGACCAGGGTATTAAATAGTCCTCCACATATGCCACGGTCTTTCATACCCATTGGTGAGGGGAAGCTTAGGGGTTTGTCTGGAAAAACGCAGTAACAGGCAGAGTCTGACTCACTGAATCCTCTGTGTTTGTAATAATGCCTGCCACTTAGTAGGTTCACAATAGATATTTGTTGAATTATGAATGAATACGCTAGTCACTTTGCATTTACTTTTTGCTTGCAGTATCCTTTGCCTCCAAAATTTTTTTTTTTTTTTTTTGAGGCCCTCTGTTGCCCAGGTTGGAGTGCAATGGCACGATCTCGGCTCACTGCAACCTCCACCTCCCGGGTTCAAGTGATTCTCCTGGCTCAGCCTCCTGAGTAGCTGGAATTACAGGTGCGTGCCACCGCACCAGGCTAATTTTTGTATTTTTAGTAGAGACAGGGTTTCACCATATTGGCCAGGCTGGTCTTGAACTCCTTACCTCAGATGATCCGCCCACCTCGGCCTCCCAAAGTGCTGGGATTACAGGCATGAGCCACCGCGTCCAGCCCAAATTCTTACTAGTTCTTCAAAACTGAACTTAGAAGTTACCAACTTTAGGGCACCTTCTCTAGTGGCTACTTCCCCACTGGGTTATTATAATACTCTTGTTTAAAACATAGGACTTAATATACTGTGTGAATGCTATTTGTTTATAGCACTCACACAGTATAATATGTGTGATATATAATATGTGTGATATACAGTATGGATCCCCCATTAGACTGAGAGCTTGGCAAAAGCAGGGGCTGGGTTTAATCTCTAATCAACCAGTGAACCCCGTATCACTGGTGCCCAATCGATGTTTATGGACTAAATGACTGAGAAGTTCTGGCACATGATGTATATTTAATTCCCCTCAGAGCTCAGTGGTCTGAGAATTAGAGATGGATCAAAGGACAAGGTCTTTGACTATAGAGGACAAGACCTTAGGGCATGGGTTCAAGGGATCTCAGGGTGTCACTAAGAGCAGCACTTGGTCCAGAATCTGTAGGGAGATGAGTGTGGCTCTATCGCCCAGGCTGGAGTGCAGTGGTGCGATCTCAGCTCACTGCAACCTCCTCCTCCCAGGTTCAAGTGATTCTCCTGCCTCAGCCTCCAGAGTACCTGGGACTACAGATACGCGCCACCATGCCTGGCTAATTTTTGTAGTTTTAGTAGAGATGGGGTTTCACTATGTTGGCCAGGCTGGTCTCAAAGTCCTGACCTCAGGTGATCCATCCGCCCTGGCCTCCCGAAGTGCTGGGATTATAGGCGTGAGCCACCGCACCTGGCCGAAAATAGGTAGGTTTGATTTCTAAGCTTCAATCATCCTTCAAGAGCTTCAAGAGCTTCTGACTCTAGGTCTGTGCATTGGGTATGACATCACAGCTGTCTGAGACACTGAAGAGGTCAGAGTTACGGCAGGGTCCCTAGCCTGGGGGCAGCGATATAGAGGAGAATGTTACTGCAGTTGAGGAGGCTGGAGAACTGTAAGGCCAGAATGTCAGAGGGACATCATCTTGGATGCTGAGTTCATCAAGGATGATATCAGGGGATAGAATGTAGAGCACATTTTAAAGATCACTTCAGACTGAAAATTACAGAATGGTCCAACCTCAAAAACACTAAAGCAAGAGAAGGATAATTTGTTGGCTTCAAGTATCCTAGGAAGGGTAGATTAGTCAAGCTATGGGGCAGTCAGGGAAGCAACTGGGTCTCAAGAACTGCTGGAATCAGGGATTTTAATGCCAACAGGTCGGTCGGTTTCTCTCTCTCTCTCTCTCTCTCTGTGTGTGTGTGTGTCTGTCCTTTTCTCTGTCCACATCTTGCTTCTTGGACATGTTGGTTTCACTTGCCCTTTCCATAATGAATCGCTTTCTTCATGTGACAGGAAACAATGCAGTTCTGAGGTTTACTTCCTATAGCTTTAATCACCAAAGAGAGAGATCTCCTAGGACACACATTTAAAAATTCCCAGGGAAGAGATCCATTATCTCAGAGGGAGTGAAGTGCTCATTCCTTGACTAGGGCCCTCAATTTGTCATCAGGTAGGTTGGGGGATGCGCTTACAGAGTGAAGTTATTGTGGGAAGCGTATTCATTTAATAGACATTTATTCTTCACTTTATGATAGGAGACACAGCAATTGGGATGACTTTGGCCGCAAATAGGAGAAAACCTTACTCACACTGGTTTAAGTAATAAGGAAATTTATTGGCTCATGTGATGTGAAGCCCATATATAAAATGGTCTTAGGGTTAGCTTAATCCAAAGGCTCCAGTGTCCTTTTTTCCTGCAATTCCCTCATCTCCACTCTCTTTTTGCTTAGTCTTTGTCTTCAGACTGCTTCCTTTAGGGAGACAAAAAAGAGGTGGCAGTTTCTGGCTCTACATCCATACATAAAATCCAGAGGAAGAGAAATTGTCTGAAAGATTTTTCATAATAAAGGAAGCTTTATTCAGAGAATCTACCAGCAAACCTCTTTGTAGTTTCATTGGCTTGAATTGGATCCCATGCCCTTTCCTGAACAAGTTGGTGGCTGGTGGATTCCGTGTGCTGATTGGCTCAATTCTATTCATCTCAGAGCCTGTGGCAAGAAGACGCGGATTATCCAGATTGGATTAGACTAATTAGAGGCCATCCAAAACACCTGACTGCGGCATGGTAGGCATGGGTGTATCAGTTAGCTTTTTTTTTTTTTTTTTTTTTTTTTGAGATGGACTCCTGCTCTGACACCCAGGCTGGAGTGCAGTGGCACGATCTCGGCTTACTGCAACCCCCGCCTCTTGGGTTCAAGCGATTCTCCTGCCTCAGCCTCCCAAGTAGCTGGGATTATAGGTGCCTGCCACCACGTCTGGCTGATTTTTCTATTTTTAGTAGAGACAGGGTTTCACCATGTTGGCCAGGCTGGTCTCAAACTCCTAACCTCAGGTGATCCATCCACCTTGGCCTCCCAAAGTGCTAGGACTAAGGCGTGAGCCACCGTTCCCGACCTCAGTTAGTTTTTGTTGTGTAACAAACCATCTAAATTTTAGTCGATTAAACTATCATTTGTTCATTAAGTTCAGATTTTGTAGGTGAACAATTTGGGCTGTGTTTAGTAGGACAGTTCTTCTGTTGGACCCGGATCGCTCCTGCATTTTTGGTCAGCTCATGGGTCAGCTGGGGTTGTGGGGTTTATGACATCTTTGCTGAGATGGCTGGGATACTGGAGACTCTCTTCCTCTGATTGTCTGAGGGTTCCAAGAGCCACAAGACAGAATAAGCCCCAGGGCACACACGCTTTCCAAGTATCTCCTTGCCACACATTGCTACTGTCCCATTGCCTGAAGCAAGTCACACAGCAAGTATAGAATCAGGTAGGGGGAAGGTAACTCAAGGGGATGGATACAAGAAAGGGCTGGGTGCGGTGGCTTACACCTGTAATCCCAGCACTTGGGCAGCCGAGGTGGGCAGATCACTTGAGGCCAGGAGCTTGAGATAAGACTGGGCAATATAGCAAAAATCCCATCTCTAAAAATAAAAATACAAAAATTAGCCGGGTGTGGTGACAGACACCTGTAGTCCTAGCTACCAAGGAGGCCGAGGTGGGAGGATCACCTGAGCCTGGGAGGTCGAGGCTGCAGTGAGCTGTGATTGTGCCTGTGCACTCCAGTCTGGGTGACAGAGTGAGACCCTGTCTAAAAAAGAAAAAGAAAGAAAGAGTGAACAAAGTCAGAGCCATAAACACAATAATCTACCCCAGTGAGGAGAGCTGACATTGGGAGAGAGCCACTGTTTCTACCCTAAGATGCAACGGAAAGAGTGGTTCTAGAGAAGATGCGGAACGCAGGAGACTCAGATTCCAATACAACAGGAGCCACAGGGCAAACTGTATTGGAAGAAGTGTTTGGGCACAGTATATATCTGGAGAAGAGACGGGAGAGAGAGAGGTTTGCACTTAGGACTGAAAGTAAGGATGGAGGGAACAGTTCAACCTGGAAACACTGCCAGGCTCTGGACTGGGCATGCTGCCTGCTCCATCTCATTCGGTCCCTACAGTTGCAGGTGAGAAAACGGGCTCAGAGAGGTTAAGTAATGTGCCCAAGGTCAAGGTCACACAGTGAGACAGTGTGGATTTAAGCCCAATTGTCTGTGGATCTCAGGTGTGAAGGAAACAGGATTTGGCTGACGACGGCAGTGAAGGAGAGGGAGGGGAATGGGGTAAAGGAGTGCTGAAGTGCAGAGATCTGTAGCCCCAGCTCACCCCAGTGTTGAGCAGAGTAAGCCTGGACCAAGACGCCTCTTTGCCAGCATGGAGTTCTGGACCGTGAGCTCCTGGGGCATGGGCCTCATTCCTGCTCTAGTCCTCTTGTCCCCAGCATCTAGCAGAGTTCTGAGATCAGCACTGAGGGGCACATCCCCTGTACCTGGTGCTTTACGGCCACTGTCTCACTCAGCCCTCCTAACAGCACAGATGTGGCATGTGCTACTATTATCCCCACTCTACACACGACATAACCACGGCCTGGAGAACTAAGACACGTCTTCGTGTTTGCAGACTTAGTGAGTGGAGAAGCCAGGGCTTAAAGGTGGGGTCATGGAGCCCAAAGTTCATGCTCTGAAGTGCTGGCTAGGCTGCCTCAGGGAGGGAACAGTGCACCAAAGGGAAGGGTGGTGGGCGGCGGAGCGCCTGGACATGGAGTTCTTCACAGTGAGGGGTTTGATACGTCACCATTGAACACATGTGAGGGCTTATTACTACTCCCCGGGATTGGACTAAGTGTTTTCTTTTCTTTTTTTTGAGACGGAGTTTTGCTCTTGTTGCCCAGACTGGAGTGTAATGGCGTGATCTCAGCTTACCGCAACCTCCACCTCCTGGGTTCAAGCAACTCTCCTGCCTCAGCCTCCTGAATAGCTGGGATTACAGGCATGCACCACCATGCCCATCTAATTTTGTATTTTTAGTAAAGATGGGGTTTCACCATGTTGGTCAGGCTGGTCTCGAACTCCTGACTTCAGGTGATCTGCCTGCCTCAGTCTCCCGAAGAGATGGGATTATAGGTGTGAGCCACCGCACCTGGCCTGAACTAAGTGTTTTCTATATCTTATTTAATCCTCAAAAATTACGTGGGGGCTGGGCACTGTGGCTCAGCCCTGAAATCCTAGTACTTTGGGAGGCCAACACGGGAAGATCACTTAAGGCTAGGAGTTAGAGACCAGCCTGGGCAACTTGGGGATACCCCGTTTCTATAAAAGGTAGAGAAGATTATCCAGGTATGGTGACATGTGTCTGTGATCCTGGCTACTCAGGGGGCTGAGGTTGAGGATTGCTTAAGCCTAGGAGTTTGAGGCTGCAGTGAACTATGATCATGCCACTGCATTACAGTCTGGGCGAAAGAACAAGACCCTGTCTCAAAAAAAAACAAAAAAAGTACTTGGGGATACATATTATTTGTTTGCCCATTTGAGAGGTGAGAAAAACGGAGGATCAGTGAGGTGAGCTCATTTGCCAAAAACCACCAAGAAGAGGCAAGGCTGCAGGCAAATCTGGTCAGGGCTAACCTCAAAGCCCACGCTTAACCACTGCTCCGCCCATCACTTTGCCATCCAACACAGAGCGATTCAGCCCTGCACTATCTGGGCCATGCAGGGTGCAGGATTGCGGGGTGCAGGACGACGGGGTGCAGGACAGCGGGGTGCAGGACGGCAGGGTGCAGGATGAGGCTGCAAAGGCAGACGTTAGTGGGATGTGCTGCAAGCTCTGATGACTTAGAAGACCCCTGGGAGAGGAGGGTCAGACGTTTTTGTTGCTTCTTAGGATTGAATTTTTGGAACACTCTGGTGAGAGTTGAGATTTTGGCACAGAATGAGCACCCCAAAAATGATGGCTGTGCTGAACCAAATTGTGGCTCTTCCTGGAGTGTGACACTTCCAGTCAGAGGCCCTTCAGGTGTGCACAAGAGCAGCAACGCCCCAGACCTCCAAGGACTCAGGACCTAAAGCAGTGCGAGAAGCCCAGATGCAGCCACCCTGCGGGAGGGGCACGGAGAGCTCCAGGCCTCCACATCTGGATGGAGAGCTCCCATCAGCTTGGACGAGCCAGATCAGGTCCCTCTGCACACGGTGGCTTTCTCCTTTTCATGCCATTCTATAAACTCCCAGTGCTGTGGCCAACCAAACAGGCAGGGGTGGAGCAAGAACCATGTTCTCCCTTCGAATCAAACATTTCCCACAAACCTTTTTCTCCCCAAAGTCATTAATAACAATCTTCATGCCCACAGCATCTGCTAACGGTTATTATTACAGGGCTAGTATAACATTTTCATACCCACACCGTTTTTCATCCTAGGTGGAGTTAATTGCAAACGACTCACAAGCAAACAGCATTTCCTCCAGCAATCCATTGCGAACAATGGAGCTCTGATTCCCCCCACCGAATCCTGCCGCCTTGCCCCAGCTCCCATGATCTTCCCTCATTTATCACCATTGATCTAAACAAGTCACACACACCAATAGAAAAGGCCCTGAAACTTTCCACTCAGTGGCTCCTTTCTGCTAAAAGCAGCCCTAAAAGCATGTAGACTTTCTTGAAAATTGAGTTCTAGTTTCTCATCAAATGGAAAAAGAAGTTTTCCTTAGCGGCGTCTCTCACCACCTATGTCCATGTGAGTTATGTGAAGTCATGATGTCTTGGAGGTGGCTGAGGGGCTTTCAGGTTCATTTGGTCGGTGACAGAATGCTGCCAGGTGACAGCAGGGCTGCAGGGAGCAGAGCTTTCCAAATTGCTGCATTTTCTACAACTCTAAGGCAATAAAACTGGACTAGCTAACAATCGATGTTTATATAATTCTACTAAGTCCCAGAGACTCTTCTAAGTCCTGTATGTATATTTTACATATATTGAACATCTATATTAAGCAGCCTCCTCATAACCATTCTGAGGTAATTACTATTAGTATTTCCACTCTACAGGTGAGGAAACTGAGGCACAGAGAGATAAGTGACATGTGACTTGCCCAACATCATAGAGCTGGTAAGTGCTGGAGTCAAGATGCAAACTCAGGTTATCTCCGTCCAGTATGAGCTCTCATCTGCTCTGCTCTCTGGCCTTTTTGTAGGGTGTTAACCTCCTTCCTTTCTTATGTTGATAAAATCGTTTCAAAGACTCTACAGAAAAGATGTCCAGTGAAGCAGTGTGAATGAAGACCGTGAGTTTCGTAGAGACGGCAGACAGAGGGCTGCGCCTTTCATAGGGCTTTCGACTCCTACCAAGCTACGATAAGAGCCCCCTCTCCCTCCACCCAGTGGAATCATTTCCCCCAGTTCCATGTCTATGAGACAGCAGAGGGAGAGGACATTGCTGGAGCGGGAAGACCTGCATTTGAGAACCAGTGGCCTCTCTCTCCAGCTGTGTGGTGTGAAAGGAATACCAGCGCAGATTCTGGGCATGGCCTTTCACTAACTCGCTGTGTGCTCTCAGCCATACTGTTTCTTTCTCTGGGCCTAAATTCCTGCACCTTCAGAAGAACGAGGTCGAGCTGGATGACAGCCAACGTTACATCTTGCTCTAAGTGAGGCAATTCTAGTTCAGGATACAGAAATCATTCATTAAGTGAACCAACTTCAGATCATTTTAGTGGTGGCCACACGGTGCCCCTTCTGGAGATTAATTCTGAGTTTAAGTTCAGGCTCAGAGGAAAAGGTGGCTTGATCTATTTGTGAGTCTGCCACAGACTTTGGAAGGGGAAAAGTGAAAGTTACATCAGATATCTGACATTCTAGTTCCACTGTCCTCACTTTTTTTTTTTTTGTTTTTGATTCAGGGTCTGGCTCTGTTGCCAAGGCTGGAGTTTAGTGGCACAATCTCAGCTTACTGCAACCGGGCTCAAGCAATCCTCCCACCTCAGCCTCCCTAGTAGCTGGGACTACAGGTGCACGCCACCATGCCCGGCTGATTTTTGTATTTTTTTGTAGAGACAAGGTCTTGATATGTTTCCCAGGCTGGTCTTGAACTCCTGGGCTCAAGAAATCCACCAGCCTCAGCCTCCCAAAATACTGGAATGACAGGTGTGAGCCACTGCACTCAGCCTCCTCACTTTTTATGTGAGGAAACCAAGGCCTAGAGAGATTAAGTGACTTCTGTAAGCCTCACAGTGAGGTAATGGTGGAGTTGGGATTAGAAGCCAATTCTGCATATTTACTATGGAATGTCACTGTATGAGGAGTTGGCAGCATAGCTAACAATGGCCGACATTTGTTGAAAAATCACTAAATCCTCACTATGTGTGGTAGATTAAATTATTGTCTATCACTCGTTCCTTCCCCCTGAATCTCCAATCCACAGGCAAATGAGTGAGAAGTATGTGTTGTTGTCTGACACTGAGCTTTTGTGGCTGTCACGCAGCAATAGCTGACCGATACAGTAGTTGGTATCTGAAGTGGAATGCTTTCATAAGACCTGAAATACATGGCACTGGCTTTGAGACCGGGTGGCAGGTGGTGAGCCAAGTGTTGTAGGAGGCTAGTAAAATGGCACTCATGTTATGTAATGGCAAAACATTCGGCACAGCTGTCACTTGGAATAGCCTGGAAAGTAAAGAATGTGCCTGAAGCATTTGTCAAATTGGATGAAAAGATTCTGGGGCAGGATGTTGAAAGTATGTGCTGACTACTGCTAATTGCATTAAGCTCAAGGAGGACCTGGCCGGCTTGCAAGCAGAATTTCAAAGAACTGTAAAGAGGCCAGAAATTACACGGTGGGAAAACAAAACCGTGTCTTACCAAACCGGAGGTGTGGCCACTACAATACAGCCTTGGGAGATGACATTTAGGGGTTTCATCTGTAGGATTTTTGTTGGTTGTTTTGCAGCCAAAGCTGACTGATGGATACTCTACCAGTCACTTTCCATGCACTATCTCATTTAATCCTTATAATAATCCCAGAATGTAGATGTGATTATTTCCATTTCACAGACGCTGAAACTGAGGTGTAGGGAGGTTCTGAAACAGGCCCAAGGTCACACAGCTATGTGAGGCAGAGCCAGAGTTAGAACTCAGCGGTGGCTCATACCTGCAATCCCAGCTCGGTGGCTCACGCCTACAATCCCAGCACTGTGGGAGGCTGAGGTGGGCAGATCACCTGAGGTCAGGAGTTTGAGACTAGCCTGGCCAACATGGTGAAACCCCATCTCTACTAAAAATACAAAAATTAGCCGGGTGTGGTGGCACCTGTGATCCCAGCTACTCAGGAGGCTGAGGCAGGAGAATCGCTTGAACCTGGGAGGGGAAGGTTACAGTGAGCCGAGATTGTACCATTGCAATCCAGCCTGGGCGACAGGGGGAGACTCCATCTCAAAACAAAAAACAAAAAACAAACAAACAACAACAAAAAAAACCTCAGTGATAGATCTGACTCTAAAACCCATACTCTCACCAGCAAGCTTTTCTGCCCCTCAGCCTGCAAACGCTGCCGTTCTCTTTACTGTGAATGTGTGTGAGTGTGGTAGGCAGAATAATGGACCTCCAAATATGTCCCCATCCCAGTCCCTGGAAATGACAAAGAGGAATTAAGGTTGCAGGTGCAATTGAGATTGCTAATCATCTGACCTTCAGAAGGGGAGACTATGCTGGATGATCTGGGTGGGCCCAATGTAATCACAAGGGTCGTTATAAATAGAAGAGAGAGGATCAGAGAGATCTTTGAACTGCTACGCTGCCAGCCTTGAAGACAGAGGAAGGGGCCATGAGCCAAAAAATGCACACAGCCTTCAGAAGCTGGAAAAGGCAAGGTCATGAATTCTCCCCTAAAGCTTTCAGAAGGAACGCAGGCTTGCCGACACTGTGATTTTAGCCTCGTAGTCTCATTTTGGAGTTCTGACCTCCAGAACTCTAAGATGACAAATGTATGTTGTTTTAAGTCACAAAGTTTGTGGCAGCTGGTTATAAATAGCAACAGGAAACCAATACGAGTATTCCTAAATGTGTGCTGTATGTGTATGCACAACATGACGTTTTCTTTGGAGACGGAGTCTCGCTCTGTCGCCCAGGCTGGAGTGCAGTGGCGCGATCTCAGCTCACTACAACTTCCGCCTCCTGGCTTCAAGTGATTCTCCTGCCTCAGCCTCTGGAGTAGCTGGGATCACAGGCACACATCACCATGCCTGGCTAACTTTTGTATTTTTAGTAGAGACGGGGTTTCACCACACTGGCCAGGCTAGTCTCGAACTCCTGACCTCAGGTGATCAGCCTGCCTTGGCCTTCCAAAGGGCTGGGATTACAGGTGTGAGCCACTGTGCCCGGTCCAACATGACTTTCTAAGTGTGTATCTCTCCATAAAAGTCTACATGTCTTGGGTGAGGGAAGCCCTTTTGGTAGCCAAATAGGGGTGAAGAAGTCAGCAGATTCCTGGGAGGGCTGCAAGCTTCATCTATTCCTTTATCAGTTGGCCACACCCCACAGAGCACTGTAATTGAATTCAGCAAGCATGATGTGCCTGAGACCCACAGGTATGTATCTATGTGAGTGAGTGGTACAGCCATCTGTGTTCAGGTACTCACACACGTGTGTCAACGTTCATACGTGCACCTGTGTGAGTGAACATGTCATCTTTGCTCATGCATGTGTGTAGACAGATGTGCCTATGTATGTGTATGACTATGTGTCTATGTATGTATATGAATATGTGCAGGCATGTGTGTACATAGGTGTGCATGCATAAGGCACATGAGAACACATATGTACACCTCTGTTATGTGTTGTGTGTACATGTGTGCACCCTGGATTCACTTGGGCATTTTGGGCCTAAGATCAGAATCCTTGAACCCATTTAACTTGCACCTTCCTGAGCCAGGCCCTGGGTAGAGATGTAGCACAGGAGACCTTGACAGGAATCATTAATTTGCTCTTTTCTCCCTGGGGCTGGAGTAAAATGAAGCTTGTTTTCCATTTCTACACAATGAGAAGAAGTGTATCGATTTTTCCTCACTTCTGATTGTTCACATTAGGGGCTTGTTTCTAAATAATTGACACTAGGATCATTCGTTTTACGGCACAAACATATTTTACGGGTCACTTTTCCCTTTGAGACATAGTCCTGGGTGGACTTGAAACAAGTCCACTTTGTAGATTGGTGTTTCTCTGCATGGAGAACATCCCTCAAGGAGCAGGTTCAGCTGCTCTGGTGGCCCCCTTTCAATTGTGTATTTGTTCACCCATTAATTTGTCCAAAAAAAATTGCACTGAGTGCCAGTGCTGTGCGGACAGAATCTAGGCAGTGGGTGTGGGCTGTGGTAGAGGAGTACTAGTGGTCCTTGCTTGCTGAAGCAACCAATTGGGCCTGAAGTGCTAGCCTCAGAAGAAACCTTTCACCTGTCCACTTTAGGAAGCAGCAAGGAAATTCATGGGCTCAAGGAAAAGCAGGAGGAAGAGGGAGGGACACAGTCAAAGCCCCCAGCTGTCAAGGTCCCCTCTCCTAACTTTGCTCATGCCACACTGACTTTTCAAAGGATGCTGCCCAATCGTCCACAACCCAATCATCCTCATGCTTGAAAAATAGCTTAACCCCCCTCAGGCTTCTCTGAGCCCCCAAACAGGAAGGACACCTCCCTCCTCAGTCCATCTCCCCCAGGGTCAGCATCTGAACCTCCTTCCTCACATTCTGATTTGGGTTTCAATATGAGTTCATTGGGATGTAATTTCTTTGAGGTCAGAAGCCACCCCTGCCTCACCGTCTCTCCAGCTTCCCCAGGAGGAGTTTCCAGTGCTGCTACCCATATACTCGGATTGCCCTCATTCCCTGGACTTGTGAAATCCCAAGAGAAGTAGCTGGGATAGAAAGCGGTGACCACCACTCCCAGCCCTGCTGACAGTTTTTCTGGACTTCTAGTACTGATCCTCCACGCCCACCCTTGAGTTGAGGTGGTCTCTCTGAGGTCTTCTCAGTGTGACTCTAGGCTAATTTTCCTTTTTTGAAAGTGGTGCTGAGAACAGTAGTTTCTTTTCTTGTATGAGTGACCTCTTCATGGAGAGCTCAGGTTTCCAAGCTTCGGTGCCACATCCTGCAACCCAGTGAGGAGCAGAGGGAAAGGTCCAGGCTGAAAGGCTTACAGCTTCCCACTGCCCCTACAGGGTAGGCTCCATTCTGGCTGCCTGTGGGCCCCTGAGCAATTGAGCAGCCTTGTCTGCTTAGGGGAGGGTTGTTCCTGATTCTTGCAGGAGGCCTCAGCTGGTGCAACAGCAGTGGCAGGTTTTGGGGGGAATCTCTTGTGTCTTCATATGGCCCCAGAGAGAGAGAGAGTCATGGGACTCTTATATAGGCTGAAGCCAGGAATACTGGTTGCCTCCCTAATATCCATTCTCTTCTTTGTTCTTCATGACAGAACCCCAATTCTATTTTATGTGGCAATGAGTCTAACTAAAGGACCAAGTGTTCCAGCTTCCCTTGCAGCTAGAGGTGACCAATAGGTTGGGAGCAGAAGTGGTTGGGTAGAGCTTGTGAGAAAGTGCTTTAACAAAGGGCAGGCAATGGTATGTGAATTCTGCCCCCTCTTTTCTCTCCTGTTTTTTTTTTTTTTAATTTTGATTTTAATTATTTCATTTCATTTCATTTGAGACAGAGTCTGGCTATGTCACCCTGGCTGGAGTACAGTGGCACGAGCTCTGCTCACTGCAAGCTCTGTCTCCTGGGTTGAAGCGATTCTCCTGCTTCAGTCTCCCAGGTAGCTGGGACTACAGGTGCCCACGATCACGCCTGGCTAAGTTTTTGTATTTTTAGTAAAGATGGGTTTTCACCATGTTAGCCAGGATGGTCTTGATCTCCTGACCTTGTGATACACCTGTCTGAGCCTCCCAAAGTGTTGGGATTACAGGCATGAGCCACCACGCCTGGTCTTTTCTCTCCTGTTAGCTTTCTGCCCAGAATTCAGACATAATGACTGGAGCCCCAAAAGTCATCATGAAGTGACCTTGAGGATGAAAGCCATGTTCTAAGGATGATAGAACATAAAGGTGGAAGATCCTGGCTCCTATTTACTATAGAACATTTTCTTTTGTTTATCTCAGGGCTTCTTGTAAATAAGAGAGAAATAAATTATTGCCATTTTCTGTTACTAGTTTCTTAATGCAACTCCTGATACATAAGACTGTATAGTTATAGCTGTTACTGAGAATAGCCAGGTGTTCAGGAGCTGGGTGGCCCATGCACAAGTGATCTACCATACCAGTCTTTTAAAATTCTATTACTAAAACCCAAACATGCTCTTCCATTTCCAGAAGAATACTGGGTCTAAATTTAGACTGGTGCATCCTGATGCTGCACCAGCCTGCTCTTAATTTAAGGCATATAGGCATCTTGCTAATTTGGGGATAGTTATGTGACTAAGGGAGAAAGTGGCAGATGTAAGGGGAGCCCAGGTTCCAAAGGGGATTTTCCCAGAGACTCCTCCAATACAGATATCCAGAGTAAAGTAGCAAACAACACAGGCCGAAGGTTTCAGGCTTGGCCAAGCAGCCAGGTAGTGCAGCCCAGCAGAATTCATTCCACTTTGCAGAAGCTATGTGCACATGTATGCAGGCTGACTGTCAGTACTGATTTGACTGGATGGGTTATTAAGGTCAATGTTTATTCTGACTGGTTACTGCCTATGCCTACACTAGTTAACTATTCTGAATATGACCCCTGCCTAGTACAAGGCTTTTAAAACCTGACAACCTCCTTGCTTGATGATGGACTGCTTCATCTCCAGGTCTACCCAAGGACTGTGAAATGCACTGGAGTTCAACCTGTATATTCAAACAATAAATAATTAATTCTACACATGTGCAACTCTCTGTAATATTGAAAGAAGAGGTCAATGAGTGTGTGTATTAAAGGACAACAGAGGCCTTTCCTCTAAGTGGATCATCCTCAAACTGTTTTTGTTGTTTTCTTCAATTCTCTATCTGGTTGTCTTTTGATCAGTACAGACAGACCTTGATTGGGAATTAATCATATTCCAGCTGCACAGCTGCCTTTTTCTCTGTGTCAAAAATGACAAGTTCTTTACTTTCAAACATAGCCACCTATTAGATGGTGCTGTGTTCTTCAAGTAGTGTTTCGCCTTCTGAAACAGATTCCTGCTCAGCACATGCAAGTGGCAGCCCGTGGGCCTCTGTCAGCCTGCTCCCTCCCTTAGCAGTTAACCTGGTGGTGCTCAGCCTACCAGGGGCATGGGATGGCTCCCACTACTTGTGGTTCTCATTCTTCATCTCACTGTCATGGTGCCTGGCTTCCTAGGGGCTCAGGACATTATTCCCTCCCTAAGCCCTTTGGGAAGGCTACTCAGGGGTCTAACCAAGAGTGAGTTCAGGCCCGCCCCCCATCACTGCCTATTCCCTAAAGTGGTTTTGGGTCCTTAGGCATCCTTTTACTAGTTCATCTCGGGTGGAAGTGGAAGTTCCCATCCTTTCTAATACTGAGCTTTGCTGCTCATCCCTTCTGCTCCACCCTGGTCTTACAGGTCCTATTCCCTTCACCCCACCCCAGAGGAGGAATGCAATTCAAGGTCATATGATAATGAGGAGACCTTTTCTTCAAGAGGTAGCAGAGATTGGAGACCTGTCTGTGTCCATGAGAGTTTTAAAGATATTCCTGGAGGACTTCCTACTCAAGATGCTGCACTGAGCACATTATATCCCCTCCTTCCACTAAAATGACAGTAAAGGAATACAATAGTATAGTCCTCTAACAAGGAAGACAATGGGGAGGGGCAGTGAATGAGGCATTTTAACAGATTTCCGGAAGGGAAGAAGTATATGAAGAAATGCTGGTTGGAAAGCAGAGTGGAGAAACTCTCGGCTTGGAATACATGCAAAGGGGACAAGCTTAGTGGAGCCCAGAGAAGGCTGCAGACATAGAGATGACAGGTACTTTAGGCTGGCCTAGGACGAAAGAGTGAGGCTGAAAACAGGAGGAATAATTGAAGATGTGTACAAAAACAGTTGACCTTCACAACCCTCACTCTCTTTCCCAAAATGCAGACTAGATGACAGTCTGGAATTTACCCCCAGGACAAAACAGAATGATTATTTCTTAAGAAATTCCATAAATGTCTGGGAAGAATTTGGATAGTGAGTGTGAGCTGGGGTCTGAGAGTACGGTCCTCTGCCTTCTGGCATTTGAGGGGGGAAGGTCTGGTATAATTTTGACTTTCTGATCATTCATGTGGCATGAAGCCCACCAGTGGCCAGCCCCGCCCTTGGATAGAGAGTTCCTGGTCAGAACAGTTCATTCATAAACATGAATGAATGGCCAACGATCCTCAAACACTTGAGGAGAATCTGAATTAATCAAGAGACAAAGTAAGGTAAATGGGACATTGGTTGCAGAAGAAACAGGATGATTAGGGAACAGAACTTCTAAAAAAAAAAAAAAAAAACCCTGTCTCCAAAGCATTAACCCTGTCCCTGAACATATCAGACTTTCTGAGTGGTCCTGTTGAAGGTCCTCACGCTTGGCTCAAAGTGGAAAATTTAAACATCTTGGTTTGGTATCTTCCTAAATCTATGCTGTAATGTCCCAAATGGTAGCCATTAGCCACTTGTGGCTATTTAAATGTAAATTTAAATTAATTAAAATGAAGCAACAAATTTAGTTCCTCGGTTGCATTAGCCACTCACGTGCTATTTCAAGTATTCAATAGCTGCATGTGGCTAGTTCCTACCATATTGGACAGAATGTTTACATCACCAAAGAAAATTCTATTGGACAGTGTTGATTTATAGCAATAGGTTACAGCCGAAACTTGCATTTTATCATCATTACATAGATTTATACACACACATACACACATCAATCACTTCCTCTTTTACAAATTATTTGTTTTCATATATTTTTAAATTGAAGCATAATTTATATACAGTAAAATGCACAAATCTTAAGCGTACAGGTCAATGAATTTTTAATATGTATATAACAGCGTGACTACCACTCAAATCAATACATGGAATACTTCCATCACTTCAGGATACTCCCTCGTACTCCTTTCAGCCAATAGTTTGTCTCACGCTCTCCCATCTCCCCCAGGTAACCATGCTCTGAAATCTATCACCATAGATAGTTTTGTCTGTCCTTGAATTCTTAAATGAGGTCATACGGTATGTACCTTTTGCATCTAGTTCTTTCCCTCAGCACAATGCTTTTGAGATTCATTCATGGTGTGCACACGCTGTGCATGTGGTGTTTGTACTATTTTGTTGCTGAGTCATGTTGCATTGTATAAATATGCCACAATTTGTTTCTCTATTCACCTGTTGATGGACATTTGGGTTGTCTCAAGTTTTTGCCTATAATAAATAAATATGATATGAACATTTGTTTTTAAGGTAGGGGTGTGTGTGTGTGTGTGTGTGTGCGCGCGCGCGAGGAGCAGATTTACTGAAGGCTGAAAAATGGGTTGATGTCTTGGATGTTGCTTTTGGCAACACTTTATTTCCTAGGTTTCTATGCAAGATCATGGGCTTCGCAAAAGCAAGGCAGGGGAGGACTTTGGATCCCTGGAAGTCCTTGGGAATGAAAAGTGTGTCGCTCGACGCCAGGGATGGGGAAATAGAAAATAAAGGGTCTATTGTTTACTTGTCTCTTATGCCCTCTAGTTCGTAACTAGCCCTCCTTTGAGGGTCCCACACAATTGAGAAGACTACACGTTTGATTTCAGGTGTTGTCTGTTACAGTCCTCTCGCCGAACCTCACTGTAGGTAACAGGGAAGGGCTGCAGAAGCAGCATTTTTTTTCCCCCCGTGTGGGTGAACTCACCTGCCTTCCTGGCCCCTCCCCCCGATGACGCCGGCCATGATGGCAGCCACAGCGTAAGCTCCCAGACTCCAGGTGCATATTAGTCTGTTCTCACACTGCTATAAAGAACTGCCCGATACTGGGTAATTTATAAAGGAAAGAGGTTTAATTGACTCACAGTTCAGCATGGCTGAGGAGGCCTCAGGAAGCTGACAATCACGGCAGGAGGGGAAGCAAACGCGTCCTTCCATTGACGGTAGCAGCGAGAAGGGCTGAGGAAAGGGGAAGCCCCTTATAAAATCATCAGATCTCGTGGGAACTCACTCACTATCGCGAGACATGTGACAGTACGCGGAAACCACCCCCCATGACTCAATTATATTCACCTGGTCCCGTCCTTGACATGTGGGTATTATTACAATTCAAGGTGAGGTTTAGGTGAGGACACAGAACCATACATTTTCAGGGTAGTTCCCAGAGTCTTCCCAGACTCAGCTTCCTGCTGCTCAGCCTGGGGGCTCTGACGATGCCAGCCACCCCATGACCCCGACCTTCATCTGCACGGCCCCTGCCCTAGGTTAGGCCTTGTCCTTTTTCACCTGGCCGGTGCATCAGCCTTCTTGATGGTTCGGCAGGCAGGGTACGGTGATCTTTCTAAGACACAAGTCTGACCCCGCCCCTTTCTTCATTAAAATATTTAAGTGCTCCCCACTGCCCGCAGGATAAATCTAAGCTCCTCACCATGGCCTAGAAAGCCTCCTGTGCCCTGGCCTAAAGTCTCCTCATCAGGGTCCTTTCATCTGGTTTTCCTACGTCCACCCCTGACTCCAGCTAGTGCAGGGGGCTGTCATAGCTCTTTGCCTCAGGTCTGGGGCAAACAAAGAAGGCCCTTGCCACAGGTGTCAAAAATTTATAACTAAAATTTTAAATCAATATTTAAAAAGATCGAAATGAGTGCCAAAACCCCACAACTAACATAATATCAGAATTTCATGTAAAGACAGGCTCTTAGAGTGCTGTGCAGAGTGTTATTTGGAGGCTGAGGCAAGGGGAAAAGGTGCATCCTTACAAATGTGTTTTTATGTGTTTTTAAAGGGTTAGTTTAAGTATTGCAAAACAGAAAAGTAGACGTATCAACACTCACAACATTATTTTAAGTTTAAATATTTTATTTTTACCCAGACCAGAATTTATTATAATTTCACGTTCCTGGCTTTAGTAGAAGCAAGTGCATCAGTCATATTTTCAAAATCTAGTTTTGGGAAAGGGCAGACTTTGAGTCTGGCTTCACTATGCATTCACATGGTGCTGATGCAATCATGTCCTCTATACCTGGGATACCACTTCTCCTGTCTAGGTGGTGTAGGGTGCTGGTGAAGAACAAGATCTTAAAACCGGACCAGGCAGGGCGCGGTGGCTCACACCTGTAATCCCAACACTTGGGGGGTTGAGGTGGGTAGATCAGACGATATAGGAGGCTGGTATAGTTAGCTGTCCTGTAGAGTGTTTTGTTACAAATTTGGTATTGAATTTTTATTTTTGGGACAAATATTTTTTCTTATGCAAATATCAACCACAAATATTGTACTGAGAGATACTTGGTGTTCTGTGAAGTTTGAGTACTAAAAACAGAGGTGTTGAATGAGGTCATTTTCCCTGGGGAGAAGTTCTGCAGGGCATGCTATGTCTGGTTTTACATTTGCTCCTTGAGGCAGAGATTCATTCCCCCTTCTCATCCCAGGCCCAGTATAGATACCTGATGACTTTGTCTAGCCAAGAAATGAATGAAAGATTTAGAAGACTGCTTGAGTTCTGGGTCTGTTGGCTCTTAAATCCATCCCCTAGCTTTCTGTGTCCTGCTCTGTATGGAAGGGGGCTGACTTCTGTAGGCAGCATTCCCAGCCTTCTGTCAGTAGCAGCCAGTGGGAGGCTCTGGTGGAAGATGGAGGTACTGGGAAGAAGGGAGAAACCAGGATATTTCTCCCTCCTTGTCTGCTTTGGGTGGAGTCTCCAGGAGCTGCTATACCTCCTTTATAGTTGCTTCCTCAGGGTGACCCTGCGCCCCTCCTGGGCTTCCTTTCTCTGTCCCGTGGCCTGGTGAGGGTAGTGGCTTCCTGCTGTCACTAACATTTTGTTGCTTCACTGTCCTGCTGGGCTTCTGAGCTTTTTCATCAATCGTATAACCAGTTCATTGCATTCAAGTCCCTTTGCCTTAAACAATCTGGTGGTAGAAACCTGGTTTCTGGTTGGATTCTAATGAATGCAAGACTGAGTTGTGGATGTGGCTTCCCTGTCCCGGGACCTCACAGTTTCTGGAAATTCCCCACCTACATACCAGCTGCCTTGAGAAACTCCTTAAAACACAAATGATGGGGGATGCCATTCGCAGTTAAAAGAAGATACTGCTCCCTTTCTCAGGAATAAAAGTATAAATGAACACATTAAGGAGAGGGAGTAAGATGAGGGAGTAAGTTTTGGGGGAAGGAGCAATGATTGCAATAATAACAACTGTTAATTATTAGACCTCTGATATGTGCAGATGCCTTGCATACATTCTCATTAATCCTACAAAGAAGTCATATTGTTCTCATTTTGCAGTTGAGCAAATTGAGGCTAGTAAATGGCAGAACTAAGGCTTGAACCTCTGATCTCACTCCCTCCAGAACCTACGACCATTCTGTGGCGCACACCAAGTGAGAAAACCTAGTAAAAATATAGTAATTTTTTATTAGTTATATATGCATTTATATACATATGCAAACATACAGTTAATATACTGAAACTATATATTAATAAGCTGCAAAGAATATTGTTAAACCAGGTCTTGCTACTCAGTATGGAAATGTCAAATCTTCAATGTCCAAATCACCTTGATGATGTCTATGATGCCAAACACCCAGACAAGGGTTGAAACATCAGCCAACATCACCAGCAGCCAGTGTGACGTCCCTGGACACACAGATATCACACCACTCTTACTTTAACAATGACATAAAACTGCACCTCCAGGGGGACCTGCAGCAGCAAAATCCCAGGCTTGATTGTCCGGAAGACCGTATCTTCCTCACAGGTCACAGAGCAAACACTGTAAGAACAAATCAATTACAGGAAGAAAGAGGAGGCATCAAAGGAGGAACAGGGTCCTTGCCGTGTGCACGGTATAAAAACCAGGTAGCAGAAGCCAAGGAAGTGAGGCTCATTTAACCCTTCCTTCAGGAAACTCAGCACGGAAGTCTACCCATAGGCTTTAACTTTTTTTTTTTTTTTGAAAAAGGCTTTTTGACAAATGTACAGGGCAGAGGAAAGAATGCTTATCAAGAATGAGTTGGGGCCAAACAGAGGCCATAAGGAAGTTGCCATGGTCCTTTTAAAAAACTGTTTTTATGTGTTAGTTTTCAGAGTTTTATTTCTCCAGGATCCTCCTAGGGTTGTAACGATGACGAGCACTTTGTGTATGAAGGTAGCTATTTCTTCAGCAGTGGTGAGTGGCTTACTCAATCCTTACTATTTCTTTTCTGATAATTCTTGCCCTCAATAAACCCTCAGTGTGTTTATAGGTTAATCTTGGGCTGAGGAACAGCAAAGAAGCCACTGGGTACTCACACGGGTCAGACTTGCCCCTGGGCTCAGTGGCCCCTCATCATTGCAGCCTGCAAGCCTTTGCCAAGCTGTTTCACCTGCAAGGCAGGCTCCCCAGCTGCTCTCCAAGGCTGTGCTCATCACTTCCGCTCATTTCTGATTCTGGATTCAACTGTCTTAGGAAAGCTTTGTGGGCAACCCTGTGCAGTCTTCCTTCAACTCCCTAAGGATCGAGATGTAGGTTTTATATATGACCATCATTGATTTGCTTCCATCTTTGCTTTGTCTCCGAATTGTCCTACTTACTACTTCCAGATTTTTTTCCTAAAACGTAGCTCAGACCCGATCATAATCAAATGCAAAGGCTCCAGCAGCTGCAAGGAACATGGTTTGATTATTCTTCCCTCCTTGAGACACTTTTCCCTCTTGGTATTCAGGATATACACTCATCTATATATCCTCATATCTCACCAATGGACCCATCTTAATCTCCTTTGTTGGCTCCTCTTCATCTCCCAGACTTTGAAATGTTGGGGTGCCCCAGGGCTTAGTCCCTGTTCCTCCTCTTTATTTCCCTGCCTATGCTCACACTCTTTTTTTTTTTTGAGACGGAGTCTCGCTCTGTCGCCCAGGCTGGAGTGCGGTGGCGCGATCTCGGCTCACTGCAAGCTCTGCCTCCCGGGTTCCCGCCATTCTCCTGCCTCAGCCTCCCGAGTAGCTGGGACTACAGGCGCCCGCCACCGCACCCGGCTAATTTTTGGTATTTTTAGTAGTGACAGAGTTTCACCGTGTTAGCCAGGATGGTCTCGATCTCCTGACCTCGTGATCTGCCCTCCTCGGACTCCCAAAGTGCTGGGATTACAGGCGTGAGCCACCATGCCCGACCTGCTCACACTCTTGATGATCTCATCCTTCCTGGTGTCCTAAAACAACATGTACTTGTTGAGAACTTCGAGATTTCTGCTTCTAACTCAGACATCTTCCCTAATCCTAGGCTTATATATCCAGTTTTCTTGGGGAAAAAAGTTGAATGAATCCAGTCTCTCCTTCTCTCCTTCTTTCATTTTCTTTCTTTCTCTCCTTCTTTCACTTTCTTTCTTTCTCTCCTCCTTTCATTTTCTTTCTTTGTCTCCTTTCATTTTCTTTCTTTCTTTCTCTTTCTTTCTTTCTTTCTTTCTTTCTCTCTTTCTCTCTTTCTTTCTTCTCTCTCTTTCTCTTTGTCTCTTTCCTTTCTTCTTTAACAGGGCATCATTCTGTTGCCCAGGCTGGAGTGCAGTGGTGCAATCTCAGTTCACTGCAGCCTCAACCTCCCAGCCTCAAGTAATTTTCCCACTTCAGCCTCCAAAGTAGCTACAACTATAGGAGTGCACCACTACATCAGGCTAATTTTCTTGATTTTTTTTTTGGTAAAGATCGGGTCATGTTGCCCAGGCTGGTCTAGACCTCCTGGGCTCAAGCAGTCCTCCTGCCTTGGCCTCCCAAAGTGCTGGGATTACAGGAGTGAGCTACCAGGCCCGGCCTTTCATGATCATCTTACATTGCATCCTTGACATTCCTCCCCTGTGGGATCTATGTTCTTTCCCCTTGAACCTGGGAAGACCTCCATGACCGTTGTGACTGATAGAGTATGGCTGAAGTGATGCTATGTCATTTCCAAGGCTTGATCATCAATATGCCGTGCAGTTCTGTCCTGTTGTCTTGAGATGCTCACTCTTGGAAGCTAGTCACCATGCTATGAGGAAGCCCAAATGAGGCCACACGCAGATACCATATGGAGAGGCCACTTGTGAGCCTTCTGGCCAACAGCCCAGCCGAGTTCTGGCTGACAGCCAGCTTCAGCCACTAGACATGGGAGTAAAGATGCCTCTAGTTCATCCTAGCGCCTAGCCATTGAGTTACCCTCAACTGACACGTCTTCCCAGCTGAAGCCCCAGACATTGAGAGAAGCGTCAGATTGTCCCTGCTGTGCCCTGTCTGATTCTTGACTCGTAGAGTCCATGAGCAGAATAAAATGGTTGACACTAAGTTTCAGGGGTTGTTATGCAGCAGTAGTAGCTGGAGTACTAGACCTGCCTTGGGCCTATGCCTACCCTCCAGTTTCAGACTCAGGGAGGCCTGCCCCTCCTCCACAGCTCCTTTTCTTGAGTTTATTTAGCCACAATCTTCCTAACTGTGTATTCTTTTTTCTGAGACAGGGTCTCACTGTGTTGCCCAGGCTGGAGTGCAGTGGTGCTATTTCGGCTCACTGCAGCCTCTGCCTCCCAGGTTCAAGCAATTGTCTGCCTCAGCCTCCCGAGTAGCTGGGATTACAGACCTGTGCTACCATGCCCAGTTAATTTTTGTATTTTTAGTAGAAATGGGGTTTCACCATGTTGGTTGGCTGGTCTCGAACTCCTGACCTCAAATGATCCACCTGCCTCAGCCTCCTAAAGTGCTGGAATTACAGGCGTGAGCCACCGTGCCCCACCCCTAATGTTGTATTCTTACACTGACCCACTCCTCCCACCCCAACCACTTTAGTTCAGCCTATCAGAGGAGCCAGACCAGACACCATGCAACCATTCTCAAGCCACCCTGAGGCTGGA
The DNA here is from genome assembly GCF_000951045.1 of Mandrillus leucophaeus. Classification (NCBI taxonomy): domain Eukaryota; kingdom Metazoa; phylum Chordata; class Mammalia; order Primates; family Cercopithecidae; genus Mandrillus; species Mandrillus leucophaeus. The sequence goes on along the minus strand of NW_012104920.1, from coordinate 3,525,908 downwards.
CTCAAACACTCAGGGCTGTTTCATGTCCATGTGCCTTTGCAGGTGTAGCTCTTCTTGTCTGGCCACATTTTCTTTTTTCCTCACCTCTTAACCTCTCAACCTGGAGAACTCCTACTCACCCTTCAACGCCCGATCTAAACGTTTCTTCCCTGTAAAAAAGACTCCAGAAGTCTCCAGATTCAGATGCTTATGGAGTGAAGTCAGAGTTGGATGTGGTGGGTGTGGAAGACCCTGTGTCCATCCATGGGGGCTGCTGTTACCTGGCCCCAGATAATTCTTGCCTCCTCGGACTGTGGACTCGATGTGGATCGATCATCTGATTTTTTAAGACAAGGCTGAGTTTTTATATAAAGTCTCCTGATTTTAAAACCTTTAAGCAGGCCAGTCAAGCCAGGTTGCTTCTGGCCTGAGGCCACCAGCTTGCCATCCGTGCCTTACATCTCTGTTAGCCACCTCTCACCTGGACACATTCCACACAGCGTTTCTAGAGAGCTTTCCAGACTCTGTAGAAAGGATTTTATAATACTGGGCACGTAGCTGTGAACTCCCCAAGGGCAAGGTTGGCCCCTGTGCTCCCTATCGCTGTAACCCCAGGGCTTAGCATAGGGCCGGATGCATGACAAGCTGAGGAGGCTGTTTGTTCAGTCAGTACCATGGTCTCCGCAGCCCTGGTCTCTGACATGAGGGTTTAGATGCTGCCCTCCATGTTTTCCCCACAGTGTCAGCCCCAACTGGCTCTGAGCCCTGCCTCCTTCCTCAGGAGGTCGCCCCTCTCATCTTCTCCAGGCTACGTGCCTCCGAACCAGCTCTCCACACTCTGAAAGCTTCTCCTTTCCCGTCTCCCCACTACACTCCTGTTTGGAGCCTGAGCTAGTCAAAAGCCCTTCTGATTCTAGTGTGTAAATCTACTCAGAGATGGGTGCCTCTCCAAGCCTGTTGTTTTAGCCGAAGCAGGACGCTTACAGCTGATTATCGCATTACTGCGGAGCTGATGTGCAGTGCGGATCCACAAGTTAGATTGCACAACACTGAGAAAATCAGTGCTTCAGAAGAAGTTGTCTGCAGCGTAATGGATGCTCCGTCATCAACAGTGTTCCAATATTCTCTCCGGAGAAGCTAACGACGCTGACAAAATACATCGAACTGCTGTTCTCTTCCACACATTCAGATAAAAGGCAGCGTCTCTTGATGCAGGGCACATCATTGGGTGATGGCAAAACAGAATCTTTTCTTTATGAATAATAGAAGATGTTTGGCTTGCTCATAATCTTTTAAAAACCGTAGTCATAGTAACATATGTCTTGCCCATTAATAAGAGATTTTTTTCTCCCTCTTAAAGACAACAGCCTATTTTACAGTGTGTTCTTAGCCCCCCAACAGAGCAATATCCATTCAATTTGCAATTTGACCGAAGTCAGTTATAGAAAGGAAAACTTGTCTCTGCTACCAGCGAGATTCGTAGCTATTACCCCTGTGGGGTGACAGAAGAGCTAGATTCATTTTGGTCAAAAATTGTAGTTTAGAACAAAAGAGCAAAGTGTCTGATGAAAAGAATAATCAGTGATTGTGCCCAGGTTGGGGGAGTGGTCTTCTTACACGTGCTCTTTTCCAAAGGAAAGAACTCAAGTTTCAGGAGAAGTGACCAAAATGGAAGAATAATTCCGAGTGTGTCCAAACCCAAGGGGTCCTTGCCTCTAGCATCAAGGTGGCCCCGACGGGTGGTTGTGGTGGTGACATAAAGGGGTGTCATATAAACGTGGGGCATGTTTTCTCTTTTTGTAATTGATACACTTCAATAGGGGCATGGGGATTTTGTAAAAGCAAGCAGAAAAATGTGGATGTTCCATGTTAGAAGGTTGAAGAAAGGGAAGTTGATTGGATTGGAGAGGGCAGCAGATGGCTCTCAGGAGACACGGTGACCAGTTTTAAATATCTGAGAGTCTACTGGGGGTGAAGGGATTTGACTTGTTTTGTGTGTCCCTGAGGGAAAGAACTGATGGCTATGAATGAGAGGACACCATTAGGAAGGCATATTTCAGGTCAGTGTAAGGAATAGCTTTCTCCTCTTTGTTGCTGTCCAGATAAAGGATAGAAGGCATGAGTACTTATGGTGCCTTGGGTCGGGTTCCCTGCACACAGCTCTGAGATGAATCTCCGAATGCACAAAGTTTATCGGGAAGTGCCTCCATGATCGATATCTGGTAAAGGAAGCATGACTGGGCAGAGGAAGGAGTTGAGATATGACAAAACTGCAAAAGAGCTTCAGCTGCTCCCCACGGGGAGCCCTGGAGTGGAGGCGGCCCTTCAGCACAGTCCTGAATTGAGGCTGGAGAGTCAGCCCTTTGGAACCTTGCACTGACCAGTCATCGGATGCAGCTGTCCCCCAGGGAAGTGGGAGGAGGGATAGTGGATGAGGCTACTTTTCAGTGGAGGACAATTCCAGGAGAGCAACTCAGCTGGGAGTCATCAGCCACCAACATTTCCAGGAGCTGGAGGGATGAGTGAGTGCCTTTGTCCTAAAGGGGGATCTGGGCAGCATCCCACAGCATCCATTAGAGATGGCTGCTTAATGGAGATGCTGTGACACCCTGCCCCTTGTGTGACTTCTCATGATCCAGCGTTCCCATTCTATAATGAAATACCATAAAGTCCAGATAAGACCCAGTTTGTTGACTGCTTCCCCGTGGGGCCTCCAGTATGGGGTCCTGGAGGGAGTCAGAGGCATGGCTCCCTTAGCTTCTAGCTTAAAGCTCTTGGCTCCTGGGCAGCATCCGACCAATAATCCTCGGTTCCAGGAAGAAAAGTTCATTCATTCAAATTTCATTCAGTAATATTAATTGAGTGCCTTCTTTTAAGAGCTAGAAATACAACTATGAAGAAGATAAAGTCCTATGCCTGATGGGGCTTATATTCTCGTAGCAGAGCTAGAAAACAATACACAAATAAAATAATCCTGGTAAGGAGAGGTGGAGTGATCATGTGTGTATGTGATATTTGTATTGGGAATTCAGGGAAGGCCTCTTTGGGGAGTGACACTGCAGTAGATTTGAATGATATGAAGTAAAACGCACCAATCATCAGCACTCTGTCAAAATGGACCAATCAGCTCTCTGTAACATGGACCAATCAGTTCTCTGTAAAATAGACCAATCAGCAGGATGTGGGTGGGGCCAGATAAGGGAATAAAAGCAGGCTGCCCCGGCCAGCAGTGGCAACCCACTGGGATCCCTTTCCACACTGTGGAAGTTCTGTTCTTTTGCTCCTTGTAATAAATCTTGCTGCTGCTCACTCTTTGGGTCCATGCTGCCTTTATGAGCTGTAACACTCACTGCAAAGGTCTGTGGCTTCACTGCTGTCAGCAAGACCATGAACCCATCTGAAGGAAGATGCTCCAGACCCATCTGAACGTCTGAAGGAACAAACTCTGGACACACCCCCTTTAAGAACTGTAACACTCACCACTAGGGTTGGCGGCTTCATTCTTGAAGTCAGCGAGACCAAGAACCCACCAATTTCGGACACAGTGGCAACGTCTGAAGATCTGGGGAATAGGGTTCCAGGTAAGAGGAACAGCAAGTGTGAAAGTCTTGAGGTAGGGACCGCCTTGGTGTTCTCATGTTTCTTTTAACTAAGTAGAGTATGGGAAGATGAACCTCAGTGTTCAGGGAGAACCTGCCTCAGTAAAGAGGCAGCAGCATTAGGGGATGTAAGAGATATTTTCAATGTTAGTAGCCAAAAACCATGCATGGTTCTCAGGAGAGAAGACCCCAGTTCTATTGCAGAGTGCTGGCATGAGACTGCCCTTGGCAGTGGAAACCCAGCTGACATGATTTGTTTCCTCATTTGAAAAATCAAGATTATTTTAGTACCCACTCTGTTAGGGCTGTTGTGAGGATCAAAGACTGTGATGTGTGGAGGTGCTTAACTCAGTGCCTGGCTCATAATAAGTGCTTGATACATGTTAGCTTTTACTTGTGATGTGTAACTCAAGAGAGCTAAAGAACTGGGGCTTGAATCTAGGATTTAAATTCTATCAAAGTCCTTGTTCTATGCAATGTTGCTGTTTCTCTCTCTCTGAGTCTTAGTCTCTGTATATCTGCTTGTGTGTCTTTCTCTGTGTCTATCTCTATGACTCCTGTACTCCATCTCTGCTTGTCTGTCTGTCTCTGTTTTCACTTCTCTCTCTCCCTCTCTGGCTTTCACTCTGTCTGTTCTTCCTTTCTCTGTTCTCTCTCTGCTTCCTTTCTTCCTACAAGACTGAGAACCCCACTGTCTTCTACAGGCCCAGGAGCAGGCAACTCTCCACGGTGCTGACGAGGTGTGCAGGTCCCAGGCTTCCATCCCGCATTAGGGAACAGAAATGGATGTCAGTGATTTTCCTCCAGCAGCCAGTCAGCAGGGACTCTCCATCTGCTAGTGCAGGTAGAGCAACTTCCCTTAATGGGACCAACTTCCCTAGAGCATGTAGAACCTTCTTGGTCATGAGAGCAGCTGTCTTTCTGCCCCCTTCCCACAAACACACTTAATCTTGCCTTGTACATGCCGGTATGGCCTCCACGGGGGCTGGAGAAGCAGGCTCTTCCTGGTCTCTGGACTGTAGCAAAACAGATTGGAAGGGGATTTATTTCTTCTGCTCTAGCGGCATATAGCAGCTCCCCAGTGAGGGAGTTGGGAGCTGGCCCTTCTGGAGACACAGGCACTTTCTCCACGGAAACCCTTGTCAAGGAGAATGGTAGCAAAATGCGGTGCCATTTTACCCCTCAAATAAGCTTTCTTTAATATCACCTAAAGTGAATTAAATGATGAGGGCCTTGAGATTTCATCTCTCCTGACTCCTTTCAGCAGGTGATGGATGGCAGCAGGGAGGGCTCAGGGCTAGGGGAAAGGGGGAAGTTGCTCTGAGGAGGTGAAATGTGATCACAGAACTTAAAGCAGCCAGGCACACGTTTTAGTCCTGACCCCATCACCAACTCTGTGTCATCTTGGGCAAAGGATTGATCAGTTTCCTCACCCAAAACCAGGGGTAAACATATCTGCTCCAGCGTCCTCATAGAGTTGTTGTGAGGATCAAACAAAAAATGGGATGACAGAAACTAGGTGTAGGGCATGTTCCAACAGCTCACATTTTTTTGAGTGCTTTTTAAGGCCAGGCTCTGTGCTGGGCATTCTGTGTGCCTCATCTCATGGGATCCTTAATCCTCATAAGGTAGACACTATTATTGTCTCACTTAAGGGACAGGAAAATTTCGGCCTAAGAGGAGTGATGTGTCTTTAGCTACTCTCTCTCTGTGTGTGTGTGTGTGTGTGCGTGTGTGTGTGTGAGAGCGAGAGAGAGAGAGAGAACGAGAGAGAGAGTGCGCTTGGAAATTAACTCTGGTCTGTTTGACTCCGAAGTTCTGTCTTCCTTTGTGCCCCACCCCCATCTCTGTCTTGCAAGACAAGCTGTGGCTGACGTCCCTGCAGCCCAGTGGTCCTGACAGCCTGACGGAGACACAGGCAGATGGCGGAGCTCGAGTTGTCAGATATGCCCTGAGTTGTCCAAGAGGCTCCCCTTGAACACACCAGCAGACACTTGGAGAAACGGGATTTTTTGAGATTTTTACCTTAGAGAAGGGACTATCTGCTCTCTGCTCTTTAAGATCAGTGACCTCCAGAATCTGTGACTTTTGGGCAGCAGAGGTTCAGGACACCGGGTGTCTGCTGCTTTATTCATCCAGTGAGAGCAGAACTGGGCCTCTCAGGGTTTAGGAGTCCCCTCTCATTGGCAATAAGAGCCCAGCCTGAGGATTCTGCAAACAGCTGGAGCTCTCTCTCTCTGTCTTCTTGTATCTGCAGCCTCAACTTTTAGCTCCAAGCCATGTTCATCAATTGACGGCCCTTGTTTCTGTTTTCACAAAACCAAATCTGCTTTTAAAGTCCTGGGTTCAGAACTCTAAGCACAACCCTTCAGCGACACACGAATAAGTTGGATCTAAGGGAGACTAATCGGGGAACAATTCTGAAGTGAACTGAGTTTCTACAGCTAGACTCTCCAGCTTCATTAAGAGTGAATTTGGTCACCTTTTATATTTTTGAATAAAAATAGGCTAAGCCCCTCACTTGCCATACTCTAAAAAATCTCAGGAAATCTCTTGGGGCTTTTAGATTATTTCAAAAAAACCCTTAGTGTGCACTCAGTCCTAAGTGGTCAGTCTGGCTTCCATATTCTCGTGCTGGTAAAACTGGGAAATATGTTTCCAGTTTTATGCTGGAATGCTGCTGCTGCTACATGGAGTGGTTGTTGAAAACTGATCCAGCACAACGTGGTGCCCTCCTGTCCTTGGCTGTGAGTATGTGCTTGCTGGCTCACATCCTTGCACTGATCACGTTGCTATTTTTTTTTATTATTATTTTTTATTTTTTTGAGACAGCGTCTCGCTCTGCTGTCCAGGCTGGAGTGCAAAGAAGAGGCTTTGGAACTTCATTTTCTTGCTCTGACAAGTTCAGAACTGGGGACCCAAGTCTTTGTTTCTTTTCTTTTTCTTTCTTTCTGTTTTTGTTTGTTTGTTTGTTTTGAGATGGAGTTCCCTCTTCTTGCCCAGGCTGGAGTGCAACGGCACGGTCTTGGCTCACAGCAACTTCCGCCTCCCAGGTTCAAGCAATTCTCCTGCCTCAGCCTTCCGAGTAGCTGGGATTACAGGCATGCGCCACCACGCCTGGCTAATTTTGTATTTTTAGTAGAGACGGCTTCATCATGTTGGTCAGGCTGGTCTTGAACTCCCGATCTTAGGTGATCTGCCCACCTCGGCCTCCCAAAGTGCTGGGATTACAGGCGTGAGCCACCGTGCCGGGCCTCAAGTCTTTGTTTCTAAGTCTTTCTTCAGGCTTTGGGCTTGGTTTCTCCTCAAGTTCTGGTGAATAGTTCAGTCCTCACAGCTCATTCCTTAGCTTTTGCCTGTTTCCCATGTGATTGGCCCTGGCCTTGGTGGGGAACTGGGGATTCTCTCCTTGCTTTTTAACATTTGAAACTAACCTTTTTTTTTTTTTTGAAATGGAGTCTCACTCTGTTGCCGAGGCTGGAGTGCAGTGGCGTGATCTCGGCTCACTGCAAGCTCTGCCTCCCGGGTTCACGCCATTCTCCTGCCTCAGCCTCCCGAGTAGCTGGGACTACAGGCGCCTGCCACCTCGCCCAGCTAGTTTTTTGTATTTTTAGTGGAGAAGGGATTTCACCACGTTAGCCAGGATGATCTCGATCTCCTGACCTCATGATTCACCGGCCTCGGCCTCTCAAAGTGCTGGGATTATAGGCGTGAACCACCATGCCTGGCCTAAAATAACATTTTTATTTTTTTAAAAAAATAATTCTGGATTTGCATAAAGTCACAAAGATAGAGAGTTTCTGTATTTTCTTCACCCAGCTTCCTCTGATGTTAACATGTTACATAACCATGGTACTTATGTCAAAACTAAGAAATTAACTTTGGTACAATATTACTAACTAAACTACAGTCTTTCTTCAGATTTCACCAGTCTTTCTACCAATACCCCCTTTCTGTTCCAGAGTCTATTACAGGTACCACATTATATGCAGCCAGCACTGGAACCCACCTGGCCTAGTGACAGCTGCATGACCCAGTGAAGTCCACACTCAGTCTCACAGCATGTCTTGGAGGCAGGAAAGGTGAAGGGTTATGTCAACTGAGCTCAGCTAGAGCTGCGGTTCTCAGAATTCCCTTTCTCTCGTGCTTCCAATTTCAGGGTGGCCCCAAGAGAATTTTGCACAGAATTGGGGAAACAGAAATGAAGCACCAGCCGTTACTCCCAGAAAGTCAGCGAAAGGCACCAGGCAGTGTCATAGTTTATACACCATGTCTCTCAACTGCTAGCTCACCTTTCTGGTGGGGAGCTGGTACGGGGAACACCTGAGCTATACATCCTCCAGTTCCTTCTGGGTCTCCTCCTTCAATTTTTCCAGGTCTTGGGCCAGGTATATGGTCAGCTCTGCAATAAAGGATGCCAGCTTCTCCTTCAAGTCACCTGTATCAACAAGATTGGAGGCAGTGAGGAACAGACATAGGTTCTGATTGTCCTTACGGGATCCCGTCAATAATGTTCTGGTAACTGTTTAGTAACCAGCTCACCAGGTATAGTTTCAACATGGATGTCAGTTGATATTTTTGTTTAAGCCAATAAACATTCTATGTAGAAAGCCTCTGTTTTCATCACTGCTCCAGAGTTCAGTGTAAGACTTGGCATAGAATAGGCAATGTGTGAATGAATGAATGAATGAGTGAGCAAGTGCTCACAAAGGACAGGCCTTCCACTCTGACTAGTTGCTACTAGGGTTCGTGGCTATGTCCCATACATGCTGAGATATTCTAGTGGTTCCTTCAAGTCTACTCACCTAAGGCCTTATCAACCCTGCTGCCAGGACAGCCCCTCAGGGCCCTTCTTAGATGAATCCTGGCTCTATCACTCTGGCTGTCCCACCAGGCTGGGAATAGTGGTCCAAGCCCTGATTCTGCATGCTGCCATCCCACGTCCATAGGGAGGGTGTGCACATTTATGTTGATGTGTGTGATTTAGGAGCAGCTTGGAAGATGGCTGCGAGCTTGCATTACTGAGAAATGGAAACAGAACTCCGGAGCCTACTACAGGGGAGGCCAGCATCCTTTTTGGACTCAAGAAATCCCTTTATTTCTGTATCAGTCAGAGTTCGAACACAGAAGCAGAAACATATTGAGTTTCGTAGAATAAGGGATGCTTTATAGGAACTACAAGTGATGTAACTGTAGGAGCAGGTTCATACCTCTGTGTGAGGTTGCTACTTCCGTGTCTGATCTTGGGCCTGAGGTCGCTATAGTTCAACAAAGCTGCTGGAAGGAGAGGCTGGATGTGAACCTGGGGAGAGCAAGCACAAGCTGGAAACCATGAAGACACTTCAACAAGAGCTGGCTTGTACCAGCTTGCAAGAGCTGATTATTAAATTTTTAGGAATTTTGTGATCAAGCTGTTAAACATAGCCATTATTAAAAAATTAAAAAGCTGGGTGTAGTGGCTTCCAGTACTGTGGGAGGCTGAGGTGGGTAGATCACTTGAGGTCAGGAGTTTGAGACCAGCCTGGCCAACATGGTGAAATCCTATCTCTACTAAAATTGAAAAAATTAGCCAGGCGTGGTGGCAGCCGCCTGTCATCCCAGCTACTTGGGAGGCTGAGGCATGAGAATTGCTTGAACCTGGGAGGTGGAGGTTGCAGTGAGCCGAGATCGTACCACTGTACTCCAGCCTGAGCAACAGAGCGAGACTCTGTCTTAAGAAAAAATTAAACTATATAAAGATCCAATTAAATAAATTACATTAAAACAAATCTAATAGTCAAGACTCATTCCTTCCTAATCATTTTGCTATGTCTTGTTATTACCTATGCCCTTGAGGTTATTCATGTCTATTATATCTGTATAATAGACATGAATGTTGGAAATACTATACAATGTTTAATGATATCATGTTGATAGCTTTGAAGTAGCCCCAGAGAGGGTTGTTTACACCACAGAAATTGGCAAACACTACAGATCAGAGTTTGATTTATTATGTTGCTGATTATCTAGACTTAAGAAGGTGATGAAGAAAATGTTAACAAAGCAAATTAAACTTAAAAATTTGTCACATATGTAGCAGTTACATTGCGAATAAAGGAAGTAGTCTTTTGGCATTCAGAACTATTTTTCAATTTAGCAAAGAAGCAGCTTACAACATTGATGAAATGAAGTGCTAACATACATCTTCATTGTTTCACTTTTGTCTTGCTTATTCACATAAACGACCTGGGTCACACAGTTGAAACTATACCTGGTGAGCTGTTTGCTAAACAGTTACCAGAACATTATTGACTGGATCCCACAAGGACAATCAGAACCTATGTCTGTTCCTCACTGCCTCTAATCTTGTTGACACAGGTGAATTAAAGGAGAAGCTGGCATCCTTTATTGCAGAGTTGACCATATACCTGGCCCAAGACCTGGAAAAATTGGAGGAGGAGACCCAGAAGGAACTGGAGGACATACGGCTCAGGTGTTCCCCGTACCAGCTCCCCACCAGAAAAGTGAGCTAGCAGTTGAGAGCCATTGTGCGTGAACTGCGACACTGCCTGGTGCCTTTCACTGACCTTCCGAGAATAACGGCTGGTGCTTCATTTTTGCTTCCCGAATCCTGTGCAAATTTCTCTTGAGGCCACCCTGAACCTGGAAGCACGAAAGAAAGTGAGTTCTGAGAACCGCAGCTCTAGCTGAGCTCAGTTGACATAGCCCTTCACCTTTCCTGCCTCCAAGACATGATGTGGGACTGGGTGTGGACTTCACTGGGTCATGCAGCTGTCCCTAGGCCAGGTGGGTTCCAGTGCTGGCTGCTGTATCTCTGTAGGTGAGTGTTCAGGTGGGTGTATGCATACATCAGTCAGCCAGGGCTTAGGGATGCGCCTCCTGTGCCAACTCTCTGCCTTTACCATCAATCCAGAACCTGGAGATGGGCTTTCTTGCACTGGGCTTCTGCAGGAAGAAGTGGAATGATACCCCATACTAAGCAATATCTAAGTTAGTCTTTTTCGGGGCACCCCATAGGCATGACAAAGTGTCTGAGCTGAAGCAGTGAAGGGGAAGGAAAATTCAGAAAGAACTTCCTTCATGGAGAGGTCCAGAATGAGCAAGTGCAGCCTCCCTTGATGGACCAGCTGAGTACCACCGGTCAGGGCAGAGGTGGGTGTGGGGTTCATGGAGGTACAGTCACCCATCCCCCCCATCAATTGGATATAAGCACCAATTGTCCATGAGCACCTTGGCCTCCCCTCACCAGCTGGATGTGAGCAGGTGCTCTGACTCCACCCGATGGGCTGACTCTCAGGTTGTTTGCCGGCACCTGCCAAGGCTTCTGTGGGTCCTGCCAGCTTTGCTAAACTGGAGGGTGTCAGATTCAGGGCAGCCAAGGACCAGGTCTTCATTTGTTTGGCTGTGAGCTCAGTCAGATGGACCAATATCTGCTCCAGTCTCTGAGCTGGGGGCTGAGCTGAGTGGCTTCAGTCAAGGATGACCTTGCTCAGCTGGTCTCCTTACTGGTGTCTGAGCCAGGCAGGCAAGGGGTGGGTGAGATAGTTCCTGAGGAAGGGGCCCTGGAAATGGCTGAAAAGGAGGAAGGAAGGGTCAGTCAACTAACATGACCATATCTCAGATATGTCTCACTCTCTTCCTCATTGATGTAACTAGAAATGCCTCCCATTGCTGGGTCATTCCTCCTTGTGTCACACATCAAGTGATGACAATGGTAATGCATGCTCATGCCACTTGTCCCATGGCAGGCGCTTCTTCACCAGCATGGCTGCATAAACTGGTCAAAGCAGGGCTGCTGGAGATGTGGGCAGAGCTGCTTCCCTCAGACCACGCACTCTGGCACCTGCCACCTGCTTCATGACCTGTGTCTCCGGATGTCTTGGCTTTCAATCATCTGCTGCAGTCCCCCTGTTATGACCCTTGCTCTCAGGTTTCAACAATAGTTTTTTTGTCCCTGCTGGGCTCTGGGCTTGGTGTCTAGGGCTTTCTCAGTGCACAAACCCTTCAGTGGAGCACTCTGGGCCAGGCTGCCAGCGCTCCCTGTCTTGCTTGGCTTTGGCACTGGAGGACGGCCATTAGAATACAAAGACCTTTCCTACAAACTCTTGTGCTTCTGTCTGACCAAGTTGACCTTCTCACTAGGGCTAGCAGGGGCTAATTCCTCACACAATGGTGAGGGCAAGTAGGGGGTGAATACCCTTTAAGAAAGCAAAGAACATTTTTTTTTTTTAATGTACAGCTGCTTCGGGCTACAATACTGCCTGCAATTTCCTTCCTTCACTCCTTCTTTCCTCCTGTCATTTCTCCTTTTCTCTGTGATGGAGTCATGGTGAGATTGGCATGCTATGAGATGGTGTTACAGTCAGAGGACCTAGGAGCTTCATTCTGTCCTTAAAGTTCCCAAGGCCATCTGAAGGCTCATTCACTCATATGTGTGTGGTTGCTGCTGGGTGTTGGTTGGGGTGCTCACTTTCTCTCCGCGTGGTCTCTCTGTGTGGGCTAGTTTGAGCTTCCTCATAGCATGATGGTTGGCTTCTCCAGAGCAAGAGTCCCTAACGCAGTGTGACCCAGGGGGAAGTGCCGTGTTTTCTATAACCTAGCCTTGGAAGGTGCATAGCATCACTTCTGCTGAGCTCTAGCGGTTGAGGCGATCCCAAGCCTGACCAGTTTCATGGAGAGGGAGCAGAGATCCCACTTCTCAGTTGGAGGAATGTTGAAGTCACATTGTATGAGAGGCACGTAACAGGAGAGAGATTGCTGCATCATGTAGGAAAATACCATCTGCCACAGAGGCAAAGGAATCTTTTCAAAAATAGGTGAGGTTTTGATGCTCAAATTTTGATGCAGAATTCAAGTGGACTGGTTGCACCCTGTGAACAGCTTCTTTCTTCTTAAGCCTAAATAGCTTCAGGATCAAGGCCAGGAGGTTCACACTTTTCTGTTTCACCTCTTACTGCTCAAACCCAAAGCTTAAATCTTATTGTTGCTACGCAAGGAAAAGCCAACATGAGGGGGAACGGATCTAGGGAGGAAGAGAAAGAACATTTTCGCAGGTTGGGCGCGGTGGCTTACATCTGTAATCCCAGCACTTTGGGAGGCCGAGGCATGCAGATCACCTGAGGTCAGGAGTTCAAGACCAGCCTGGCCAGCATGGTGAAACCCTGTCTCTACTAAAAATACAAAAATTAGCTGGGTGTAGTGGCAGGTGCCTTTAATCCCAGTTACTCGGGAGGCTGAGGCAGAATTGCTTCAAGCTAGGAGGAGGAGGTTGCAGTGAGCCGAGACTGTGCCACTGCACTCTGGCCTGGGTGACAGAGTGAGACTCCGTCTTGGGAAAAAGAAAGAAAAAAGCATTTTCTCTAAGGCCTAGGGCATACTTGTCCCTGGCTGTCCTCTCCCTGCCCTTCCAGACCTAGGCAGTGTCCCTGGGCCTGGCGACTTGTATTTGTTGGGGTTCTCCAGAGGACAAAAGTCAAGATTTATGATAAGGAATTGGCTTTTGCGATTATGGATGCTGACAAGTCCCAAGGTCTTCAGGGTGCGTTGGCAAGCTGGAAACCTGGGAAAGTTGAAGAAGTGGCTCCAGTCCAAGTTTGAAGACCTGAGAACCAGGAGAGCCAATGGTATAGCTCTAGTCTGAAGGCTGGAAAGCTCAAGGCCCAGGAGGAGCTGATGCTTGAGTTTGTGTCCAAAGATAGAGAAAGCTCCAGTTGGAAGGCAGTCTGGTAGGAGGAATCCTCTCTTAATTGGAGGAGGGTCACCCTTTTGTTTTATTCAGATCCACCTGATTGGATGAGCCCCACCCACTACAGGGAAGGAAATCTGCATTACTCGGTGTACAGATGTAAATGTTAATGTCATTAACAGAAACACTCAGAATAGTGTTTGATCAAATATCTGGGCACACCGTGGCCTAGCATGGCCCAGTTCCATTGACGCATAAAATTAACTGTCATATTACAGTGTAGGAGAGAGGGTTTAAAGAGCAGAAGCAAGCTGGCCACCATGAAAGAGAAGCTTTTCCATCCACTGAAAATTCTGCCCCTACGAACATCAGTCCAGTGTCCTGAAATCCAACTAACCAGACCGTGCCTCTTCTTCCTTACAGAAGAAACATCCTTCTTCTTCACCCTTGATTCCTATTCATCCTTGTGGGGAGAGAAGAATGGAGAAAGAGGAGCTTTAGGTCTTCTGCAAGCCAGACTCCATTCATTCACTGAGTACTGAGCCAGGCCACATGCTGGGCACTGGACCCACGAGATAAATCTTACCAGTCCCTGCCTTTAAGGAGCTCACAACCTGTAGAGGAAGAGAGGTGAGGCTGGGAAGTAGGAGGAGATAGTGGCCTCCAGGCTCCTCCGTCCAGACAGGTGATGTTACCCCACCATACTGCTCCAGAAACAGCAGTGGCTCCCCACAACACGCCCAGTTCCTTTACACAGAGCGTTAAGTTTCACACTTCGGCTGCTAGCCCTCCTAACTACTCAACAGGTGTCCCTCCACTTGTCCTGTGCTCCCCTGCTTTGCTTTGTCCTCTAAGGCCTGACATGCTGATGTGTTCCTACAGCCTAGCACATCACCTCAGCTTTTCTTCCTACTGAAGACCTCTCATTCTTCCAGTGCAGCCTCCGGCATGAGACCCCCAAGTTCATGGCAAAGCAATCACCCTCTTCATCGTTCACTCCCACATCCTATGGCTTGTAGCTTGCTTGCTCTCTTCCTTCCTTCCTTCCTTCCCTCCTTCCTTCCTTCCCTCTTTCTTTCTTTCGTCCGCCCTCCCTCCCTCCCTCCCTTCTTTCCTTCCTTCCTTCTTTCCTTCCTTCCTTCCTTCCTTCCTTCCTTCCTTCCTTCCTTCCTTCCTTCCTTCCT
>NW_012104920.1:3509539-3511411 GCF_000951045.1 Mandrillus leucophaeus | reverse complement strand
CTTCCTTCCTTCCTTCCTTCCTTCCTTCCTTCCTTCCTTCCTTCCTTCCTTCCTCCCTTCCTTCCTTCCTTCCTTTATTTTCTCTTTTCTTTTCTTCTTTTTGAGATAGAGTCTCACTCTGTTGCCCAGGCTGGAGTGCAATGGCGCGATCTCGGCTCACTGCAACCTCTGCCTCCTGGGTTCAAGTGATTCTCCCACCTCAGCCTCCTGAGTAGCTGGGATTATAGGCGTGTGCCACTGCGATGGGCTAATTTTTCTATTTTTGTAAAGACGGGGTTTTGCCATGTTGGCCAGGCTAGGTCTTGAACTCCTGACCTCAGGTGATCCACCCACCTCAGCCTCCCAAATTGCTGGGATTACAGGCGTAAGCCACTGTGCCTGGCCTGTAACTTTCTTTAATACTGTCAATGACATGTGTGTTGATGGATGTGTGCAGAGAACAAAGCATGTGTCAGGCACTGTGCCAAGCACTTTACGGCATCACCTCCATTCGATCCTTTCACAAGCGCTGGGAGCAGGCATTTCCATGACCTTTTTACATACGGGAAACGGAAGCTTGGAAAAGTTCACCGTAATGTTACCAGGGGCACACAGGTAGTAGGTGGCAGAGCTGGACTTAAAAAAAAATTTTAATGGGTACATAATCATTGTACATATTTATGGGGTACATGTGATATTTTGATTCATGCATACCATTTGTAATGATCAAATCAGGGTATTTGGGCTATGCATCACCTTAAACATTTATATTTCTTTGTATTGGGAACATTCCAAATCCACTCCTCTAGCTATTTTGAAATATACAGTAAGTTATTGTTAACTATAGTGACACTGCTGTAGTGTTGAACACTAGACCTTATCCTTCTATCCAGCAGTGTTTTTGCACCATTACCCAACCCCTCTTTATCCGCCATCCCCACTCCTCTTCCGAGCTTCTGGTAACTATCATTCTACTCTCTACTTCCAAGGGATCCATTTTTTTTTAAATCTCTCACATACGAGTAAGATTTGAATCTCAGCGAGGGCTGCTCTTAACCTCTAAGACATATGGACTGCCTACTTGGCATAAGGCGGCGAGCATAAATGCCAGTTCCCCGGACCAAGACCTGAGAGTAGGCCAGTTGGGGATCCTGTGGGGCTGTTTGCAGGTGGCCGTTTTTCAGGGGGTGGTAGGATGGCAGCTCTCTGGACTGCAGGGTCTTCAGAGAAGGCTGGGTCCTGCTGGGGCACAATAAACCGGAAGGCTGTTCAGCTGAACAGTAAACAACGCCTTTTGCAGCTATGGAAAGAAACCAGGCCCAGCATTGGGAGTGAAAATGGTTCCCGGGCACAATTCCGCCTCCCACCTCCTCAGCTCAGACTGGAAAGCTGTCAGCTTCGCTTGTCTCGTCTGACTGAATGACACAATGTGTAGGAGGCACGAAAGCAGGGGATCCCTTAATAGATTGGGTGCCTCTCAGCCCTGAAACTCGATATCCACTTTTTGGGCGGACAGCATCAGTGTCTAAGAATTCATCCACCTCTGCAGGGGCGGGACTGGGGCAAGGCAAATGAGGCACCCACAAAATTCAAGGGGGCACTGAAAAACTCGGTAATCAAGTTAAGCAGTATTTTAATGATATTTGAAAACCCCAATTAATACAAAATACTGGGGATGAAATAATAGCAACATTTAAATTAAGGCAGGATCAGTAGGACAGAAGGACTTTTACGAATTCTGAGGCACAGCTATGTGGTCTAATGAACAGGTGAGCCAGCCTCCCAAAGCTCTGAGCCTCCAGGAAACTATGACATTATGCTGTGTTTGTCCTTGACCCCATGGAACCAAACTGCATTTCATTTATTTATTTATTTACAAATAATAATTTATTT